>NC_059500.1:76044511-76358729 GCF_018139145.2 Gymnogyps californianus | reverse complement strand
AGCCTCTTAGCCTCAAGCTCACACCAGGGTTCAGGTCTCCAACTCCCATGCAACAGAAAATTAAGATCTAAGTATGCGTTGGGAAAGCAAGAGGAGCAGCACTGACCTCTCCTTCCCCTGGGTAGTAAGTAGTAGGATAATACATTACAGAATGTAAAGAGCTTGATACTATGGAAATAGGAACTCTGTAAGTTACTTAGTTCACACACATGCAACTCCCAGAGGGCGTAACTAGGGTTGTTCTGGTTTTTTAGTATTATTGCTTCAGGCATTACACCTGAAAATGCCAGATGTACTTAAATCAAGTGTGATGGTGTCACTGCATAGTAATAGTGTTTTATCAGGGGGATGGACTGGTCTGCTTTCTCTCTCAAGAGCGTTTGGAAGAGTATGATGCAGAGTGGATTGGAAGGCAGATAGGTTCCTCTCTACTGGAGGATTACATTTTTATTAAAGTAGCTGGTTGTTGCTTCAGTGGAGGGCCAGTGGCGGCTGCTGTGATCAATAGAACTGTGCTTTTTATGTAAGATTTACTCTTGCTCGTCCCGGTTTTGCCGAGAATGTTCAGCTTGCAATCGATAACGAGCCGTGATGACAAAGTAGCTCATTTCAATCGAATTTGATATCATTAAAAATGTTAAAAAAACCATTGTCTCTTCTACCTTTTTACAGAGAAAAGCTTTTTGATGAGAAAATTTGGTGCTGCCCTAGCAACCCAGCATAGTGAGAATGACCGTCTGTCTCACTCCTGCCAATGCTGGTCTAAGGTTAGCATGGCTGAATTCAGCATCTCGTAGCACTGTGTTTAGGCTGGCCAGCAGGCTGGGTTGCAGGTATAATTTCCCAGGGCTTGGTACATCCCAAGCACTGACCTGTGCAGCAACCTCTCTGTATTGCTCAGATTTCCCTCCCAGAAGGAAAAGACATTTTATTTTCAAATGAAAAATATTTCTAGGGGGGAGGGGAAAAAAAACCAAAATCTCCCTTGGTTTCAGATGTTCTTCCTCTGTCCACGCAGATTTTGTAATTGAAAATTATTTCCTATAGTTTTAAAACACGAAAAAATACTTTATACTTTGAAAGAGGAGCCTGATGGTGAGGGGAGAGGATTCCTGATGGTGGCTGGGATGTGATACCAGGCAGCCCCCAAGGTAAGCTTACCTGATACATCCTGCTCTTACCTCTGGAATCTGTCTCCTTTTGGCCCTTACTCTTAAGAGTCTGATTTGTAATTAGAAGAATGGCATCATGATAACTTTAAGCTCTGGAAGGTAACTGCCATATATCTCGTAATTTTCCATTTTCAAAGTCAGAACACACTAAGTAAATATCCCTCTGCTGCCTGAAATGGGTGATTATCTTCCATTCTGATTTGAAGAAGCCCTGATGCAAGGACTAACTTGCTTCAACTTTTGGAGACCAGCCAGCCCTTCTGATGTTGACTGGAGCACAATTGCGTTGACTGGGCTTGTCTTGTGCATTTCAGCTTGTTTAATCTCCTAATAAGTTCCTTTCTTGGGCAAGGGGATGAAATGACTTCTTGCTATTCCGGGAAACAGTATCATCCCTGTCCCGCTGTGGTTCAGGTAGGAGTGACACAGTGTGGTGAGATCCCGGCAGTAACTTTCACCATCAAAATAAATGGCTGCAGAATTTGATTTAACTGGGAAGTGTTCCGAGTTGTAGATTTGACTTTTCTTCTCCAATCTGCAGAATTGTTTCTGCATTTACAGCACCTGATATATACCAGGGAGAGCAGTCCTTAGAAATTAGCTTCCAACTGTCTTTTTTTTTTTTTTTTTTTTTTGCTTTGTCCCACATCCTGCTTTAAAAACATCCTTGCACCCAGAATGTGTTTCCATCAGCAGAAATGGACATTTTAACATCACAGCCAGGCAAAAAGAGATGTGTGTGCTTGCAGGAGTGTCTGGCGCCGCCTCCTAGGTGAATCCTTTGGGTTAAGTGTCTTCTCAAAGCAGGTGGTCCCTGCTCCAAGAGCTTCCCAGTGAGGGGCTGCAAAAGCAGAATAAGATGAAGGGGGACAGGATGAACTACCCAAAGGTGCAAACCATCACACTACCTGCAGTTGGTACAGGAGCAGTACGTTCTTCAGATGGGCTTAGAGGTGGATGGAGTTGAAGTTTGACAAATGAGCTCAGACACCCTGCACCGTGCGTGGAGAAGGGGGGAAGGCAGGATGAAGCAACTGCAGGCCAAGCTGACAGACTTCGTGCCAGTTTCTAGGCAAAGGCAACTCGTGCATGAACCAGCAATCCCAGCCTCTCCCTAGGAGTGCGAAGGCTGGAGATGAAGGTGGCTGCTACTCCAGTGTCAAGGAGCAACACTTTCTTTTGTTAAGAGCATGGTCCTGCTTTATTTGTTTCCCCTCCAGCTGCTGGGCATTGGTGGCAAGGTTAAGTCCTCCATGCATGGAGAGAATTCCTTGCCGCGTTCTGCTTCACATCTTTTGTTTTCTTCTGTTATAATTTCATAACCTCAGCAACAAACTTCTCCCCCTCCTCCCTCCTTATTCCCCCTCTCTCCTCCTCCCCTTACTCTGGTGGTTTATGAGTTTTGTGCTCTGTGACCTATTAAGGTTCTGTTCCCAGCCAGTAAAAATGAGGAATTGGTTCCTGCCATTCCACGCAAGGAGTTTTAATGCACTCGGTCGCCTGGAAGCCTAAATGCAATAGTTTTGTATTGGTGATAGTTGTGTAACATAAAGCCTTAATAAAGGTTTATAAGGGAAGGGATATGAAATGGAGCATACGGAGTTCAGTTCCGTGTGCAGCTCTGTTGGGGAGTTAAACAAGGGAGAATGTGTTTGCAGAGGAGCTGGGGAGCTGCAATGTGCAGAAATACCCACTGCTGTGACCCCCCCATCCCAGCTATATCGCCTCCTCCCTATGAGAAAAAACTCCCCGTCCTCCGAACCCTGCGTGAGGGAACTGCAAAGCACTGGCCTGAAGAGTGACGGTTGGGTTAGTCAGGTGGGTTTCCAGGGAGGAGGCCTGTGTGTTTCATCCTGAAGCTGAAGAACAGTCCTCTGCTGTTCATGTCTCCAGAGTACCTGGGGCAACGCTCCCCTCTGCAGGTTCTCCCCAAACCTGTGTGTGCAGGGAAGATGCCCGTGTGTAGAGTTAGCAGCTAGAGAGGCACCTTCTCGCTCTACACCTTACTCAAGGACTCCCTTGAGCTGAAAAGTTGGCTTTTGTTACCACTTCATCTTTTGCTTGACGTTTTGGCTGTGATCCTTGAAAAGCCACTTGCTGTCACCTCCTTTTGCTGTCTTACCTCTTTGGATTGTAGGCTCTTAAAGATGCTATCTGCCTTTGCACAGCGCCTAGCACAATCTTCCTTTAGTGGTCAGTGAGGCATTTAGCGCACATTTAATATTCTTGTGGGACTCAGATGGGAAATAGAGAGCCAGCCTCATACATATCCCTTGTCCTTGTAACTGGCCTGCCTCTATCAACTGATACTGTACAACCTTTTTAGAGTTTTTCCATCAAAAGTCTTGAAAGTAGGTGCATGGGAATGCATATAATAAGGTTTGAGGGGTGCCCTTTAGCTTCCTTATGGTACGTATACCTGAAGGTATTTTCTGTGGTTTTGTTCTTCGGCAAAGTATCAAATCTTTTCCTCTTGATTTTATTGAAATGCCTCATAAACATGAGCTTTTAAAGGGTTGTGTCCCCCCAGATCTTTAAACAAATGGAAACACAAACATGAGAATGTATTTCCTTCTCAGTCAGACTTCTGTTCTTAGTATTTTAAAGTTTAGCTTTCCAGAAGACTTAAGGGGGGAGGGGGGGAAGGTACAGAAATTTATTTTGCTGTTTCTGTTGTTTTCTATCTCCTGACCTCTAGATCCAGTCCCTGTCCCAGCCACCCCTAAATTCAAATCTTGATATGGTTTCAGTTTTTCTGAAAAGGAGGACACACAGGTAGCTTGAAAGACAGACAGAAAAGTTTTGATTATTTTGGAGAAAGTTTATTGTCTGATCCTAGGGTTGGTTTCTTTTTTCCTCAATATTGTTTTTGCAAACATTTCACAACTTCAGAAATTTAAATTCAGATCTAATTACAACTGCTTTTATTGGCAATTTTTAATATACACATTTTCAGGCTTAGATTGCAAAACCAATAAGGTTTAAATATATGTATGGCAATTTTATTTATTTTTTTCTATCAGGGTGGGTGAAACAAATATCTGAAAGCTGTTCATAAGGAATCTCCACTATTTCCAGTCTAGTTCTTAATATTGCAAGAAAAATGCAGAAAGAGTTTAACCAAGAAAGACAGTGAACTGTCCTAAGTGATTAGAAATGGTGCTTCTGCAAGGCGTGAATTCCCCATAAAAGTATTAAAGGATATTAACCATAAAGCCTAAAAATGATGGATGAATATTGCAATGAACTTTTTCATTGCTGATCAGGTTAATAGATGGGGTGAAGAAGAAGGCTAGTATGAGGCCTTCTAAAGGTCCTCAGGAGTTATTGCAGAGGACAAAAAGTAGGAAGATGAAATAGAGAAAATAGATATGGATAATAACTGTGCTTCTGAACAGGTGCAGTTTTCTCCTGTGCTACAGAGGTGACAGAGTAATAGCAAGTGATAACTAAATTGGTGTTTCAGTAATTGCAAAGTCTTGGTCCATGCCTTAGCATCCTGCTGCTGTCCTTGGGTTACTCTGATGAGAGGACGAAGTAGTCTTAAATGAATATACTTGTCTAATGATCAAACCCATGAAAGAACCTGAGTTTTTGTGAATGTTGATAGGCTGCCTCGTGCTGTCCACCTGCAACCAGCACAGGACAGTTTTAGCTCATCTCCGGAGCTGTCTTAAATTATACAACTTGTCTTACTGTGCTTCTCAGTATTGAGGTCGATGTCCAAAAAGGTTTCAACCGTTCATTGACCAATTTTCTCTGATGGACATGTTTCTTTGGCTTCCCATAAACAACGCCTCCAGGGATACCATACCATAGACTGGGATGTATTTTGGTAGAAAGGATGGTGACCTTAAATGCTGTGCCCAAGTTCACTTCCACTCCTTCAGTAAACCTCCTCTTCGACCTTGAGTAAGTCACTTAAGGTTACATTCAGGAGAGTATTTTAGATGTGTAGCTCATATTGAAATCAATATGGATCAATTGTAGATATGAGCTCTACTTCCCTCTTTGCTTCATTTCCGTGTATGTAAAATGGTGAGAATAGCAACCTCTAGATGACAGAGCAGGAGGACAAAATACATTAAATACTGAAAGGAACTCAAATGCCACGGTGATGGGAAGGCACGTAAGTACCAAGCTGCAAATGGTTCAGACTCAAATGCCAGCAGGAAGAACAACTTCAGCATTGGAAGTAAGTCATCAGGGTATCTGCAAAGGGAAAAAAAAAAAAAAAAGTGCTTGAAAGAATCCCCTGAACAAATTAAATCTTGAGGCCTAAAGACAAAGGGAGAGAGAATTAATTTTTCTACAGATATGAAATGTTCTGAATCAGATAAGTCTTGTCATTAGAAAAGGCACTAAGCAGCAAACGTCTGGATAATACCGCCAGCTCCAAGCTTCTCTTGGAAACTCTAAATACATTAAATCCATAAAACTAAATGAAAGCAGCTGCAGTTTTATAGAAATAAAAGGCTCTCATATTAAAAAGTTGAGAGCTTATGAAATGAAAGAAAAAAATAATAATAAAATTAAAGGGGGGTGGAGGAGGAGAGAGAGGAGTGGAAGTTAGAAACACAGGTTCCTAGGAAAGGATGACACAAAAAGCTCTTAGTTAATATGTGAGAAGCTTTCAGACATATAACACACATTCAGTGCTCAGTAAAAAAAAAAAAAAAAAAAAATTCAAAATATTTTTTGGTTTTAAAGTGAGGTTTTAATGTAAAAATGTCGTCTTGCAATAAAACCTTTTAGAGCATTGTGCCTTCTGAAATTTTGGGGGAGGCCCAGAGGGATTATCCCTTTTCTCATTTCTGCTTCAGTTTTGTGAAACGAAGCATTTAGACTTTCCACTTTGAAACATTATTCTTCCCCTTTTTTAAGTTACCAAAAAAGATACGTCTTTTTGTCCTCCTTTTACTTAAACACATCAATGCGTAGAAAAAGCTAAGTATGTTTTGTGAGAAATTTTACTGTTTCTTTTCTTTGTGGGGAATGGAAACAAGGTTTCTGTCCAGCAGTAATTCCTTGTGTCTTATATATCCTTGAGGTTCTGAGAAGAGAATGAAACTGAAGGTGGGGGAATAGTGCATACAAAAATAACTTTCATTTGTATGCAAATTTACTTTCATTAGGATTTTCAGTTCTTCTTTCTTAGATGTATTACAGTAGTGTTTGGAGGCCTGCTGTACAAACACATGAATTCTGCATTGCTAAGATCCTTTTGTGCAAGAGCGAAGTAAGGCTGTTGAGCCACATCTGCATGATTTAAGCAGAGCTGCCACTGACACACTCACTTGTATGTTTGTGGGCTTTTGTAGAGCTGTTGGAGGAGATTCATCTTGCCCAATCTCCAACGTCTGAAAGTCATGCCTGAGTGGGCTGTCCTGGGCCCATTTTATAGCCAGGAAAGGGACAGGAACCTTCAGAGACACATTCTGCTGTACCTGCTGGTCTGCATTGTTTATAAAAGAAATCTAGATTGACTAACTCAAACTTGAAGTTGCCTCATCTTTAGAAGTCCAAGTTCATATTATTGACTCCCACTCTGTGCTTCCTGAACGTGTTGAAACCACTCTCACCAGCTGGACGCTTACCACTGAAGTAGTGCGCCATGGTGCTGCTTTTTTGCCAACTATTCAGGAAAATGTGCATGTGAGCCAGATGAATGAAAGCCTTCTTGACGTGTGGAGCTTTAGATATATGATATTTTCTCCTGTTTGGGTTGTTTTTTCCATTTTTAAGACATGAGAAGGAAGGACAGGGGAAGCTTGTTGAGCATCTTATTCATAGGCACAATTACTTTTGCAAAGCATTTGAAGGGAAAACAAATAATTATTTGATTCTGACAGAGGGAAAGGCAAGAGTTTTGTTTTGCCACTTCCTTTCCAGGTCTCTGTTCCAAAGGATTTTGTCCTTACTCTTTAGTATTTTCTCAGCAAACTACTACTGAAATAAACAGTCCAAGTGAATTCTTGTTTTTTCCTGAATCAGATCCATTACTGGGGTTTTTTTCCTAGTTTTGAATGTTTTCTAATGCTATTCCACTGAAAGGCAGAATTTATTCATAAATGCTGTAAGACATCAATGAGTGTATATTAAACCACCTGCCTTTAGGCAGAGCGTATGGACTTGTAGTTAGAACAGACCTAAGTTCCCTTCCTGGCTGTGTCACTGGTTTGACAGAAGATGATGGGTAAAATGGGTAACGTCCTTCTCCCATCAATCTTCTTACTTGAATAATAGTAATAAAAGCTCAGATGTTTACCACTAACGATTTTATGTACCAGACTAAATGACATTAATGATGCCTTATAAATGTTAAAAAATAATGATGACAATGCTTTGAGATCTTAGTTCTCAGCAAAACAAAGTATTTTAAGTGCCAACATCCTTTAAATTCCTGTACCGTTTTACTTTTGCCTTGTTCTGATGTGTCAGACCTGTGGAGCAATACTGTTTCCCAGACCTTTTGCCTCAGCAGGAAGACACAAAGACCAGGGAAAGTTGTGTGATTTATTCTAATTTTCCTTAGAACCTCTCTCTTGGTACGCTGAAACTCCAAGAGGGCAAATGTTCCCATCCAGGAAGGCAAAGCTTGTCAGAAGTTACCATGACAACCTGACTGTAATTAAGGCCCGCTTCAGTTCCTAACAGCTGTGTGCATTTTATCTGTCTTGAAGATTTTATATATACATACATAGATAAATATATATCTATATGCAAGCGTACTGTGAGGATATCTGCATCTATCTAGCCATACATAAACCCACACCTAAATTGCTGCCCCTATGTACATCCATATTAATTGAGTTGGATACAGCAATTCACAAAGCCCTTGCTGTTCTGAAGGATGCTGAAGCACCGGAGCTTCTCTATTGCCTTTCCTTTCACAACCACACATTTTAATGAAGTGTGGAAAAAAACATCCATAGCCAGAAAAGGAACCCCTGCTCCAGGGCTAGAGTTTCCAGCATCTTTTCGGGTTACTGATAAAGACTGTAATTTTCCTTCCTATTAAGGAGGAAATAGGAGCTGTTTCCTAACATTAAATGTCTCTTCCAAATGCATCAAGTTCTGAAATAAGTCACTGAACCTTTAGGTAACTCTTCCTCTCTTCCTGCAGGCAGCCATCCTCACACACACATTGCTTCTGGACTCAGAATAGTAAGTGTGTACTGTGGTGGGCCTTGACACAGTGCTCCTTGGAGCGTCACGTCTTCAGGCTGGATGTGGGCCTTCTGCATCTCAGAGCAAAGTCAGTGCTGCTCTGCCTGGTAAAGAACCAGGGTCCTCAGTGCAGTGAACAGGAGTGTTCATAAATTGTTGCAGACAGTCAGCTCACTGGAGAGGGAATGGGAGCTGGGCAAATGGATACCCAGACCACTCACATATAGGTGCCAGTCTGTGGTTGATGTCCCTTGGTAGTCAACAGGGACAGGAGACCCTTTTGAGAGCTATTCAGAGCAGATATGTTCATTGTCAGCTTTGAAATCACTCTTTTGCACTAACTGGTTTTCTCTGCCTATACAAGAAGTTGCATTGAGTCTACCTGGATGGTGTGAAGACCTTTCGTTGTGTTCATGTGGGTTACAGAATTATCACTTAACAAACAATACTTTGGTTTAGTTGGTTGTGCTGAAAGTAAACATGTTTGCTGCAAGTTTGACTCTTAAAGAATGTGGGGTTTTTTGAGATACCACACGTAACTTGTCGGAGGCTGTGAATATATTAGACTCCCACACAAGTTTAGCTACACATCATTTCTAGCAAAGGAGTTTAACTCTTCATGGAGCCTGTAGCAATGCAGTGAAGCATGGAAAACATCATAATTAATATCTTTCTTATCTGATATCTGTATAAAATGCAACAGATGACACTAGTTTTGGTGGGAACCAATTCTCAAGGGCTGAAGCCTCCCATTTGTGGAAAAAGAAGAAAGAAGAGGGAGGAGGAAAAAAATGAAGAACTGCTCTTGGTAAAGATGATTCACAAAGTAAATGCAGTGTAATGAAGGCAACGATGTTGTTCAAAAGACACTAAGCTGTGGACATGTCTTCTAAAGGCTAGACTTTTTTTTTTAATGGCCTCTAGGTTTGCAACTGCCATAAGCCATACAAATGTGGATGTCCAGAGAGTGTTTGACTGGCCTTTGGGTTTTTTTTACTTGAAATTATAATAATCTGTGCTGGTGAATACAGCTGTGTTCTCCTGCTCTTTGCCTTTGTGTGTGTAAAATTATAGGTGCCAAGGGACACTGTGAACTTTCTGTTTTGGGAAGGAATCTCATTGTGATCTGCATTTTTGGGAATGCAAAATTTCCCCTGAGTAAGTGAATGGGATTACATCTCTGAATGCTTTTTGCCTGGGGGACAGGGTAGATGGAGGCTGCAGGCAGAAAAAGCAGCAGTATGTGATTATGTCCATAAGGTCCCGTGTCTAAGGTATGGTTCTCACAGGTCAGATAACTCTCTGCAGCTCTGTTTCTGACTGCCTGGTTGCTCAAAGGCGAGTCACCTGGCATCGCTTTGCCTGAAATTCATTATTTCAATCCTGTGCTCTCTACTAGTCTCGTTCGTCATAGTGTTCCTGTTTCCACTGTAAGTGATCATGTCAGGCAACCCCATTCTTTCTACAGGAAGATATTTTGAGGTGATCATAAGACTGCATAGTATAAGTTAGAGACTTTGATTAAAAGATGCTTAATAATTCACTGAGAGTGTGTTGTGTATGTGTGTATACATATGCATACACCCACAGGCATATGTAACTTGGTATGTGTTCAGGCTTGTATACAATAGCGCCCGCATCCTGGGTATCCTACACTGAGCACTGATAGGAGTCTAGCTAAAGCTACAAGGTAAATTTGGGAATGGTGTGCCACGAGTTAGCCTGAATCCAGAGAAACTAAAACCACCTGAATGCCATGCTGTACCTTTAGCAATGGTCTAAAGAATTCCTCTGAGAAAAATATGTTCAGCACTTCATGGTATTTATGCGAGGGAAGTATTGTTCAGGGAGAGGGGTGAGATGAAGGTTTTGAAAAAAAACAAATGGAATTTCCTGGAGTCATTTAAGAAAACAAAAAAAAAAGCAGAATGGTGGGAAGATTAGGGTGACAGGGAGTAGGAAATCTTTGCGGAGGGTGGAGCTCACTGTTAGAGGGATTTATTTTGTTTGTGTTTTAAGGAGCTCTGTGAATGATCAAAACAGACCTCCCCCCCAAAAAAAACAACAAAAACTGATTATGAAAACTGTGTTCATTTTTGCTGAAATAATTCCAAACTCAAGATGTCAAAGAATAATTTTCAGGTCCAGCTCTTGCATGTGAATAGCCCCAATTCCTAATTTCAAGTTGGCATATGCTTTATCAGACTGGAAAATCCATCTCTGAATGGAAGCGGAAGAAATAATAAACTGGTAATTGGGATGATATGATACCAAGATTAGCTTCCTTCATAGCTGCGATGCCTCAAGTCATTTACTTGGGACTGTGATATACCCAGTTATATCCAAGTTTATTTTGTCTAGATATATATATATATACACACAAGATGCACTTAAATCCCTCACTGATGTTTTTATAGCTGGGTAACTATTTTGTGAACTGTAAAGTGAATAACCTCAGAGGAAAACATCAGCACCACTACTTTTAGTGTGCAATTTTTGGTTTTGTGCTGCCCTTCTACTCCGTGAGAGATGACACCATCAGGAAGGTGTTTCGCTGGCAGTTTGTGTGGGGAGACAGAGGAAGGTGAGGATGGGATGTGCAGGGGATAGAGAGGTCAAATATTTACAGAACTAGGTCACATTTTCCAAGCTCAACTTCTGGATAGCAATCACAAAGAAAAAAATCATTCCTTCAGAAACCAGGATGTGCCCTGAATAAGGAGGAGTCGGTAAGAAAATGAAAAACATGCTCATCACACAGTCAAAGGATCTACTTGAGACTGGGAGATTCAGCAGTTTAAATGTGCCTTTGGACTGTAAATAGACCCAAAACCCTATCTACCAGTCAAACAGACTCCAGTCCTTTTTAACATAAGATTTGCTTTAATTACGAAAGCGTATTATCATTTATCATCACACTCTAATCCCTAACCATACACCTCCTTAGCCTCTCTTATCCGGTAACTTTACTTAGCCTATCTTAACTGATATAAATCTACATCTATATATCAAACATATTCATGAACCTCTGTCAAAAAAAAAAAAAGCAAACACAGCTGCCCCTCTCAAGTGCAAGCTTATGCTAGTAGCCCTGTGTCTGTGCTTTTAATGCTCAGCCTTACTTTGCTGCTGCTGCAGCTATAGCTCACCAAACATGCCTTCGTCCCCCAATAAGGGACAGTCTCCCTGCCAGTCTTGCACGCTAGCCCATAAATCTCTTTTTTCAGTGTGTAGGTGTTTGGTGTCACGGTGCTTTACGCATCTCCTCAGTTGCTGCTGAAGCTGCCTGAGGTCTGACGCGATGGATCAGGGTTTTGATGTTGGTTTGCCTGTCTGTACACTTTGCTAATTAGAATAACAAAACTGGTAGCAAATCTTCAGGCATCAGCCATGCATTGCATCAATTAAAAACATCAAAACCAAAGTCTCTCCTGGTTCCTCTCCTTTCCACTTGATCTCTTACTCCATGGGATGGTGTAACTGTTTCCCTAATTCCTTCTCCTAATTAGTGTGTTCCTTCTTTTCTCTGTGAGCTTCCTTGCAGCCCCAATTCTCTCCTGACATTTTATTTGCTTGCCCTTTCTTTCACTGCTGGGGACACAGCTACTCTAATAGGAGAAAACAAGCATTTGCTGAGCTTAGGTACTGTGGCAGAAATGTAAGCATATGATTTTTAACTAAATTTGTCGTCTTGTTTAATTTGATGCTGACTTTTTTATTTTCTTTAAAGTACCAATTTTTGCAGCATTTCTTCCAAAGGATAGATAAGTATTGTCATCTTAGTTGCACATGGGGTAATTGAGACATACAAGTTTGAGTTAGATGAGCTCATATGTTCTATTGGATAAACCCTAAGACAGTGAGCAAGTAGGCTTACATCTTACATCATTGACAAAACATGATTGTATGAAATTTGGACAAAAAACCCTGAATATGAATTTTGACAGAACTTAGATTCAGTTTTGAACTGTGCACATCTAAACTCACTTCTCATGTTTAACTGATGCGGAACTATAAAATACTTGGAGGAAGACAGAGACACTGCCCTAAATTTCTTCTTAGGCAGTTTAGTATGTGCAAAACAGAAAGCAGAGGGAGATGTCTCACTCTAAAGATAATTTGGTGTGCAGAGTCTGAAAAATGAGATCACGATATAAAGAGGCTACTTCCATACTGATGTAATTTCCTTAAGCCCTTCTAATATAATTGTTTATTTTGCTTAAATTAATACAAAAATAAAGTGTACTGAATATTTCAGATGATCCATAATACACACTGTGGCTACTTTGGTCTTGTCATCTCATTTTGTCCAGCTTGAATTATATTGTGACATGCGGTGGAAAAAAAAAAACCCTCAGTGGGATTCAACACCCAGTGTGCAGGCATGAACATAAATCCCACACACCCTGATATATGATGACCCCAAACTCAGACCGTCAATATTTTGTCTCTTTTTCCTCCTCATTGAATCTCTCTCTTGTTTTTATTCTGTGTATGAATTTATGCTCTTGCCAATGGAAACTGGGATGGAAAATCTCATGACAGAGGCCGCTGCCTCCCCATCATCATCTCCTTTTTGCTGACTCAGGCAGTTCAGAGAAGCATCTCAAACACCAGGATGTTTCTGAACCTGAACTCTCAGCCTTTTGTGCCTTGTTTTTCAGTGTCCTTGCTCTGCTTTCACTATGTTTGTTTGCTTGGCATCACCTTAAAACCTACCTTCAGTGGGATTTCTTTTTAAATCTCCCTGTCCAATGATGCACCTATTTCCCTTTCTTCTTTCCTCTCCCTGTCTTTATTTGTGAATACTCGGAGCTGCTGTTGGGGGAGTGCCCTACCAAGGCAAACTGCATTTAATTCAAGTCACTTCTTACACCTACAGAGCTGCCTTCCTGCTGTTCAGCATATGTTATGCGTCCCCTCTCCGTGCCTGGTCTGTCCGCCTTGGCAATTTAATTCAAGTTGTGCAGCGTCATGCTTAGAGTCTCCACTTTAGTCTCAAGTGTCAGCCAAGATGGCTGCTGTCATATTCACTTAAACATCCCATGTAGATGAGCCCTTCCTATGACAGGAGAAGGGATTTGGTGGGTCAAAACCAGCATAGACTAGGAGACACAGCATTTCCTATTTCTAACTGAGCTATCCTGACATTTCTGACCAGGCTTCACATGCAGCAAAGGACTGACTGCAACATGCACTTCCATGATGAGTGTCCCTCTCTTTTTAATGAATTATTTCTCTTCAAAGAGGTTGTGGGGTTTTGGTATATTGACACACGATACTTTGAGTCAGCCCAAAGTAGAGCTGTGTCCTGAATTATTTTGGAGAATGCGTTATTCAAAATATCTGGAAGCAAAACAAAAGCCCCAAAGGATTGCAGGCCCTATAAACAAAGCACTAGGAACCAGAAAAGGCAAAATGTGAGCAGTGTTAGTGCTTCCAACAACGTGTGGCAGGATGCCTGTTCTTGCACTCCTTTGGTTAAATCAACCCAAACTTACTGTCTAGAAGGAGGAGAAAAGAAGGGGGGGGGGGGGGGGGGGGGGGGGGGGGGGAGACAGAGGACGAAGGTGGATGGGGAACAGGGGGGAAAGAAAGAAAAAGACAAATCAATTGAAGCTCAGTGAGATTTTGTTTGCCAAGTTTCCAGCTGCTGCTCAGAGTGAATTTTTATGGCCAAGTTATAAACCTTTAAAAATAGGAGTTTCTAATGGAAATGCTGACAGACCCTTTATATGGTAACATTAACACTGGCTGCTCTGCGATTGTCCTTATCTACTTTTATTTATTTATTTTCCTCTCTTTGTCCTTAAGGTCCTATCACACTTACTGTTATCCTGGTGAGGAAGCAAAGGGAGTGAGGTCAAAATCCCTTAGAAACAGGAATTCTTTCTAAGCTCATGAAGCAGGTTGGGGAAGGGTGGTTTGACTGTGGGGGGACAGAAATGCTGAAAGTTAATGGACCCTCCCACCCCCAAGCCTGTTGTGATGCAAAATAGTGCTCAAGCTCTCAATATATATTGCTTTTTTTTTCTCTACCCCTAGTAGCTAAATGTCTTGTGAATGGTGTTCCTCCTTCCAGCCAATTAATGAGGTAATTTTTTAAGCTAATAACAAAAGTTAGCTTGAGAGGAGGGGGGGGGGGGGGGGAAGTGAGTTGTATGTTGAGTTTTCCTTTTGATATTTTGTGTGAGTTTCAAATATTCAGGTCTTTTTCTCAGCTGAAATGAAAGTGATCTTTTAGGGGAAAAACAGTCTTTCCTACCTGTTTATTGAGAGACTTGAATATATTCCTACAGGCTTTGAATTTACTTGGGAATTTTAGAAGTTTAAATTTCCTTGTGTCTGAATGGCCTTAAAATGTGTCTCAAGCTGTATTACTGAAGGAGGCAGTCACCTCTGGGTTGCTGAAATCGGAATGGTTAAGAATATGAACTTGTCCATGTTTGCTGCCATGAGGTCTTCCTTCACGTGTGCAGGTTGGGACGTGGAGAATCCAGTGACCTGCAGGAAACACAGAGAGCTCTGCGTGGAGCCAGCAAAGGCGTTAACGGCACTGGGGACACTTGGGGACTCTGCAAAAGATGTGAAACTCCCCTGCAGGAAAGGGAAGAGGGGATGTGCAAGGAGGGAAAGGAGTCAATCTTGGCCCTCTTGTTGCCTCGTCCTGCTCTTTTGACTTGCTGGACAAAAAAGAAAAGTTTCTGCATCACCTGAGATTTAGTCTGTCCTTATTCTCAGAGAAGTTGAGCACAAAAAAAGTCTTTAATTAGAGAGGAGAAAAAGCGTCTCTATTCTTACCTTTTAAGTCCTGGTACCCACTTTTTCTGGGCCTTGCTGATTGCACTTCTCCATCAGCAAGCTGTTGTATACACCAGTGCAGTAGAGGCTATGAGGAATTCGGATGTCACATTTGTGAGGAGAGGTTTCTTACAAACTTCAGGTCTCACGCAACTTCCTTGCATGCAAAGGCACTTCCCTGCTGTGGTGGATGGGACCTAGGCCGGTTCCAGAGTGAGACAGACAAAAGTGTCCAGTCGAAGGATGAGCACATGTAGCATCTCTAAGCATCCTCACTGAGAAAGGTTATGACACCTTTTCCCAAGAGGTGACAGATACTTCTCTCCAGAGGAAAGAGAGGCAGCCTGTTTGCCTGGTGGGACGACCCTTCAAAATCTGTGTGTCTGAACTTCAGGGTTTGTGCCCTGGCTGGAGCTGTATGCACCTGTGGAGCATTTGGCCATCACTGGATTTAATAGATCTCAGTCATGCCTCCCTGCACTCCCCAGAAGGCGGAAGTCAAATACATGCCGCATGCTTCAGTGCTCCTCAAACACATGTTTAGCATCTTAACTTTATTTCTTGGTTTCCATTTTGATGATACACAAAGGGTTTGATGTTTTCATTGTTACACACAGAAGCTTAATTTTTTTCCTTGTAGCCTCTGGGCTGTTGCACCACTGTTATGAGATCCCTCCTAGGAACAGCAGGGCAGAAATGTTCTTTATTATGTGCTTGGATTTACCTTTTTTTCCTCCTTCTCCCTCCACTCCCCCCACAATTTCTTTTGCCTCTCTGGTTTTAATTAGCCTTGCTTTTCCAATTAACGTCCTGGTCTGCTGCAGTGATGCCAAAGGAGGGAACCAGAAAGACATGGCAAGAACCCACTTTTCTGAGAAAGACTTGTGGCTGAGGCTTGGAGACTGATTTTTCTCAAGATGGAGCTGCACTGACTGATTCTTAATAAAAGGAGAATTTGGGGCCCAGCGGCACTGCGGGTTTGTAACGGGCATTGTTCCTTGAAAATATTAAGCTCGGTAGGAAGTACGTTCCCCCTTGGCCTCTCCTAGTCTCAGGTAGTGATATGGAAACTATCATCACATTTGGACCCCTCGCAACCTGTCCCTAGGTGGTAATGCTTTATGAATAGCACTGAGCAAGCAAAAAGAAGAAAGAAAAAAAAAAAAAAAGACAAGATTAAAAGCAAAACCTTTTGGCTTGTCCCCCAGCACAATCATCTTGGCTTTTTCAATAAACTAAAAAAAAATAATAGTTTGAGGCTAAACAAATTCCTTAATTGGGACTTAAAGATTTTTTCAGACATTTGCTAAAAGCATCATACTGCTGTTCAGTGCGTCATCTAATGTGATACCTTTATCCTCTCTAGCCTGGCAGTGGCTTTGGATGAAGGGAGTCTGGATTCACTTCCCTGGTGGCCCCTTTCTTGCACAGGTCCAGGAAATGGTGGGGCACAGGCATTGTTGCAGCGTGGTCCCCTTGCCCAGCAGGCTTCCCAAACAACTGGTTCTGCTGGTCCCAGACCTTCCATAATGGTTGCATCCTTCCATAACGGGCCACATCAGGTCACAGTCAGGGAAAAAGGGGCCTGGATCAGGCTTGTTCCCTGGAGTGAACAGTAGGGAAAGACAGTGATGGTGACTTCCAGCAAGTGATCCTCTGTCCAGCTTTCCTTTCTCTGTCCAGCCTACACTCCCTGTCTGTAAGAGCTTTCTCAGGAAGAAGGAGAACTGGGAGCAGATCTGCAGTGTCAAAGTCTTTGATCCCAGTGCAACTTAGCAGGAATCAAAGCTACTGGTGATTGCTTTTCAGAAAAGAATTGTGGGAAGAAATTATATACGTGTGTGTCTGTATTCAGACTGGGTATGTTTGTGTGCATGTGCTACTTCTAGATAAATACCATCTTGAAAGAGTATCCCTTTCTAGAGAGTATTTTAGGTCTGATACAGTCAATATCTACTCATTGGCACAACCAAGGTGGTGAAAAATGGCTTTGACTAGGATAGAGAATCTACCTAAATAAGGACAAATTAACATTGCAGAGAAAATTTTTCCATTGGTGTTCCAGGGCAGTCTAAACTATCAGAACTTTAATTTTTTCTCTCTGTCCCTCTTTCTGTCTCTGCTGATTTTGCTAGCTGTGATCATGCATTCTTAATTCCATTCAGATTTCTTTCCTCTGAGAAGATGAGACATTAAATAGCTTTGCTGGAAATACAAAACAATGTAGCCAACAGGTAAAGTACCTGGAGATTTAACACTTTACTGAAGAAATTAATAATTACAACAATATGAATCTCATTGCTTTGCCCAGCCCAACAAGAAATTAACAAGTCTTTTCCCCTCTAGAGATAAAAATCTTATCTTGATCTGTCAGGAATATACTTTGGTTGCTCTTGTAATATCATTGTCAAGGCGGGGGGGGAAAAAAGACCCTACTTAATGTAATAGATTTTGAATCTAAATCTTTGATCACATCATTCTCTGCTGGGATTTTTTTTTTTTCTTTATATTACTTCTAACAGTTTATGTTTCCCTCTTCCCACTAGGATGACATAGCTTTAGTCACACTTCCAGAACAGCTCTACATTAGACCCTGGATTCATCCCTGGAAGGGTTATTGTTAATAGCGATGTTTCTCAGTAAACTTGCCTCCCAAGGTTGCTCTAGCCAAGATTGTTTAGAAAACTCCACTGAGATACTTGTAAGGGACACCTTGGGTCTAATGTACTAGCGTTTAATGGACAAATCTATTTAGGTCCCTGTGTTAATATAAAACTGTTTTGTTAGTTGTGAAGCAGGCACAAAGCACTACTAATAACAGCTGTGAAACAGAGCTAATTTGGGCATCAGTGGCCACCCGAATACTGGAAATTCAGGGCACTCTTAAAGCCTCTCTATTCTTGATGAGTAAAATTGGATTGATGTACATTTCATTAGTAAAGCAGAAATGCTAGCTTCCCATGAAATTTGTTTTTCTCTTCTTTGAAAGTAAAAATTACATTTTGCTTGACAGAAGAACACAATTTGACAGCTAGGGAGAAGTATATTCCCTGCTTTTCCATGACTTGTTTGAGAAGGCTGATCCCAGGCTGGTCTTGTAATTCAAAAGGATTTGGAGCCTGTGCTAATGTGATAATAGCAATATTGGTGCTATTAATTTTGAGTTTCGCTCTGCCTTGTCCTGCCATGTCCTGGTTGTAGGACTGTACAGACTTGGCTCCTGCTCTGTTGGGAGGGGGAGGTGTCAGTGAGATGATCTCCCCAGCTCATGGTACTCATTTTCCAGAGCAAAGAGCTGCAGTGACCAGAGCTGCAACAGAAGTGGGGAGTTAATGGAGATTTCTGAGAAGAGAGGCGTTTTGTACCTTCAGTGCTGCAGCTCCCAATGTGGGATGAAATCGTCTCGGAGTGCAGCCAGGTCCTCGGCTTGTCTTGGTGACAGAGAGAAAGGAGGTTACTGAGAGCAGGAAGGAAGAGAAGAGAGAGACCCCAACCCATGACCCAGCCACTTCCTTCCCATCCCCAATCTCCTGACTTTGTTTCTAGCTATCCTACTCCTTTTAAAATCACCTTTCCCACAACAGGTCACAAAGGTACTCTTTGTGTCTATATTTTTCTTCCCACATTGAATGGTGTAGTAGTTCTGGATTTCCTATTTGCAAGACTAAAATCTCAAATGCTGTAGTTGGTTCTGGTTCAGGATCTGGCCCAAGAGTTGGTTTGTGTTCACTGTGGGAGGGGAATTAATGACCCTATTTGGAGAGAAAGCGTGGGGGAAAAAAGTAGAAGGCCTTTTTCTGAAATATTTCTAAAAGAAGCCTTGTAGAAGGGTAGCAAGTTTCAGAAGGTTTAGTATTTTTCTCTGGGACAACTGGGTCAAGGAACGGTTTTGGGTAACAGGGAGCTAGAGACTATCAGGAAGTTGATGGTATATAGGTGTTGGATAGCAATACAGCAAGAAACAACAAAAGCAGCAAAAGGTCAGTTGACCAGTGTATCTCCTGTTTCTGCACTGCTGTGCTTTTAAATGATACATTGCTTTGGTTTTTCTTTCTGGGGTCTGTGGTGGATAATACCTATTGGTTGTGTGCTGCCCTGGTAACCTGTGTGCATCAGCATAGCTCGCTCTCGCCGTGACCCTGTGAATATCACTTTCAGTGGTACGGATCCGTCCTGTCGCTTTTGCCTCTGCAGTGCCACATAGGCTCTCCTGTAACTGACAGGTGCATTTCTCCGGGGACCTATTTGTCAACCTGGAATTCCCTTTCCTCTGCTTTAGCAAAATCTGTTGACGCGATTAGCATGGGGACTGCTGATTCACCAAGTGGGAAACAAGAGGAGATTGTCTATTTGCTAACGTCAGACATCAGTTCAAGGTAATTGCTGACCCTTGGTCAGGTCTCAGGAAATGAAGCTAAGTGATACCTCGGCCAGTTTACTTTGACAGAAGAAGCAAAAAATGATTATAAACTATATAGAGGTTTAAAAAAATAATAAATATGGAAAATCCTCCCACCTAGGGACAACTGTTAGCGAGGAATCTCCAGTGTATTATCTCTTTGAAAGTATCTTCATCCATCTTTGTGACTTTTCACTTAAAACACTAACCTAATCCTAACCTAATCCCTTTCAATTTTCAAGGAGAATTGGAAGAGGATATTAAAAAAAAAACCACCACCAAAACAACAGAAAGCCTTAATGCTAACAGATGGGTAAAAAGTATGTATAAGTTACACTGCCAAAAGACCTTACTGATGGCAAGTTGGTATTTCCCTGACAAAATAATATGAAAGGTGTTTCATTTGTGGGAGAAATTAATTGTTGGCAGCATGAAAAATCCATACTGTATGCAGTATCCACTAACCCTTTCCTCTGTTGGATTTGATATCACATATTGATAATGAGCAAAAGTGTTGTGGGCTTTTAACAGTGGCTGATACCAAGCTTTTACTGAGCTGATTACATTTTTCATGATGTCTGCTCTTTACATAAACTGGATGAGACTGGATATATTCTAAAGTCTGAGCCAGAAGATGACTGAAGTATCTCCTTAAAACCCTCTGACTTTTGTGGATGTGTTAAATTTTTTCCTAACATAGGGTCTTAATAAGTCATTGGTGCAAATGCCTGGTGAGCTGCTGTCGGCCTGATCCAAACCTCACTGATGTTAGCAGGAATCCTTCTATTACCTTCAGTGGGTTTGGATCCAGACCCCGCTTTTGTTCCTCTCCAAGATGTTTTTGGAAGATCTGAACAGCTCCCTTCATGGTTTGATGACAGTCTCCCAGGGAAAAATTTATTTGGCCCCAATAGATTTTCTTCTTAAAGTTTTTGAAAAGTTGCTGGTCTTGTGAGTTGTATTTTGCCTTCTGCTTCCACTCTCATTTTGCTGGATACCTGGCATATACAAACAGTTACAGCAGAGACTTCAAACAACCGTGAATGGCCCATGAAAGCAAGTAGCCTGGGATTTTCCTTCCTAACCTGAAACCCACATGAAGAGGCTAGTGAAAAAAAATCTCAGTTTCCAACTGTGGACGTGTTCCTCTCTTAGAGAGTGTTACTCCCATTTCATTTTTTCATGTCTCTAGTCATCCATGTATACTCCTGCCTTGTTGCCTTCCTATGCTTCCCATGAATGTGCAGCCCCTAATGGGACCTCGGTCATGGTACTCTCATAGCAGAATCTCCCACTGTAGTAGGTGGGAATAGAAAAGTTTTTGGGCAGAAATACAGTGGCAGAATTTGAGATAAATGAATCCTTGCCTGCTACAGTTCCCTCCTAAATTTCCTTGCTAAGCATCCTGGTGAGATGAGTCTCCATTTCTGGTCTGATGATAGAAACAGATGATCTTTTAATAGTTCCGGTGGTGGGAATGCTGTTCCCTTGCCTTCTGATGAGGAGTTTAGAAACCGACAGGTAATTAGCAGGAGCAGCTGTTCATATGAATAGGCCTATGTCCAGGTTCCCCCTCTTCAACTGTTATGCTCTGTGGAAACAGGGAAAAACGATATGTCGGTGCAAGGGCAACTTCATTTCATGTTCTTTTTTCTCTCTCCCATCGTTTACAGTAGTCCCAGTTCTGATGATACTGCTGTGTTGGCCCTACCATTTAAAGCTGAAATGTGCAAAAGAATAAGACCTTTGACATTTGTGTCAATGGATGCAGAGTTTGCCCTTTTGTTGTACTATATGGCACCTAAATGCTTTTTGATCTATTACTTGAAATCTAGAATTATAAAATTTTAGTTTGCAACGGTGTGTTAGTCTGGAAAGTGCAACTAAACGGGTTAAAACAATCTGTTGCATAGACAGCTCCAAAAAGAAGATGAAAGCAAATCTTTAAGAGTTTTTGGGGGGTATTTTCTGCTTTGGTGTCTTCTGTGTCAATAGGCAGGTGGGAAAGGAAAGAAATACACTAGAGGCTTCAGTGTAAATTAAGATGTGCTTTCCAAATAATTAAGGGGAACTGTTAATATTCACAGACACTTCCAGGGGTCAATTCAGCCTACCTAGGATCTGAATTGCCATCTGGCTATGCCAATCTCTGTTCATTCAATATATAGTGAACTTAGGGACTAGGCTCCTAATACTAAGATGCTGTTTCCAATTCTACATTAATATTCTACTCAGATGTAGAAGATTGTACTTCCATTAGAATCATCTAATTCAGAGGGTGTTTTTTTTAATGTGTACTGTTGCCTTGTCAAAATGAGTTCTGCTGGTGATGTAGTAATTCAGATTGTAAAGTTATGCATCAATAATTGCTGCAGGACCCCACCGGGTTTAGTGTCTCACAAATGTGCAGAGACGTCCTTTGCCTTTGGGAGCTTTCGTCTGGGGAAAGAGCAGAGAGGGATGGCAGAGAAGTGGGGTAAAAGAAGGCTTGTCCACAAGTAGCCAGCAGGACAGCTGTGAAGAGAACTGGTGATTCAGTCTTGTGTCTCTGACTTCTGGTCTCTGATTCACTACAGCTGAGGTGTCAAGTTAGGAGCTAATCTCCTCCAGTTCACTCTGCAGTCAATGAAATCTCTTTAAGCATTTTTGAAGGACAGGTTACTTAAGAGCCTGAAGTTAATGAGATAAATTGAACAGTTGGTGCCCCTTCAAGTTGCTGTTGGTTTTGCCCATTGAAATCTGCAACATGTATTTGATGTGCCCACATGACAAATCCTAAACAACAGTGATGATGACTTTAGTTTCTCCAATACCAGTTAGCCAACATAATATAAAAGTCTT
Source organism: Gymnogyps californianus (assembly GCF_018139145.2). Taxonomy (NCBI): domain Eukaryota; kingdom Metazoa; phylum Chordata; class Aves; order Accipitriformes; family Cathartidae; genus Gymnogyps; species Gymnogyps californianus. The sequence continues at coordinate 76,336,346 of NC_059500.1, read as the reverse complement.
AGTAGTATGGGTTGTATTTTGGGTTAGATATGCTATTTCTCTAGCTGGGTGAAGTGCTCCATGCAGAGCCCCATCAATAGCTCTGGAAACCCTACTCAATATTGCTAATTGGTTCCTCTGCATTTTCTAAATTGAGGGAGAAATGCTGGAGCTGAGGAAGAGGCTGGAGCACCTCTTTTCCTTATTCACCCTACAGCACTTCTGCAGCTGCACACCGTTGTTTTTTCAAGTAATTTCCAGGAACCCAGACAAATGAGATTATGTGAGCACTACAGTGACCTCTCTGAAGAGACAGTGTGATTAAATGTGTTGATTAGAAATTTGCTGCTCACCTCTGATAGCAGTTGCATGGACCAAAGAAAAGAAAGGCATTGGTGAAAAAAGCCCCCTTTTAAGAACTATAAGTACCTTTCTGTCAATTGCTTACAAGAATATAGCGTAACTAACAAGTAAAACAATGAGTTAATAAGTTGTCTAGAGAAGTTATTTAATGTATAAAGAACAAGTGTATGAATTTACATGTTCTGTGTCTATCCTGTACCTGGACATTGTGGTAGCCACTGCCTACTGCGCTGCTGGCTACAGATGCTTAGGTACATCAGCTGTCCTAGCCCTGAGCAAATTTTTGACCTTCATCTTTCTGCCCCACCTAGCAATATGGTCATTCTGGCAAAGTGTAAAGTAGCTTAGTTTCTCCTTAAAGAGGAATGTCTTTTTTACAGTAAAGTGCATATTTAAGGTTTCATGCTGTCTAGTGTAGAACATGGCTTAGGTGTGACAGAGAACTGAGATGAAGAACTAAAGGTCCCTGCAGCATCTGTAGAACACAAGAATTAGATAACCAACACAGAAGGGCTACTCTCTTTGCAGCATATAAGGGATGGTGGAGTAAGAAGACTGGCTGATGTGTTTAAAGCTTGTATCTTTGCTCTTACGATGCACAATACTTTGTGTGTTTTCCAGAATTCGCAAAATCTAGAAGCAGATACATATTTTCAAAGGCCTCATTGGCAAGAATTGAAACCATTTCTATTGCTTCTGTGTTGTGATCTGTTGTGCTTGTGGCTCTGTAAGCATTCAGTAAGAGATAATGTCTGCTCTGAAGCCTTTTTTTTTTTTATATATAGACAAAATCTACAGCAGCATGGGAAGGGAAATGTTTTATACATAATGTGCTCTTCTGACATTGTCTCATGGTTTTTCCTTCCTGTTTATCTTCTCCTGGTTTTGTATCTTGGACTCAAATTGTAAACTGTTCAGGGATTGTGAGTGTGTTTGCATAGTGGGGTTCCAGAATGAGCCAGAGCACTGGACAAGCTAATATATGATGAAAAATAAATTTCCTCATGTTATTTACAGAAAACTTGTGATAAAGCCAAGATATTGAACCTTATTTTCCCATGTCCCAGTGATTTAAGGGCAGAGTTGGACATTTTTGTTAAATCTTTAGCTCAACAACAAGTATGTGGGGGCTTAACTAATTTGGGTCAAATTTGATGGCTACTTTGGATAATAACAAGATGTGAAATGTGATAAAAGACTGCACTTTGAAGGTGACAAAATGATTGCTTTCTCCCTTTTTAAAAGTTAAGTTTATAATTTTCATTTCAGAAAGGTTATTTTTCATTTTTTTAAAAAGGGTTAAAATTACAAAATAACCTGAAAATAAGTCAATACTTTAGATTTCTGGCTTAATCAAAATGAATAATTTTGTTTCAACAGACGGATCTAAAATCAGCTGCTCTTCTTCCCACACTACCAGGAAGACCTCAGCCTGGTACTAGGGTGTCCATCTTGCAGAATTTCACACTTTTTTGGCACTAGGTGGCCTCTGTCTCAACAGAAACTTTGCTGTTTAACTCCTGTGAATAAAAGAGTCTTCTCTAGATCAGCAGCTCAGACCATGAGCTTTTGAACAAGACCAGACTAAGCTCGGTCCCTTGGGCAACTGAATAATTGAGCAGACAGAAGATGTCACAAAAAGTGACAAAACAGAACTTTTGAGGCAGCTGTCATTTTTGTTACACTGCACAGGAAAACAGGGTTTTGCTTGAAGAGTTTTACCAAGAGAAGGCAGGTAGAGATAATTTTTATTTCTCCACGTGCTGCGTTAGAAACAATGGTATTTGCTTCCAATTTGGTGTGAAACATCTATAGGCTCAATCCTTCCCCAACGTGTCCCCGCTGAAACTGGGAATTAAGCTGCCCTCCACAAGTTAAACCCTGTTTGGCATCGCAGGTCTGTACATAGTGCTTTGAACTCACTGTGTATGGCCAGAGGCTCTTCTGTCTTGAAAGGAGCTGGATTTCCATCTTAGGCATACAGAGTCGTCTTCATCCTAGGCAGGACTCAGACCTCCTTGTTTTAGTGATGCCTTGACTTTTCCTGTTGCTCTGTGTCTGCACTCCTGATGCTGTTTCCTAGTGTTTCACAATCAAGGGCAGGAACAGCCATGGTTACCTATAATACTGCCAGTGGTTGCAACCAAGGCTCAAGAGCTTCAAAGGTGTTTAAAAAGTATGCCAGACCTAGATCAGTGTGTACCATAACCAAAGAGGTGGAAAATACACAAGAGAGAGTGTGGGAGACTGTGACTTTAGTGTCAGGATTCAGGAGCTGGCAATGCATGTAGTTTAACCAGTCCACCAGTATAACTAGATTTTTTGTTTGAACTTGTTATCCATCTTCCTTGCCCACGGTTTTAATCTATTTGCTTTCTCTATTGTTTATATTTTTAATCAAGTGAATAAAATGAGAGACAATATTATTAGTAGTAAGTAGGTCAAGAAGCTACATCTTTGAAATCACCAGAATACTTTTTGATTCTTTCTTAAGCCTAGATTTCTGAGAACACGTTTTTTAAACTTTTGTATTGTAGCTCTATGTTCCATTCTTGCCTTTTTTCAAACTTTTGAACTGAGTGGCCAAGTTGCGCTCTCCCCCCCCGCCTCCCCGGAATAAGCTCTCTCAAATGTATTCAGTTCCTACAAATTTAATGAAAATAGGACTGTGGATAGAGGAGGGAAAGCCAAATTCCCACTAAGTGAAAAGCCTCAGTTGAGATTAAGCATATTATTTTGACACCAGAGAACCCAAACTGGGAGGAACAGTGTAAAAATTAATGTTCATTAATTCCACCATTTGTGCACCTACTTGCAGAATTCCTAGCAATCTGCTCCTTCAGAGAGGTAATATTATGTAAATAAATAATAAATTTTAAAAAGAATGCCAAGGAGAGAGATGAGTAAAGAATTGTGTACTGATTATAGACAGAATCTCACACTTTTCACCTGGATGTCCAGTTTGGCCTAGCAAACAGCACAAAGCGGTTTTAGACCAGGACTTTATGCAAGCATTTCTACCAGGGCAGGTCACTGCACCTTTCCCCAAAACTCTCTGGGGCTCCATGAGATGGCAAGAAGGGACAAGCAATTTGCCAGTACAGAAAAATACTGCTAGAGCTTCATATGAAATGCTTTCCTCCTTTTTAAACAAATGGGGGCTCTGTCACTGACTTGAGAGTGGTTGCAAGATTTTCCCACAGGAGCTGACTCTGCAGTGGAGTACGGCAGCTGTGAGACCAGCACCCAGTAATTCTGCACAGAGGTGTAGGACAGGGGCCCAGGAGCCCACCCAAAGCTGTGGGTGAGGGAACTTGTAGAGACACGATACACCTACCCATAAAGGGGACAAACTTGTATATATAACTTGAACACAGTTCAGTGAGGTCCCATGCACCCAATGTGCCCTTCCCAAGCAATACCCATCCAAACAAAAAATTAGCTTTTCTGTAGGAGTTACTTGGCCCTCTTGCATCCCAAACCTTCACAGAGAGCAGATCTGCTGATCCAACCTGAGTACAAGATACCCTTCACTGCTGCTGCAGCAGGGCTACCACAATATGGCTGCCTTCAACAGAGCCACGTATCCAATCCTTACTGGTAAATTGGAGCATGGATCACATGTTTTTTCAGACTAATGATGACATAAGGGAGTACAATCCATGGGTTGCCACTGCAGCAGCTCCAGGCAAGCACAGCCTCTGCTATTCAAACAAGAGAGAGGAGGGAAGTTTCTAAAGCTCACCCAGTCTTTGCCCATCGCAAGTGATCTGTCTCCTTCAGTGGCTTCAGATGTAACACCAGAGCCGGGTACTGCTGCCGCTGAAACTTGGTAAACCTGGTGTAGCACAGCTCAGCTTTTGTTTAGCTACTTGGGACTCTCACTGGTATAGCAAAAGGTGGGAAACTGTCTTACATTAGTCTGGATGCCTCTTTGTCCCTTAGCTTTCTGTCCAAGAAATCTAGCATCAGCCTGTCCAGACACAGAAAAGACGGTGCAGGATTTTGTGACTGGTTGAGAGAGACTACATCACGAATTTGAGTCCCTCTTGTGCCTCCTGTTGAAGCGGATGCGAGTTTTGCCTTTAATTTCATGGAGAGCGGAATTGAGGCCCTGGTTGATAGAAAACCAATCTTTTAAACAAAAAGGAGTAAAATGTGAAGAGGGATTTCTTTTCATCAATGTTCTTACAACTTGGAGGAAAGTATTCGTCTGAATTATGGAACTGAACGTCACTTTTTCAAAGAGTTGTCTAAATACATTTATGTTTTCCTTTCAAAAGATCATTGCTGAAAGTTAAGAAATCCCCAATAAACATCAAAATTTATTTACTAAGTTATAGGTGTTAATGTGAAGCATAAAATGAATATTCAATGTGCAAGAGCCCTTGCTTAATGTATGTGCAATTGATTCTTTTTTATTATTCTTGTCATACTGATCATTGCTCATTTCACATTGAAATGTGTTTCTGATGATTAGTTCTAAACAGATACTTTTTCTGCAATTAGCATCATTGGACATCTCATCACGGGCAATCAAAGATTTTGATCTTAAATACTTTTTGATAATTAATTTGATGTTTTATTGAGTGTTATTGGCAATGTGATAGATGCAGGAGACAAATTCTGCATTGTATGACACCTGGGAAAACTTGGACTAAATGACTTAGTACAAAGAATATTTACCATTCAGAAAAAAACAGCTATCTTTAGAGGAAAAGTTTCTCTAACTAAAGGTTCTTCTGTAATGTGCAATTTAGGATTGACATGCCATCTAATCTATAACAGTGGATTACACCACCTTCCTTACTGCTGCATTAAAATATTGAACCTAGTTTGAAGTATTGATTCAGCTGCCTTCAGTCACTAGAAATATGAGTTTATACCAGCTATCTGGTTAGTAATATCTCCATAAAGTGATACATTTAAAAAATACACACTTAAAAATAGTACTTTAATTTTTGCTTGCTGCTTAAAACACCATCATAGTTGTCATTAAATGAAAATAAAGTGCTCTAGTTCTGAAGGACAATGTTTATAATTTTTTCCACTGCAGTCGATCAGGTCAGATGTAGAGTCCTTGTGCAGCTGATATTCTTGTTACAACAAGCATTGTGGACATCTTCATTTTATTTTGATTTTTAAATAATTTTGCTCAAGGAAGCTTTGCATAATTGGACCTATATCCCATCACTATGCTAGTTCAGATCTGGGCTCTCACATTCGGGAGGATGATCTGTTTAAAAGCTCCTGTGTGTCAAAGCAGAGGAGAGAAATAGAACCATTAGGAATTATTCATACAGCGACAATGAGATTTCAAGGCAAAAAAAAAATCCTATCTTAATTTTTGCACTGCTAGGTGGAGGCCAAACTGACCTTCCCACCAACAGACATGCTGCCTGCTCTTGTCTTGTTTCTGCTGTAGTTCTTCTGGCATCATGTCTTGCTTCAAGCTTCGCTCCATCCCACCCCGCAGAAGATAACCCAGAGGATACTCCATCACTGAAGGGAAAATCTCCTGGGGGTGACACTATGCTAATGCCAAATAAATAACAAAATCAAACTCAAACTTGTTAGCGGGTAGGTCACCCAGCCAACCCTTTTAAGACGACTTCTTGATGCTAGGGGGAAAAGAATATGAATCAACAGGCAGGACGGAGACCTTGCTGCTGCTGAATGACTCATCCTGGGTGTGAATTGTCTTCATTAGCATAGTGTCACCCATTTATTTTCCTCTGTGGAGGGAAAGGGCTCCAGTTTCCTCTCTTCTTCACATGACCTTCTTCAAAGTTATTGTAGAAAGCCTTCTGGAGATCCAGCACCAGCTCTGTTGCTTGGCTGCTTTTTTCTTTTTTTTTCTTTTTCCGTCCTTTTTTTTGGGGTGACAATAAATGTTATTTGAAAGCAAAAGCTTTGCAGGCTGCTTACTTTATTTAGCTTCCTGTATCAGGGCTACATTATGACATTCTAATCAGGTTCCTACATCACACTCATCGCTACTGAATCCAAGTGATTTTTATTTATTGTTTTTTCCCTTCTCTCTTGTGCCCTCCTTCATAAGAAGGACGTAGAGGCTATCTGGGAAATGAAATGACTCACTCGGCGAGAAATCCATTTGTATTGTACAGGAAGGGCAAAACAGATTTGCTCAGTTCCTCACAGAACGTGAGGGCAAACCTTATTGGTGGTTTTCCACTGTCTTCTCTTGTGTTTCTAGCCTGGGAAACAAATAATCTCAGAAATTGCCTTTTCTAACTTGGTTTGGGTGTTTTCTCTCACATCTGTTTCTAGGAGGTTACTTCCTAGAAAGGGAGCAGAGGGAGAGGGAGGAAGGAAAGGGAGAGACGATAGAAGAGTAGGACGTAGCCTTGGACAGAACCTGGTGAGGTTATCCAGTCCATCTTTTTCTGCCAAAGAGGGATCAACTGTTCTTTTCTGACTAAAGAATTTGAACTGGAGGTTTTGTTGAATTCTGTGGAGCTAAATTCCTGGCCTGATTATTATCTAATCCTGATACGTGAGATTAAAATTGATAGTTCTAAAGCTGAGAAATACATATGTGAGGAATGAAGCTTTTAGCTGTATTGATCAAACTACAGTTTTATATGAGAATTAGTTGGTATTTAATCTATCTAGCAGCATATATCAAAATTACAACCTAAGGTTTGTAATACTTACAAAAAATTAGGAAGGGAAACTTGGGGAGAAATAAATCAATGGGATAAACTGTAATTAGCTTTTTTTCTGATAGATTACAGTTCCTTTCCCGAATGAGAACTCAGTACAGTCACTATATATATTTAAATTACATTAACTAACCTAAGAGCTGTAAAATACCTGGAGCATGGGAGATGTCTAATATAATAAAGTAAATAGTAAGTAACAATATATAACTAGAAGGTAGTGTTGAATTTTTATGGGTCGAGTTGTTTATAGGTTTATAACAGTGGCACTTGGTTGGAGCATGCACTAAGGAATACCTAACTAACAATCAAGGAAAGTACTCTGTCAGAAGATTTGCATGAGTCTTTTTCTTTTATAAACTCTCTATATTAAGCATGTACTAATATAGTAGCCTGCTCATGGAATTTCAGGTAAAAAAAAAGAAAAATAAAGTTTTGTCAAAATATAAATACATTTTATTTGTGTTTGTTTTAATACCTTTCATTACTAAGTTATACAAAGATTTGCAAGAATTGCTTCAACACAAAAAAAACCCAAACAACCCAAAACATTCCAGAAACTTTGAATTTTAAATTTTCGTGAATATTCTGCAGAACATGCAAGTTCTTGCAGCTAAACTTTGTTGTAACAGAACCTGCATTTTAGTGGCAACAGAAGTTGTGGCCAAAGAGAACACAAACATACGACTGGAGAATCAGGTTGTAAAGAAACTTTTTGGCATTAATCAAGCTGACATCTTTAAGATTTTTTTTCATACACTTTCTGCACCACTAGCATTCTCAAGGCTGTGCTGGAGACAGTTCAGGCTAGTTCAGTAAAACTTGTCGATAGCAATCACCTGCAGCATACACTTCACCATGCTTGGTAGTTTTATGAGTGGTGGTTGACTTACCAGGTTGTCCCTCCTTTTCATTGCCTTGTTTATTTGGCTTCAGATCCTGAAATCCTTGTTCCCCAGTTCAAAGTGACTCTGTCAGAGTACTTACATGAGACTTGGTCTCACACCTGGATCTATCTGAGGTGCATTTAGTAACATGTCTTTAAATCCTGGTACAGTCATAAAACATTCCAAGACGACTGCGGTTAGCTCATCACCTTCTAATGGATGTCTTATCCCACCCCTGAAGCAAAGCAAGCACACATACTGTTCTGAAATACACCTTGGCTTTGCTGTGTTTCTAGTCATCAAACATTAACACCAAATGTTTGCGATTCAACTGCCTATTGTAGAAACTCAGGAGTTCTTTGAATAGAGAGCAGCAAATTGCTCTGAGATGACGGTAGGCATTATCCCCCATAGGAGAGATCCTATTTTCAGTGACATACTAACTTAATTCTGTTTTACAGCTACTGTGCAGAAAAAAATGATGCTGGGTTTCAGTGGAACTCTGGGCATTTGGCTTTTGGTCTGTACCGTGAGAAAGTTTTCTTTTCCCCCATTGCTGCCTTCTTTTCTTGTAATGATGCATCTAACAGGATTCGTTAGCTAATTTAGGGATCTGCCTGCTTACATGTTTGTTATGAGTCTCAATCAAGCGATCAAGTCTGCTTCAAATGTAGAGAAAGCCTGGAAGCACTTAAGTTGTAATGAAAATAAGCAACTTTGTGACTAAAAAGGAGAAGGGAAAGGGTGGATGGCAGACAAGAATAGGCAGAAGGTAGTTTACATCTTTGTACTTTCCTTGCAGTCCAATGGACAGAACTTTAATTCCACAAAGACTTGCGTGAACTCTGTTGAATTCTCTGGCTATAGTAGACATCCTACATGACTTTAGAAGTTACTTAGCTTCTCTATGCCTCAGTTCCCCTTCCTTCTTACTTCCTTTTAGGCAGCACATTGCTGATAGTAAGATACTTATCATTAGTGTCATTGTGATGGTGATAGATAGGAGTTGAACAGGGGATCTGAGAGTGGTGACTTACCCCAGGGCCATATGCCAAGCCCTGGCCAGTGCAGGAATGGAATCCAAGTCCTGTGAAGGTTGGTGGCTTCCTAGTGAGCCTTCCTGCTTGCTGTGCTACGCTGATTGGCAGGAGAAAGGGGCCATATCGGTTTAAGTGCTTCTGAAACTCACTTCAGGATTGGCTAGCTTATGTACATATACTCACCCCCACAAACAAATTAATTTAAACTACATCTTGTTATTTTTATCACTTGGGTCTTGACGCAGCAGTGGGTGAAGGCATTGGTTACAAACATTGGATGAAGCATGCTGGACCAGAATTTCTGATCTGAAAACTGACCTTGGTCTTGGAGGCTAATCTTGTTTGGTGCTCAGTGGGTTCATCTCCCCACCAGCTTCACCAGAATATGAGCGAGCTGTGTACCTTAAAGGATCAGTCTCCTTTAGTTTGTATTTTAGCCTTTGGCAATGCATTAATTAAATGAGGATAATGCTTATTTTCCCCTTGAGGATATTGTGAGACTTGGTGTAGAGAGATATTTTGAGCCCTTCTCATAAAAGACACTACACAGTAAATGCCAGGAGTTATACACCTCTTGAGAATCAGAAGGTCACCCATTGAAGACCAGGCTAAATTCCCATTGATTTTGATGAGAAGACAGGGAGAACAATCCCAAGGACATAGACTGATCCTTCTGGCCTAGTCAATGCTGGGCTGATGTAAGCTTTGATACTTGCTGGAATTAAATAGTTCGCTTCTTCCTTAGTTTCATTGTCATTAATTTAGCCTATCTTGAAGAGAAGTGATAGGTCAGTTGGATGGGGGGTGAGGAAGCCACATGGAAGAGGCGAGGAGAAATTAATTAGGTATGCTGCTGGCAACGCGCTGCTACCCTCTGTGGAAACCACAATGCTTAGAGCTATGGAACTATCAGGCAATGAAAAATAAAATAAAGTAAAAGGCTTTAGATTTACAATTCCCGCTCTTATGTGTTCTTGCCATCGTTCATACGGATTAGGACTTAAGTTCAAACATTCCCTGTGGAAACTAGGGCTTGCTGACTTAGAACAAACAACATTAGAAATACAGGTTAGGCAAACCCAGAAATATTCAGGTTCAGCTTAAGTTTCAGTTGGAGTTGGGCTGAAGTGCTATGTTTAATTTTTGACTCTGGTGCAGCAGCATTTGTAGGATAAACAGAAACTGCAGTATCTATATCAGCCAATGTTTTTCAATGCTGTACTGGGGGAGCAATTTAAACTAGTCATAAGACTCTGAATATTTTTATAATCCCTCTTCCTTATCTGTTTTTGTTTCTAGTTTCTTCCAGGATCTTTCCTTTCTACTGTCTCCTTTTGGTGTTGATCATCTCCAGGTTATTTCATGATCATCCACTGGCCAGTGTTAATGTTGAGAAGTCCAGGTGTACCAGAGTGAAAAATTCCTTCTTGAACATCCATCTGACTTAAATGATAAAACCGTTATCTTGGTATCCAGCACTGAAGCGGTGCACAGAGTTCAAGAATCAGGGCATCCCCATGCAAATTAGACTTTATATAAACACAGAAAGTCACAGTAGAAATTGTACGAGTTACATTAGTCCGATGAGAGAAAATGGAATCATTAAATATAAGGGTAGAGTTAAAGACTGGAAAAAAAATAAGGATGTCAGAGAAACACTGTTGGCGTCTGTAGCATAGAATTCAGGCAGATGTGCTTCTATGGAGTTGGTTAACTTCTGTGTTTGGGCAGTTTACAGCTACCACTGGGAACAGTAAGTTTCAATATATAGAAAAAGAGCTGCAGAAAGCTATTGTGATGTGGAACTGGCCAGCAAAGATGTTAAGCATGAGGGTGTTGTTTAGGGGTTTTGTGCTGTCTCAGTCCTTAGAGGTTGTGAAGATGATATTAGGCAAGCATCCATGAACAACTGGATATTAATCTTTCCTTTTGGATCAGCTGATCTTTTGGGATACCTCACAGCTCTGTTTACTAGCTTTAGAAACAGCAACACTGATTTGAGACCTGAACTTCGAAGAAAAGAAGAGGGAGAAGGAAATCTTCTGTACCTAATAACAGCATTATGCTTTTTGGGCTGGGCTGGAACCAAAGTCCCGACTTAAAATTCTGTAACAGCTGAAAACTTGACTCTTACACTAGGTGCGGAGTTCAAATCTTTCTCGTCTGAGGCTGAGACTGTCCCCAGGGCTGTTTGATTTTGCTCTGCTTGATCCTGAGCACCTCTTCCACATTTTCCATAAATCCAGAAGGCAGAAGAACAGATTATAATGCAAGTGAGTCCATGCTCCAGAAAGCTAAAGGGCTAGAAGGGATCATAAATTGTAAAATCATTCTCTAGCTGCCCCACTACTTAAGTGGCTCCTCCTTTCCCCTTCTCGCTCTGCCTTGCACCCTTTTTGACTATGAATTTCAAGCCAGTCCCAGCCTGTGTTGATACCAAGTCAGCAGGAGCCAATTTCTTTGTCTCCACATCAGGCAAAACATTCACTGGTGTCATTAAACAGGGAGCCTCTTTCTACAGCCTTGTTCCTCTGGAAAGAGCCTTCTGATTTCTGCTTTGGGGAATGCATTAATGATGCCGATAGGGAACTCACTTGCAGGTTGTTTCTTGCAGTGTATCAGGATTTTACTCTATCAAAGGGTTTCTGGCTGTCTCTTAGGGCCCAGGCAGCATTGCTGCTCTAATTCCTGGGTCTGGTTTTCATCTAGTTTTATACTACTTCTACCCTGGTGTGACTCCACTGACCTGCAGAGTCTTTTCTCTGATTCATACTAGTGTAACAGATTGTCGTTAACTCAGAGATCCAGCACTCTTTCCCATCCTTCCTCTCTGTTTCAGTCATAATGGTCAGATCCTGATCTTAGTTTCATCAATACCAGCCTGAAATAACTCTGTTCATGTACACCTGTTGAATATATTTGGGGAGAAGCCACCTTGGAGCCTGTGTGTGTGAGAGGGCTCGAACGTCACCATCGAGCAGGTCTGGTTGGGAAGGCTTCTGCATAAATTTTCAGTTGTGTTCTGTTTTCAATTTCACCACCTCAGCTGCAAAACCTTTCCTCCCGGGTCCTGGTTTAAAAGCTTCTACTACAAAAGGAGGGTAAAAGGGTGATTTGTGCATATGTGCAAAAGCACCAGATTTTGGGTGAGAATCTTGATAACAGAGACATCACTTTAAATCAATTCCTCTTATATACAAGACTCCTAGTCCCTCTCTTACCTGACACAACACAACCAAAATTTTCTTCTAGCACATACTATTTGACGTGAGGAACTCCATCCCAAGCACTTAATTGCTCAGATGCTGATTTAGAAGTTGTGAGACTTGGCACCTAGTCCCACCTCCAAAGTGCTGTCACACAAATCAGGTTATTGGAACTCTGTGCCTCAGTTTCCCTGGTTATAAAAGGGGAATAGTTACCATTTTCCTATGCAAAATACATTGAGGATTAAGCAAATTACATAAAACAAAAAACCTGAAACCCACATGCTCTTAATAAGAGATTATTCTGTGTATTACTTCAAACTCTCAGAAGCTAATTCAAAGTAGTAGGTGTATTTGTGTGTGTGTTTGTTAAGAAGGGAAGTAGTAAGAGCATTTATGAAAAAGATGAGCAGGCTTAAGGTAACTTTACCTGAAAGGCTGTCGTAAGCATAAGGGGTGGCTTGAATTGAATGACAGAACTGTGAGTATGTTTATTTGTGGAAGTAAATGTAAAACATCTGTTGGACCCGTGTATTTAATCCTCCTGGGAGCAGCTTTGAAGCTATATCCCTCTGTGTCTACATATTTCCTTTTTCCAGGCTGGTGACTAAAGATGAAAAGAAATCAAAATATGCCTAAAACAATCTCACATGCTGATCAGACTGTGGTGTTTCAGGCTTGTACAGATTGTAAGACTTATTTATGGTTTATGTTGTCACCAGTGATCTCCAATAAAAACTCTGGCCTTTTATCGTACATTTGGTATCCTAGGTAATTAGACAGCAGATCCAGGTATTGAACACATATTCCTTCACTAGCTATCTAAAATTAAAGGTAATCATAAAGACATTACAGTACACATCAAGATTTCCTTTATTACGACATTAATGTGACATTATGCATCGCACCCCATTTGATTAGCATATGGTGCCTCAGAGCAAATCAGTTAACACTGATGCAGCTATTAAAGTGTCCAAGCAATATTCTGCATCTCCTAAGTGATGCACGATAAATATTCTGCTGTGCGGCTGACCTCACCCAGCCTCCTTTAGTCTGACACAGCTGTAAATCTCTCGTGATGAGCTGGGTGTGTTGCTGATGCAACACTGGGATGCCAGTACAGGGGTTGGAGGTCCCTTGCCAGAAAGAGGGGACAGAAACTTAGGGGCAGATTTAAAGCCTATGTTACCTAACGAAGCTCTACTGGTTTTCAGAGCAAGGGTCTTTTAAACTGTGTTATGGAGTGATGAAGGCTCTAGCCCCCCAAGACACTGCTGTTAAATTACCTGATACTGCTGCATCCTAGTAACAGTGCAAGTATAGTTCTCTCATGAAGTTAGCTATGTAGCTCGGTGCCTTCCTCTGCTACTGTACAAGAGAACCTGTTCCTAACCACTCCTCATATCCTTTGTTAGGGAAAGATGGCAGACTTAGTAGTGCACATTTTGTCCTGACCCTTGTTGCAGGCTATAAAGGCTGGAACAAATTTATTCATTTTATGGTTTGATAAATTTGAGTTTTGCTTTGTGGCTCAGTGGTCAGATTTCCATCTGAGATCTGGACTCACTTTTTCTCCTGCTTTTGGAGTAGAATTCTTATTGTCTAATTCTGTCCTTTTACTTTTTTAATTATGCCTTTATTTAGAATTTATTTCTCTGTTTTGCAATTCAGAACTTCTATTATTAATTCTGTGCAATGTTGGAGACATATGCAGGAAGAAGTACTGTATAAAATTCAATTTTCCTTTAAAAATATACATTATTGTGGTGACAAAAGAAACAAGAGTGCTAGTCTTTGTTTGTAGAGTTCAATACATTTAAAGATATTTAAGAATCAGAATAAAGGCTGTTTTTTTCAGAAATTCAACCACAATTCTCAGCAAATTCTAGTGGATTGTGTCCACATAACTTTACTGTGAGATTGAAACAAAAATAAATATATTAGCCCTGTTTCCAGGTTGGGAAAACTGCATCACAGGATAAGTTATATGACATAACAGACTAACAGTAATAGCCTGGATATTAAATACATAGCCTTGTTTGCCCTAGATAAAGTCCCTGTACATCTCTTTTTAGAGATTGTCTCTTACTGAGCAACTCCTATTGTTCACATGGATATTCTGCCTGTAAGACTTCAACATCTTGTCACTTACTCTAGATAGTAAAGTAGGAGCTAAACACTTAAAATCGTTTGCTCTTTTACTGTATCAGTTGGGCACTTCAGGAACCTCAGGGACCATTTATAAGTGTGGCACATCCTATTTCTTTAAAAGAACAAATCAAAATCTCTGATGTACTTTTGAACTTTTCCAAATTTCACACTGCACTTTCTTTACTTGATTCTTACACTGTAACAAGTCAGGGGAAGGTTGCCTGACATTAGCTGAATCAGACAGGAGTAAGCAAAACTATTCATTGGCTAGTCTATAGAGAGAGATCACCCCAGTAAGAGAGTGTGTTAGTCATGTGCGATCACTGGGCTATTCTGTTCTGAGTTGACAACTGCCTGTCTTCCTCAAAATCAGCTTCAGTAGATTGATTTTTTTTTTTTAAAGCAATAATAACTCTTTCTGCAGAGCTAACATGAATAATTTTTTTTTTTTTTTTTTTTTTTTTTAATTTTAATGAAATGCCTATTGGCAAGCAAGAAGGATTGTCTGGGAAAAGTTCAATAAACTGTGAATGCTGCAAATACTAGAGATACCTATGAGTGTGGAGGCCACAGCCATATGGGGAAGAAAGAGGAAGGTGAGACTGGAGAACAGAGGAAGAAGAAGTAGGTGCTTCAGTTTGATGAGAAAGATCTTAGTTTCTCTTGATGTCCCTGCAGTTCTGCCTTCCACTGGTGTCTTTCATCTATGAAGCTCCAAGTTGTGCCTCTCGTACACTCCTTGAATCGTGGGCATGTACCAAAGTGTTTAGAACAGGGACAGTCTGTGTGTGGCACATGCTGTACATGTATTTTTCTTAAACCCAGTCTAAAGATGCACATATTCAGACACACATACAGGCAGCCCATTCTTGGGCTTATCAAACTCCTTGTTGTTTTACAACATAAAGTTTGTGTGTAGCTTGAAGAAAGATGGAGAAAAGAAAATATCTTTTTTTATAGAAAGCTGTAAACTGCAAAGTATTTATTCAGGAGACAAGAGCTGTTCCCAAGAGCTGTTCCAGTTGCTTTTAGAGCTCTCTCTATCTTTTTATTTGTGTGGAAACATTTTAATATTTGTCCTCTTCTTTTTACTTTTAAATATAATGTAAGTGGATCTGTAGACAGTTTGAACTCTCTGCTTACATTTTCCCTGATTGAAAGGGTTGCAGGAAGATAGGATAAAATTTAGAGACATGGGTCATGGTTTTGATAAACACGCTTCAAGAATTGCTGCTACAGGAATGCTGTCTGTTACAGCTGAGATTTTCACAGCTAGTAAAATTTCAGCTCAAATGTTTTCACTTGCTTTGTCCAATATAAAATTCATCAAAACGGGGTGAGATCTTAATTTAAAAACAAGCAAAGAAAGATGATTGTCAGAAGTGGGTACAAGATGGGATGAGTTATTTCCCAGCCCCACACACTCTCCCATAAAGTCTTTAACATGAGACCAGGCGGGCATCTCATTTACCCATTCCTCTCCCTTCCTAGTGCTGCTACCACATCACAGTCTGTGGTAAAGCTGTGTATTAATTCACTCGGGCTCTTCAAGAATTATATTCCTCTGCGGGTCACAAACCTTCAGGTCTAAAGATGTTTGCAACCCATTTGCACCTATTAGTTTTTTTCTGATGGTATTATGCACGACCAGCCCCGTGAAGAGCAGCACCCACCTGCTTTACTGTGTCCGTTTAAACAGCCAGGGTCTCTTCTGATGAGGCTATTTATGTTTATGTGTAACTACTCCAGCTACAGAGGTTTTGCTGCCGTCAAGGTTGCAAAATGCACACTAATGGTGGGGAATAATGCTCTAATGGTGGGGAATAGTAGCCATGACTTTAGCTGCAGGGTGGTTTATTATACAGAATGCGAGCTTAGACCTCTGATTCTTTGCTCTGGCACTGATTTCTCTGAAACTATGAGCAATTTGTTTTACTTCTGAATCCTCCTTTCTCTGAATCACAGTGCTTACCTGCTTTGAGGTTTAATCAAGGAAGCTGTGCGAGTGCCAGATACTGTATAAAAGCAAGAGGCAATTATTAAAAGTGGGCTTTGACTTTTTAAAGGTAGGATAACAGATGCTGGGTAACAAATCTCATTAATGATGATAGGGAAATTATCTTATTTTTGAACTCTGGTATTTCTTTCCTAACTTTTGTTACTGTTTAATAGTTATTCTGGTTTCACTGTTGTTTTCCAAAAGTACTGGAAACAATTAGACGACACGAGCTATTTTTTTCCCTAGGATGTCCCACCACTTTCAGATCTGCGTTTATGTTTAGAAATTATTGAAGCATATTGTTTTGATATGGCTTTAAGCAAAATGCTTGGCTTTCAGATTTTAAAGAACGTTGAGATTTGAAATCTGTTGAGTAAAGTTGCAGGTGTTGTAACACAATTTTACATTTTGAAATTTATACAAGAGATTTCACTGACCTAACATATTTGTCATCATAGGTATGTGTGTGTGTGTGCATGTATACTGACATACAAATTATTGACTTAATAGATTCTGATTTCTCTCTCTTAATTTGGGATGGGGAAAAAATGTCTCCTGTTCACTCACGTAGGAAATCTGCTTCCTGTCCGCTTATATCAACAGCTCTGAACATGGAGCTGCAAATCCAGTCTGAACTTGATTGCTGTCAGAAGTGTTTCTGCAGTTAAGAAGCTGCAGTGTAGCACTCTGTTCCACATGAGGAGAATCAGATGTGCTTTAGGATTTACTTTGCTCTGCTGTTGAATGTGCCTCAGTTCTGCAAGTTCAAAATGATGATACATTTAAAGTTAGCTGCTGCATTTTATTCACCTGCTGTTCTTCTTGGATGAAATCTGTCTTGCAACAAGCAAAGGCACAGAAATAAAAGATGTATGTTTGGGTCATTATTTGTCTGGGATGATGGGTAAAGCATTCACATTGAGGTTTTCAGAAAAGCGGAGCACAAAACTCTTACTTGAGTAGGAGGAGCCAAAAGTCTCAGTAATAAATTAAGCCTCTACCTCAGTTTCCCTTTCCTACATGATTATAAGAGTTTCATAGAAATGCCTTCATGACATACTTGAAAGAAGAAGACAGCTCTGTACAAAAGGCAAATATCCTTACTAAGGGTCATGAGAAATGTTAATCATGAGAAATACTAAAAGTCCAGTGAAACAGAGGTTTGGGAGCATCTTTTTTTTTTTTTTTTTTTAAAACAGATGTTGCCATTTATTGCAGAGGGAAAACTGTGATAAATATACGTGCAGGTGGTGTACTCATGTAGTCCTGGGCTTGCTGGAGATGCTGACCCACCCAGACGTGGGCACAGCTATCTATCAGGCAGCTCCTCTCTGAGAAGTGTCCTGTGCTGATTCCCTGACTCATATTGTAAAGAGAGAGACCAACCAGCCTCGCGCTTTGGATTTTACGATGGAGTGTAAATCAGGTCTGCCTGTACTTGACCAAGGTTGAAACCCACAGTGCTGCATGGTAATTAGATTTTTAAAAGATTTTTTTTTTCCTCTGGTTTATTTATATAGCAGTAATTACCTCCAGCACACAGTCGCAGTGACTGCTTGTCTTTCATGACCATACTTTTACCCTTTCATTTGACTGTCCTGTGCTTCTGTGGCTAATATAGAGCTTCATTCATTATCCCCGAGCCCCTTCCCCTGCCAGCCCTTGCGCAGTGGCACAGCAGGGAGCACAAGGTTATTTTGTGGCAGCTTAAGTGGGAGTGGATGTGAAGAGCTGAGCAGGAGACATGTCCCTCAGCACTGAGCCGGCAAGATTGCTCCCACACCTTCCTCAGAGTCACGGCGTACATGGGGGGAACAGGGCTTGTCTGGGGGCTTTGAGACTGTATTTCCTCTTCTTACTGAGGTTTTCATTTTCTTGTGATTCTTCCAGCCCTAGCTTTTTCTGGGGTAACTTAGCAGTTGTGCAGAAATGCTCCTTAATAAGCATCTCATTTTCCAGCACTCCTTATCTCTCTCTTTGCCTCTCCTCTCCTTCCATCTCTTCCCACCTCCCCTTCCCATGCAGTAGCTTTTGAACTTGTTGCTGGGTTTGAAATGAATTTGACAGCACTTGCTTTATTGGTTTAAAAGATGTTTAGTTCCTACCCGTTTCATCCTGGTATAAGAAAAGGACCATCAGTTAGCTTCCTGCAGAAAAAACAAGTCCCAGCTTGACCTCATTGTTTCAGACATGCAGGAAAGCAACTTTTTACATTGTCCAACTGCTGGAGCTTTAGTTGCTGCTTTATCTTTGACAGACATCAAGAAATCCAATGATTAAACACTCAGGTACCAGAAATCAGGATTTGTTAGTTCAAAACTAACCGTGGAGAGTCTGAGCTGTGTTGCATGATGCAGTGCTCAGAGAGTGGTTAGTGGCCCAATGGAAATGAGGCCAGGTTTTGGGCCTAGAAGTTTGAGTGTGGATAGTCAGTGACCCTTGTTCAGATGAAGTTATAACAGCAACAAAGACAAGCCCAAGATCTTTGTCCTGTTGTCCTTCGGCCTCATGTAGACGTTGAGGAGTTAGAGGAGAGAACTGGGTGTGGTGACCGTAGGCTCTGTATTAAGTCATCCTTCACATTACTCCTATTTGTCCACAGACAGCTTCACAAGGTGTTTGGGGGTGTTTTCATCATATTCTTTCCTTTAGTTTTAGCAGTAATTTCTTGTGTCTGCCATAGACACCTATCCACCTTTATTTCCTAACCTCTAAGGTTCTCAGTTTCAGGGCTGTATTTTCACTGCATTAACAGAACTGAAGCAAGAGTGTGAGAATAAGAGCTCTCTGAATGGGGAAGTGAGGCACAGGACTAGGGATGCAGGATTCACCTCCTTGAGCTCTAACTCCCTAAAAGCTGGGATGTTATCTAGTCTAAGTTAGTCATCTAGACTGTTGTGTTGTCTGTGGGGAGAAACACTTGGAGTGCAGTCCATCCTATCCAGAAGTGGGGCAAAACATCTCTTGAGGTGGCTGTCTGTCTCTATTAACTTCTGAAAACAGCTAGATGACTGCCTTAGAGCAGAGCCTAACTTCTAGCTGGCTGCAATTAGGGAAGGTGATTCCCACGTGAGTCAGTTTGCCTGAGGTCATACAAGGATCTTAAACCCAGAGGCACTCTGCTAGACCAGTGTTTGAGGTAAGAAGACCTTAAGTGGACACCTGCTGCAGCTCTCTGTGGCTGTGCTCAGCAGGACAGGCTGCAGAGGGACACTGTCTACTCTCTGGAGGCTCCCAAGAACTCTGGGTGTTCCCAGTTACTATTGCTCAACGTACAACAGCCTGCTCCTGGACCAGCAGAAGCATGGTGTTTCCATGAGATGTCTTTATAGGGGATGTCAGAAGGCTTCAAGCAAAACATCTGTGAAAGGGAGCATTTTCAGTACCCGGACAAGGGAGAAGGAGCATGCTTAGCCACATGAGGTGGTGATGCTGGCTACATCAGGCCAGTGCAGCCAGCCAAACAAATGCAACTCCCTTTACAGTGTGAAGAAAAATAAGTTTTAAAAGCATCGTCAGCCTCCCCAAAAGCAAACAATGTTGGTGAGTCAATAAATGATGGAGTTCATAAAGTGCCATTTACTTCCCCCTCCGTCTGCAGCAGTAAATTCAGATCAGACTCTCAGTAGCTGTCTGGGCTCACAAGGGTCTTGATTTCTTTTTGAAAACCATGGCTGACAGTCACTTCTCTTCCCCAAGTTGTCAATAAAGAGTTGATATGACTGTCAGAGGCACAGTGCACCTGATGTAAGCAGCGGTTCTGTTTCCACCTCGCAATTGTAGACATAGTTGCTAACATTTGAATTCAACTAATTTCTAATGATTACAGTAACACTGAGCTGGCTTTCTCTTTTTATGGAAAGTACCGCTTATATTTCATCATTTACAGAGTTTCCTGTCAGGATCTTGAGTGAACAGGATCTGTCTATAGATATCACACAAGTCCTAGCTTCTGGTAGAGAAGACCAATGAGAAGGATGAAAGATACTGGTGTCTCACATTTAGGGGTAGAAGGCAGAGAAAGCACTGCTACAGGGTTTTGGTGTCAGCATCTAGACCTCTGATCGTCAAACATACTGCCCAACTGCTGCCGAATCTTGATGTCACTTGTTTGACCCATGAGCTCGGCTGCTTCAAAACCATTGCAACGACCCACCTGGACCTTTCAAGGCTTGTGGCTTTTGTGTCTCTGCTGGCTGAGTTACAGCACTCAGAGCTTGGGAGGAACCAGGTCTAGTTCCTTCTCTGTCTTACTCAAACTTCTCTCTTTCACCACCTTGCCGTGGGCCTGACCACCACACTGCACGTGCATGGTGTGCTAGAGATCGATCTGGGTCTGAGCAGCGATACACAACTTCTAACCATGGTATCGCTGTCAGGTTATCTGAGGAGCAGACGCATGGCGCTCAGCACACCACAGACCTGTGCCAATACTACTTTCTGATAGTGATCACACGCTGTGCTGGGTTTTTTGTTTTGTTTTGTTTTTCAAGGTGTTAAAAGTACATGCAATTTGAGTTCCCAGTGTTATTTTTTTTACCCTCTGTAAAACCATTTTTAACAACTGCAGGTCAGGAGTCTGTTTTTCTTTCCCAGCTTCAGCCCACAGGGATTTTCATGATAACATTTTGTTTCAGAGCTGCGTGCTCTATGGAGAAATGTGATTCAACAGCTGCCCTTCCTGAACTGTGTCCTTAAAGTAGCAGCAAACCTTTTATAAAGCCAGGGGAATAGGTTTATAGTATGTGTATGGGTTTATGTGTATGTATAGGTGTCACACATAAGAACAAAGTTTTGCTCTATTTCCTTGGCCGGCTTCTGATTTCCAAGTACCGTACAAATCTTGGTCTCTGGTCCTTTTTCTGCAGAACAAAGCTGCAAGCAGCAAGGGGAAGCAATGACACTTCGGTAGCTGGAGACATTGAGAGTCAGGGTGTGGGTGAGGAGGAGGGTGAAGCACATCCTATTCTGCATGAGACTGGAGGTCGTTTCACATTCCCACACCCCAGTGGACTTCTGCCTGTTTCAATGTCAGGGTCTGACCTGGTCCCTGCCCTGGCAAGGCTACATAAGTGTGAAGGGACTGAGGACAGAAAGCAGGTGGCTTCTAGATAAGCTGAGGTACTGCTGAAGTCATGCAACCTGGGCTGTTATTCAGCCAGTTTTCTTTGTCTCTTTTCTCTCTCAGTTCAAATATGTGCTGTCCCTCTTCTGTTTGGTTTGTTTGGGTTTTTTTTCCCCCTAGCCTCCTCCGTTTCATAGATCATCCTTGTCTGTGGTTTTTTTTAAAGCTAATTTTTTTTCCTGTGCATCCTCCATCTGCCCCCCTAGGGAGGAGTTGGACCTATTCCCTTTTCACACCCAGACTCCACTTCCCCTGGTCATTTGGTGCGTGAGTGTGTTTTAGGGTTCTCTTTAATTATCATTATTGTCCTGAAATGACCTACACACAAAAGCTGCTTTGCATTCCTGAAGGCTGGCATGCTGTAATGCCTGGTCGGCTCCTCTCGGGCTGGGTGGGAGCTCCATGACTGATCACAGCTGAGCTCCTTGCCTCCCTCTCTGCCCTCCACCCACACGCCTGTGCCCTGGGGAGCCCGTGCAGAGCCACCTTGCCCTGTCCCCCCACACCTGATTGAAAACCTTGCTCCATGGATTAAGACACAAAGGTTCTAAATGAATTAAATCGCTTGGTCTCAGCTCTTTCCTTCTACAAGAGATTCCGGAGGACAAAAACCTCCATAGGTTTTTTTCACATGGTTCAGCACAATTGGGGCATCTTGCTCTGAGCAAAAGAGATGTGAGGCTGAAGGGAAATTGCAGGGTTGGTTGCTGAACCCTGTCCTCCACCTTCCCCTCCCTGCTCCCCACCAAGCGCAAAGAGCTGAGGAGGTGCTGCAGTAGTAGAAATGGTGTGAATCTGCGTGGGAGTCCTTTTTCCTGCACCTTGGCCTGAATGTACAGAGAGACCAGAACTGCCCTGGCTCCACATGTGTATTCCCTGTCCCTACTGTCACTTGCATTAAAGACGGATGATTTTCACATCATTCCTGCCCTGGCAACGTTAATCTGATGTGGCTTTCTCAGCTTTAGTTGCAAATCCAATCACTTGATGGATGGGAATGTTTACCCACCCCAAATCTCAACTTTCCTGCCTTCCCCGCCTCCTAGCTAGTGTCAGCCAAGTCAGCAAGATCTCTGTCTATAAAATATACCAAGCAAGCTGCAACTTTGCAGTCTTACTGAGATTTATGGGCAGGCTTAAATGATAGAGAATTTTTTTTTTGGGGGGTTTTGTCCTTTTAGGCTTTTATAAACAAACGTTTTCCATGAGTAGCTTTGTTTTCCTGAGGTCCATGTCAAGCCAGCTCAGCTGATGCAGAGACCTTGCCTGTCTTTCACAGCCACTTTAATTATAATGAGAATTGTGGGAAACCGAGAGGTGAATTTCAGTTTCTGAAGCATGGAATAAACCTCTTGTAAATGACTTTCAAGACTTATATCTCCTTTTCCTTGTCAAAATGAGAGAGAACTGGAATATTGGAGAATATTGAGGCAGGTGTGGGGAGACCAAGTGTGAGACAAAACTTCGACAAAAAATTGACAAAATAGGCAGCTAGATCTTGATCAGTTTTGGCTGGAATAGGACTGTAGACGGTTGAGCATTATTTCTTTTGCCATTGACTTCCTCATGTGACTGTAGCAAATACGGTCTTTCTCTAAGGAAAGCAGGCAGTGCGATGTGTATTTGTGTTTGCTTGTGAATGTTAATCTGTGTACCACCTTGTGTGACTGCAGGATGTGTGGGGCAGAAGTCATTGGTTGTGACTGCATGAGAAGATTGATGCCGTGCAGAGTAATTAATCAAGGCCCTTTTTAACCCCTCTTAGTAGACAGAATGGGTCATATTGTCATGACTGGTCCCTTTCTCCAACAACTACAGTGACTTGGTGGCATCCTCCCTATGCTACCTAACTGTTAACTATAAACCATTTGCTTTTCAGTACATTTGTATCCTCTTTATAATCTCTTTCTGTTCCCCTCTCTGACTTTCCTTGAAAGGACAGTGTCAAGATAAAAATCAAATATTTACTCTTGCGTGTGTAGACAAATCCTTTCTGTGTTACTTATAACGCTTCAGATTATGAAATTGGACATGATTTCAATCCTCTAATTGACCTGTCATCATTTAGGCTATTTACTTTAGTTCTTGTGGTGCTCCCAGCTTGGGCAGTGAAACTGGAAGGAGGATGGGGGAAGAGAGATTTTGTTCATAAGTTAGATGCCTTTAGTCCTTTCGTAGCAGTAGAAACCTTTATATCAGATGATAGCACTGAAAGGAACAACCTGGCGCCATCAGGTGCCAGCTGTGAGTAAGCATGATGTAGAATCACCTCCCTAAAAATGTGGTCTTGTTTCTCTGGTCTCTCATTAAAGAACTACAAAGCATAATTTGAGGAAATTTTTCATTTAAGTACTATCTTTGAAAACCTGGCTGGTAAGGTTTCGTATTGACCCTTAACGTACACTGTACTGTGAGAGAAACACTGGTAGTAAGGACGTGAGTCATGTGCCCCGAAAGCTTCATATGTGGTAGCAGTAAAGTCAATTGGAAGATCTCTGTTGATTTCAGTGTTATCTTTCTAGCTTTATACTGATCTATGTTACCGGGTAATTCTATTAATCCAAAGGATGCCAGGA
This sequence comes from Gymnogyps californianus, assembly GCF_018139145.2. NCBI lineage: Eukaryota > Metazoa > Chordata > Aves > Accipitriformes > Cathartidae > Gymnogyps > Gymnogyps californianus. The sequence goes on along the minus strand of NC_059500.1, from coordinate 76,312,337 downwards.
TGTTACTAATCAGAGACTGAGTCCCTCTGTGATAGGTATTGAAATGCCCTCCATTTTCAGTCATCACTGCTGGAGGACAGCCTTACGTTGATGTGTTTCAAAGGTGTGACATGGAAACTACCATTTTTCTACCTTCTGAAAATCAAGTTCTAGTAAACATACCCAAGTCCCTTTGAGAGATCTTGGCTTAGGTTTTACATTAAATCATTTTTCCTTGTCTTGAAACTTACTCACTCCTGCTGAAACTTTTTGGGCAGAGACTGAGAAGGGCAGATTGAAGAAAAAAAATAAAACCCTTCATCCTTTCTAAAGGTTTGGGAGGTGAAAACCACTTTCCTATCAAACAAAACCAGCAAGTTTCAGCAGGCATGTTGGTACAGGGCCCAGGGTGCTTGATGACTATATACATCATTTATAGCACTATCTGCAGATTGTGCTGTTGAATGATGAGCATGGACAGACTCAAGCCTTCTGGGAGATCCAAGAAGAACATTCTTGGGACGCTACAACCTTTCCCTTTCCTTAGAGCTGGACATTACTGCTTGTTATAATGGACAGGTGGCTACATTTGCATCACTTACAGGTATGACAGCCATTGCTTTGGTCAACACGAAGGACTGGCTGATTGCGACCCTGAGCTGACGCAGTCTGATCTGGAAGACCAGGAATGCAGCTAGGGGTGCACCTGGTCTGCATCAGGCAGAGGTGAGCTGCTTACAGCTTGCTCCAGTGGCCTGTAGGAGAAATTCAGATAACAACTAGTCCTGGTCTGGAGCTACATAGCTTGCATTCTTCTGTCACCGTACACATAGGGTTTAAGCACAGCTTAGAGCTTAATCACAATACATTTCATTGACAGTAGTTACTGTTAAAATGATTGTTTTTACCTTCTACCTAATGACCATTGATAGGTAGGGTGTGCTTTGCACATGACAAGGAGTAAATAATGACTGTCATTTCAATTGCTTGTAATGGATATTGTGAAGATTTTAGTATGTTCCTTTTTCTTTCTAGTGGTTTTTTTCAGAGGCAGTGGGGTGACAAAATTCAGATGTGACCGTCACTGCCCATGGCAGTAAATCAGTGATGGAGCCTTGATTACAATCCAGCTCTTCAAATTTGTTGCCTGGTTCTCTAACTAACTGACAGACAGAGGTGTATTAGCTGCAAGCATGAGATCGGATGGTGTGGGTATTACTTGTATCTTTGCTTCTGCTTTGGTTGATGGCCTTGATTGAGTCCATGAGCTTGTCTGTTCCTGTATCTCACCGTTGGAGAATAAAACTTGCCATCTGCATGTTTTGTTGTAGCATGATTTATATCCTAGTGACCAAACACCTTAAACCATTTAAAAGTCTTGCTCCTGCAACTTCAGTGGTGGGAATCTAAGAAGCTTTTGAGGGAAAATGTCTTCATTTGACTGATCTTTTTAACCAGTTTCTTTCACAGATCAAGTCTTACCCAACCAGTTTCTGACACTGCCTCCTTGGCCATTTGGGTACAAAGTTGGTGTGTCAAAAGATGAGCTTTGCAGGGGAGAGACTCACAATTAAAAGGAAAACAAGTGGCTTTTGTCAAATGGATTTCTGAAATGGAAAGCACCATTTTATTTCACTACGTGTGTGCAGGGAGCGTAAAGATAAGGAGGATGATTAAAGGGGAGAGAAAACAGAGTTAAAAATCTCAATCAGTACATAACGGGCACGACCAGCTGAAGAGTTAAGTGACAGAGCCTTATTCACTCATATGAATTAATAATTGATTCAGTAACAAATCACTAATGTTGCAGTAGTCATGGTGAATAAGATAATAAATGTGTCCTGTCCAGGGAATGCAATGTTGTTAGAATTCAGCTGAAATTATTCATAAATGTGCTACTTTTCCTCATCTCCAACTACTGCTAGTTTAGCTTTTCTTTTTAATCTTCCTAAGCTGTCACATTAGATGGTGGAGCTAGTCATATTCTATATACAGTGGAATATTAAGGGGAACTGTGGAGACATTATGTCAAATTTCAATAGATAATAGACACAAATTGAGAAACAAAGTACCTCCATCCCTTTTTGCACTCCTCGTCTAGCTTAATAAATAAATAAAATAGAAGCCCAAAGGCAATTTAATAGCATTCACATGTGACCCCTGCAGATTTTCTGCCCCCTCCCTCTCTTTCTGCTTGCACATGAGGCCTCAGACTTGGGTGGGGTATGCAAGGAGCTCCATGGACTTATGTAGCCTTTTGGTAAGATGTGCAGATTCCTGTCTGAAGGGGCTCCAAGGTGTCTGGTATCTGGCCTGCAGAGAGGATTCACAGCCCCTACACACCAGTCTGAAAGGCCACCATAGGTCCTTATGTATGTAAACCATGCTTCACCAGGGCACCTGGGTGATGGGGGACAGCAAGTGAGGGCTTGTGGTGGTATCTGGGACATCAGGAAAAAGGTATTAGGGATGGAGAATCATTCAGTGAGCCATAAAGGAGACAGTGAGGCAGATGGAGCAGGCTTGCAGAAGATGAAAAGTGCTTAAGAATGTCATAACTTAGATGACGTGAACAACAAAATTTCTCTAGCTTATCAGAGAAAGTGACACCAAGAACTAACACCTGCGAAAGGAAGCCAGACAAAAATGATAAGTAAGGTATGGTTTTTTTGTAATCAGTGAGTGTAATTGAACTTTGTCATAACTTCAAATTGGTGAATTTTTCATTGCTTGAAGTTTTCAAATCAACATTTGGATGTCTTCCTAGAAAAGATGCTTTAGCCAAGAGCAAGGTGTTCAGTGAGTGGAAATTATAGTGTGTGATGTCAAGGAGGCGAGATAGAGAAATCTGGACTTAAACTCTTTGAACACAGTCTTTGAATACATCTGGAAAATGACAACAGTACAAAACAAAAACTATCGGTGTCAGAATGAAAAATGTTGGGGAAATTATCAAAGCAGTCAAAGACCGCAAAGAAAGAAGGTAAGAAAAGCAGTACAGAACTGAGGGCTAATAGTAAGCAGTCTAGTAGAAAGGACAGGAGGATAATTTGCAGGACAACAGAGGGATAAGCTGTAGAGCATAGGACATCTCATGTTAGAATGAGGAAAACCTGAGGAATTTATATGCCTACAATGTTTAGAGCTTAGCTTGAATTGCAGTGGACGTCTTTGAACAGGAACATAGGTCAGGAAGTCTTCAGTCTTGTTTTGTTCAGGTTCTTGGTACACGGACAAGCATGTCCCTCTGAGCCAGACAGATGACTAGGGCTGAGCTACAGACCAGAGACATCACCAAAGGACTGCTCAGTACTCTAGGAATACTGTGCTGAGAAAAGTGAAGGGAGCACAAGAGAAACAACTGAGCTCTTTTGAAATGGATTTCAGCTCTCCCTTGTTAGACAGGCATACTTTGCTCATCTATAGCAATTCCATACAAAGATCTCAAAGCTTGTTGCAAATTTGTCTCTCCATGCTCCCCCCAAAAATGAGTAGTCTTGACTTTCACCTCCTGCTGAGATGTAGTTTGCACCAGGAGACTCTTGCTACCATGCAGCAACACAGCAACCCATCTCTGTCTGGAGACGCAGCAGCCAGAGCGGGTTTATCTGTGCAGCGTGTGATTTCCCAAGCTGGATGCCAGCCAAGATGATGTTGTCAGATTGCTTGCTTTCAAAAAATACTGCCGTGGGGTCCACAGTGATCACACAATAAGAGGACCTCCCACCTTTGCCTCCCCTTCCCTGGCTCCCTGGGTGCTAGCAGAGAACACTGAAGCCCAGCAGAAAGAGCATCACTCCTCCTGTAATCACAAAGGAGAAGACATGCTGTCTCTGCCTCCCCCCTGGGTTACCTAACCGGCGTGGTGGAAGGAGCAAGGGAGCTGTATGTGCCTCTCTGACTGGGAATGATGTCAGAGCGAGGCGTAGGGGGCTGGGGTTGGTGCCACATGGCAAGTCACAGGCAGCATGGCTGTCTTCACATCCTCCTCCAAAAGTCTCTGTGTTTACTCGCGCTCTGCAACACGCTACTTCTCTGTACGAATAAAACGCGTCTCACTGGGATGCTTGGGGCTTGGGGACCACGGTTCACACGTGTGTGCGCGCGTGCCTATGGATGGGTATGCATGTATGTATATGTACAGGCTGCATTAGACAACGCTTTTCTCCCTCCCTCGTTGTTTTCATATCAGATTATGGACATGCTTTGCTGATGAGGCTATGAGGTCCCTTTAAGTGAAGCCTGAGCTCTTTTCTATGCAGCGAGAGGGACAAATAAAGTGAGAATGGAGCTGGAGGGAAGTGAAGAGGACCAGAGTCCTTGGCTGGCTGTTCACCCTATCCGCTTGTCCTCCCTCCACTTCTGTGTTCCCTCTTTCTCCTGCTGCCCAGCCCTCCCCCTTCCTCCATACACATACACTCCTTTTATTCTCAGTAAGTTATTAAAAATGTAGACATCACTGGCTCCCAGGGTCAATATGTTGTTTTTAAATTTAAACATGAATTTCCATTTCATTGAGCCTTCAGGCCTAATGAGATGTGCTTTGACAGGAGCAGCTAGCTGGAAAAGGCATGATTGAGGGGCGAGCCAATAATATTAACTCACAGCAGAGTGTGCACACACAGAGTTGGAGCCACGAGCCTTGATTCGCTACTATCCGGGGCTCCGGCTACAGCAGGCAAGGATTTCTGCTGCAGGCCCTGCAGTGAAATGTCAAATGCATTTAACCATCTGTGAGCTCTACTTGCTCGGGCTGGCCCAAGTTGGACAGCCTGAATGGAGCTTCTTTCAGCTGGGATGACAGACGGGGCCAGGAGGGCTCTGGAAGTTGGGCTTGTCAGTTTAGAGGGCATCAGCTAAAACAAAGGGAAGAGCATAAAGCTGTGGAGAAGGCACTGGGATGGAACTTGGAAGATGTAGGCTTCCACTGACTTACTGTGTGACCTGGGCAGATTGCTTCACTTTTCAAGGCAGATCAGGAAGGGGTGTTTGCAGAGGCTGGTGTTAGAGGTCCCTCCTTTCCCTGTATGGTCAGTGGAGAGTGCGAAGTTCTGCGGAAAGCTTTCAGTGCACAAAGTCGGTGATGTTTCCTGTAGAGAACATGATTTGTCCAACCGAGTTTGTAGAAAGCGTCTGTGTGAGTATCTGTCTGGATTGCACACAGGGAAGAGGCAGTAACCTCAATTGTTTGTCCAGAGGGAAGACCTACTCCTTGTCGATTGTAAGTTGGCCCATCTCACGAGCACGTTCTGAGTGCTGACAAAGGACTGTAGGATCCTCAGCCTGGCTGTGGCACTGTTTGTCACTGCAAAAGACATTTTCCCATATTTCTGAAAGAAGGCTCATTTGAGAATATCCATTACAGACAGTACCTCTTACCCCCCAAAAAACTGTGTTCTACTATTCCTAAGCTGTGCAAGACCATAGATGAGCTGTGGCAGAGCAACAAGGCATGCTTGAGGAAACGGTGAGCAGCCATGCAACGTAAGTGAAGCAGGTCTGATTTTTTCCAGCTTCCTACCAGAAAAAGCATCAATTGGAAAGAGTGAGAAGAGGACCTCAAAATGTAAGCACAGAATTATTTTTAAGTTGTATCCCAATAAGGATTAGTAAAAATGTCTTATCAGAGCGGTGTTTGGGAGTAACTAAGTATTTGACCTAGCTAGGTTTTTATGAAAACACTTTTTTCCCCTGAAAATAGTGATTTAGCATTGATAAATTAAAGGGGAAGGTGGAGAAGAAAATCAAGTTTTGGCCAAAAAATTGTTTTGATTTTCAATGAAAAATTGATGTTTCCCATAGGCTGAATCCAATTAAAATGCTATTTTTTTCAATCTTTCTTTATCTGAGTATATAGGAGAATCCATTTCCCAGCCAGACCTAATCCAGACCCCTGGTGACTAAAAGTCACTCAGAAGGTCCCTCTCAGGTGTGATTTGTAGGGATTCCTGGGTTTTGTTGATCCAGAATTAAAATCAAGAAGAGTCTCTCTCATGATAGTTTATTGGGTTTGCTCCCGCTGAAACCCACAATGGCAGATGCTGATCTCTGTGTGTATGTTTATAAAATATGAGGAAGAAATGCAGCATGATATTAAATGAGAAGTAAATCAGAGTGATAATTAATAATAAAGGCTGCTGAATATTCTGAATCTTTGAAAAGGGTTGCTTTTTCCCCCCTGGATCCAGTGAGCACTCACTCGTATGAATAACATTACATGCATGAGTAATCCCTTTGAACTCAATGAAACCCAAGTTAAGTATGTGCAGGAGGCCCATGCAGGATTGGGACCAGGAGTTTTAGCACTGAGTTAATGGAAGCTGTAGTATTATGTTTGTACTGTTGCTTAATTGTAAAGTAGATGTAAATAGTAAGTCTTCCCAGTTCTAGTCTGTCTGGGCTTAGCTGGAAGAGATACTCTCTTGGTGCCTAAACCCTTCTGGACTTGTGCATTTCTGGCCTTTAAAATGTGATATTTAGCTTTCAGAAAGCAAATAACAACCATTGTACACTTTTTTACACCTTTCTCCTGAGATTCTTCCAAAGCACTTTTGACAACATTAACTGTTGAGACCTGACAACTCCTCTGTTGAGGACAGACTTTCAGATTTGCCATTTCTCCTTCTCCCCCTCTCTGATTCAGTATATATTTTTCACCTACATGATGATATTTGGACCTTCCATAAAGCTTCACCTGCTAGAAATGTGATTATATAAGAAGCTGAGTTTGCATTTCACATCTTCTCTAGAAATAAATTTCTAATCTGTACAATCTTAAAATTAAGGAAAAAATATAATTTATAAAAATCTTGTATTTTTTGAGGGAAGCAGTTCAGTATGTCTTAATGTTTGTTTTTGAGAGTACTGGACACTCAATTCTCATTTTATAGACAACTGGGTAGATAAAGGGGAAGTCTAATTTAGAGTATTGTGCCCAATACCACATAAATCATCAGTGTTAGAAGCAAGAATAAGAAACCAGGAGTACCAAATCCCTTGCTTTATGTCCTGGCTGACACTTGTAGTGGGAGAGACATGAACCGCAGCAGCAGAGATGGTGTGAGGATTTGCTGCCTTAACATATAGAACATTTTCCATAAGCTGAGTTTCATGAGTCAGCATTTCAGAGGGCAATAACTTACAGTAATAAACAGGGAAAGAACACCAAGTTTGTGTGGGTAAATTTGGTTCTAAAGTGAGTGATGTACTTCGTGGTAATCAGGTACAGTTGTGATTTGAACCCTTTAAAGTCTGTGAAATATGTTCCCTGTTGGATGATTCAAGCTATTTTTTTTTTCCCTCTATCTCTTATTTTCAGAGGTTTTTTTCTTTCCCCCTCCCTTTCCCTCTACCTTTAGCTGTCTTTAAGGACAGGTACCTCAGTGGAGTATTTTGCATTGCCACTGCAGAAAAAGAGAATAGGGAGTGCAGCGTGGAGAGGAAGAATACAATTTTCCCTGTTCACTATTTATTTTTGTAAGCTGCAGAGGGAAGCTGCTGTGGCCTCTATATGGAGGCTGTAGGTGAGGAAGAGGGGGAAAATGATAAAGCAGATACAGGACCAACAGTTTCATGTAAATTTTTTCCCATCCCTGTGTCTTTCTGCTCAGTGGAGTCTTGGAGCAGATTCAGGCTTTTCATGTTCACAGAGAACTGGAAGCTTAGATCTCTGACCTTTTTAAAATCCATTTTGAGTCTCATCTTTCAGAGATTTAAACAAAAGATTTTGACCTAAAGGGCCATTGTTTTACACTTTCTGATAGAGGGGATAAGAAAGACTGAGAGGAAAGAGGGCAGAAACAGAGATTATCTGAAATGCAACCTGCTGATTCTGGTGGTAATTTTGCAAGTGGGAGAGGGAAGGAGAGATCTGTAAAGGATGCAAGCTGCTGCTTTAAACCTGTAGCAGGAAATGAAGCAAGAATATTTGGGGTACAGACAGAACCACTGTTGGGATAATACTGCTTTCCTTACTATAGTCAAGCTCAGTGTTAGAGGAAAAGGATCCTCCTGATTCATCATTGCCACCATAATCAACTACTTTTATTGCTTTCATATTTAGACTCTGAAGAAATGTCTCACATAGCAGAGCCTCAGAGAGGGACAGGTTGTGTGGTCCTACCATTGGGCATGATGGGAGCTGAGACCACTCAATACCTTAGCTTGAAATCCTCATTCTTGATGGTGATTTTCTTTTTCTTGCAGTCCTTTCAACTTGAACATTAGTAATAGCTATGAAAAAGATCCCCCCCCCAAGCCTTCTTTACTTTCCTTCTCTCTCTTTTTTTTTTTTTTTTTCAAATATGTCTGTTTCTGTTTGGAGCAGATTTTGTGTCGCTTTTTGGCAAACAGAGAGGATTAAATTCTTCACACCCCTTCTTTTCCCTACTTGACCCACCCAAATATCGACCCACTCAAAGCATTAAAAATAGAAATACACTGATTGGGAATCCTCCGTAGCTGGGAACGTTTGAAGGGGATGTGTCCTTTCCCTGCCCACTCTAGATGGACTTTCGTGATGAGGAGATGCACTATCATCAGAGTTTCATCTCTGCTCTCCTCTTCAGTAGGAAAAGTCAGTGGGTGTAGAAAGAGGAGACATCTGACACACCAGACGCATAAGGTGGGGAAGCATTTGCTCTTCAGTGAGGCCATGTGTGCGGGGCTGACCCCAGGCTGCAGAAAAGGCTAGAGCTCTGCTCCCTCTTGCTCTCAGTTGCCCAGCTGCAGTAGCTTCTAATACATGGGAGTGCATTCAGTAAACACTCAGACTGGCTCGAGTTGGAGTGGTCTGGTGGGAGGAATGGAGTGAGGCAAACCTTCATTTTGCTCGGATTTGAGCAATGCTTTTGGTCTTGTTTCCAAAGAAAACGTAGCTTATTCGGTTACACAGTCCACCCACATCTGTTTGTTCACCTGCTTCCGCGCTGCCCCTGTTCCGTCTACACTCCCCCATGATATTTTTGAACCTATCAATTGGTTGCAACCACATTTAAAAAACTCTAAAAGTTTTGATGATAATTGCAATTCCACTAGCTGTGCAAAAATTGGCAGACAAAAGGGGTACCAATGCATTTCCCTGCTGAGGAGATGGTGGTCAGAGTTCAGCCAGGGCAGCAGCTGTCCAATCTGCACCCACATACCAGCCAATGCAACTGGCATGCACAGTACCCTGTGTTAGCTACAGAGCTCATAGTCTTTTGGACATAGTGGAACTACGGAAGAGGCTGGATTATTGAGATGGGAGAACATGGGAGGCCTTAGATACAAATCTGTAGCAAGCCAAGCTTCATTAGTTTGGCTTCCTACTTTGAGAAAGCAATTATTATATCCAAAGCTTTCACAGTATATGGAAGATGTGCCACTTAGCTTAGAAAAATGCCATGTCCCTGGAAAGTACCGGTATCATGGAAAGACCCAGGGTATGTACAGTCAGTCCTGAGTGCATTGAGGCAAATGGAAGAAAGTTAGCTGGGCTCCAGCAAAGCAGCAGCTTTGAGATAGTTTGAAGTAGAGACATTAAGTTCTAAATATAAGGCAGAAGTTGCTCTATTGAAAAGAAGAAAACTTCCCCAAGCAATAATCAAAATGTGGAACTAGTTGTTGCAGGACATTGTGAAGATCAAAAAGTATTCCTGGAGTGGGAGGTTTAAATAAATAAATAAATAAGAGTACTAGGCAAATTCGTACTAGGCAAATTTCCAGAGAAGGAATCTATGGTGACTCTTAGATACGCTTCCCCACATAACCTCTTTCTGAGAAATTTCCATAATTGCTGATAGCCAGAGGATAAGAGGCTCTGGCTAGGAGGGATTGACTCGTGCTCTTTCTTATCCTTCATCCATAAACATCTCCTGATTACTGTCTGAAATAGGTGCTGGGCTTGAGGAATCATTAGTTGGGTCTAGCATTGCTGTTTTCATTATTTCATCCTCCTTTGTTGGGTATTCTGAGTGTTACTGAGGCAAGGAGTGAAGCTTGAACCAGGATTCATTGGGAAGGAGCCATGGGCAGATTGACAAAGCTGCTGTGGGATGAGAAACTGATAATTGTACCAGATTTATGATGACCTTTATAAACGGGCATTGGAACCTTGAATTCAAGGGGGAAGCCGTTAACCCTTTTGCAGAGATTAAAAATAATTTCATAGGGTATTTTGAAGTATGCAAAAATTTCCCCCTGGTGACATACTTTCCTTTGGGTCTGATCTGAAAGGCTGTGCCTTCTCCCAGGGGCTAAGCTTCAAATATTAGAGAAGTGTGCAGGGGAAGAAGCTGCTTTCACACTTCATAAAAGCAGGACAACTTTCCACCAGGGAGCCAGCAAGCAGGGTCCCTGCAGGACCCGAAAAGATGTGTTTAAAACAACAGTGAGACAGATTAACAGAAAACTGCAGTGATTAGATCCAAGGGGCCAAGTGTTCCCTGTGTATTATAATCTGATTATTGCAACAGTGACATCAGCAGAGTTTTGCTGATTTATTCTGTCTGTGGTTCCATCCTTTCTTTTCTTTGTGAAAACAAGAAAAACTTGGTAATAAGGTATTCTCACATCGTAAAATATTTCAGTACTGAAAAGCTATCTGAAAATCTCAAAGTACTTGGAAAATATGGAGTATTTTGCTTAAGAAAGGCAAAAATATGCAACTCGATGAGAACAGTAGCAGATTGCCTTAGGGTTTGATGGCAATTGTAGTCTTCAGTGTACTGAGGCTGCTAAGATTTTGAGGAGAGAGTGGAAATTGTTACTTCCCTAGTGTGTGAGTGGGGAAACTGAGGCAAGGAAGGTTGAAAGGACCTCCTGGAAGAAGTCTATGGCAAACTTCTGAGCTTGCCTTTTAAAAAGAAAAAAAAAAAATTACTGTGTTTAGAGTCTTCTCTATCAGTGTTGTGGCTAAATATATTTTTCTTTCCAAATTCAAGATGAAATTATTTTGATAAGAACTCAGTGGGAGTGAGTTACCACTTGCTGCACACAGTGGTGAGGAACTACCAAGTAACTGATCAGTGGTATGTTGAGAGGCTGTGCATCACTCAAAGGAAAGGTTCCGCCCATTGTGTCACCTTTGTGCAGGACGGTGGTCACAGTTCCCTATAAGCTTTGAACTGATGCTTCCCTTGAAATCTGATGGTCCCAGCCCACAGCTTTACCAGGTACTGTTTGTAGTCAGGATGACTCTTGTTCCTGTGGCACAGCATACTTCGTCCTATCCTTCAGGACACAGTGCTGGTGTGAAAAGTGCAGATATTGCCTGGACAAGATGAAGGAAGGATGGTAAACCCTGTATCAGACAACATGGATTGTATGACCTAATATGAACAGTTTTTCCTTTTTTCTAGGATAGATAGATATACCTGCTATGAGGGTCTGTGTTGATCAGATGTCTGATAGGAAGAATAGAGGCTGGCTCTTCTCCATTGCTCTCCTTCTGAGCAACAACTTCTGCTTGACTGCAATGGACCTAGTGTTCTCTCCGGTTTCAGCATCCAGCGCACAAAAAGTGTACTCTGCCCTTGCAGGCAGGAGCAGATGAGGTGATTTTCTCCATTAAGATTCTGGAGTCTGGATAACTGCTTTACCCCGGGATGGCCAATCAGTCAGTGGGCTATCTTTTCTTCCACAGCTGTCCACGGAGGTGGTGGGGGAAGAGGAGAGAACAGTAGAGAGTAAGCTGCTTCCAGCTCCCTGTCCTTTCCTTGCTTTCCCCAGATACCACCCGAGGCACCTTGATGTAGCTGCTGGGACATGTGCAGAGGGACAGTGAGGGGTCCAGGCACAGAGGAGGCTGCCCAGAGCTCCCGCGGAGCATGTCAGAGGAGCCGCGTCTTTTCTTGTCCCAGCCTTAGATCCAAACACAGCTTGTCCATGGCGAGTGGGACGTTCCAGCCAGGCTGTGGTGCTGGGGCAGAGGGGATTTTGACAACAGTACTTTTTTCTGGGGTTGAAGTGAAAAACAAGCCCTTAGTGTGGGACACTGGAGTTTGTAACAGGAGCTTATCATGAACACAAAATGAAAGCAGATGACAGTTACTTTTATCTATTTGTCTTCATTTCAGTGGATTCCCCCTTCACCCACTCCCACCCTCCTCCCACCCATTTCTTTTGGGTCAATAGCAGTTTTTGAACAATCTGTTAGTAGTTGCCAGCTCAGCTCCTTTCCTTTTGAGCCATATTTATCACTTGTTTCCTGATTTCTTACACAAGAGTTCTGCTGCCTTTGAGTTTTACAGAGGGGTCTCTCTTTTCTGCAAGAAAAGGAAGAAACACAGGGAAGCTGTTTGCTCAAAATCAGGAAGAGGAAAGAGCTTCCCTTCACCTTGTTGCTCTCACTGACCTTCTTCCGAGCTCTCACTCAAATTAAAATCAATTTTTTGTGTCTGTCCATCCCTTCTTGCTCTATATGTCAGCTTTACATCACAGATAATCATTATCGAGAAAATCCTAGCACAGTGCACTTGTTGGAAGAGATCGTGAAAGGGTGTCTGTTCAGCTGCAAGGCAGGACCAGACGTATCTAATTGATGGATAATTAGAATCCAGCAGTCTATGAGTGGATCCATCAGAAGATTTGGGTTTCCAAACTGCTGCTGATGACGCTGAGCTCTCCTTAAGAAGGACTGGCTTCAGCTACCACAGCTGCCACCTCAGGAATGCCTTGCCAAGCCCCACAGTCTCTCTGGCTCGAGCTAATAGATGTTAACCCAATTGCTCTGGGTTTTATTTCCAAATCATGCCACGTTTGGTTTTGACAGTTGGCCTGCCCCGAGAGGACCGGGCAGTGCCCATTAGTGGAGTGAGCCCTGGGACTCAAGAGAGCACAGTGCACAGTGGGCTTCTCCACTGGCTGTTGTAGTATGGAGGCTTTTATCCACCATGACACAAATGCTGGAGCAGCAGTTCCCAAATGACAGTTTTTGGGACTGCAGCTAAGGAGGACATCAGTGGAAATGTGTGGGAACGTCTGTTCTGAAGAGTAGTGTGAACTGTGGGTATAAGTCCACGATGATGCCCTGGGAGAGGGCAGAAACATGCAGACCCCAAAAGGGACCTGGCCATCCCTATCAGTGGGAAATTTAACCCAGCTGCAGAAATAAACCCTCTCCTTGTTCTGTGGTCTGTGTTTCCGAATGCATCTGAACCCCTGCAAAGTCCCCATCTGGGCCAAGGAGGAAGAGAGAGAGGCAGGGAAACACAGGTCATGCATTTTCCTTTTACCCTACTCTCTCTAATACATGTGATTTACCTCCCAAAAATTCTACGGAGGGAAGATCTGGCTTTTTAGGTGCAGAAGAGCTGAGTCCCAAGGTTGGTAAATGACTTAATATTATCACACAGTGACTAAGACATGAAAAGAACCCAGGTGTCCTGACTTTCCTCGACTTTTCATGCTTTTCACACTATTCCCTCCATTTCTGCAAAGTGGTTGTGCACTACAGTGCATAGGAACCGCCATGCTTTGTACTCACTGAATCCAGATTTTAAATTTGGGCCTGGCTGGTAGGCCTTCCTCTTGAGTCCCTGCAATTTATAGTCCCTCCTCTCCACATTTAATTGTGTTTGTAAATAACCGGTATATCTTTTGGTGGAAAAATAAAAGTGCAAAGGATCTGTTACAGGATAGATTTGTAAACTAAATCTTTCTTCTGCAAAAAAGGGATAGAGGGGAGGAGTCCTTTGGTGTTTTATTTCCTGCACAATTAAAAAGCTCTCATACTGCTGTAAATAAAACTCCAGTAACCATAGTCAGCTGGCATCACATGGAAATCACTGATTTTCAGGCTGAACAAAACTGTCCTTTTGTACACCTCTGCCATTTATTGGCAGTGAGCCGAAACAGACTTTGAGTGTGTGTGGAGTGGCAGCTGGCTCTTTGCTCTGTGGCTTGCCTGTACAGCACCCAGCACAGAGATTTTCTGATTCAAAAGGAATATTTTGAGGACGTTGCAATGGTAAAAATATACAATTATGTGTTGGGTGGTAGGTCATTACTGTGCTGACTGCATTTGTTCTTTAAGCAGCCGGAGAGAAGCCGGTATATCCCAATAGCTAAGAAAGGATTTGCACGCCTGGCTGGGGATCTCAGTGCTTTATCTGCTCTAGTGAACCAAGCCTCCAACTCCCTAAAACGCAGAGAAATGCAGTCACTCAGGACCTTTTCCTTTGTCACTGAGTTGCACGGTCCTGGACCAAAAGGGAATTTAAGGGAAGAAGGGAGGAACAGAGCCTAGGTCCAGTCGTTCCCTAAGATAGCATGCTCATTAGTTCCTATTCCTAACACTAGATCACCTTTTTATGATTGAGTCAGATATTGATGAAAATATTATGTTCTCTGTTACATCAATGTTTTCAGATTTTGATTACGAGCACAGAAAACACTTTTTTCCAGCCACTTTTTTTGTGGCTGAAAAGAGAAAAAAAGTAATGGGAGGGAAAAAAAAATATCCATGACTGGTATAAGGCTAGGATATCTTTATTTTCACATGAAGTTTCAGAGTGCCGTTTCCTGTCAGCTGAATATCATGATGGAGGAACCAGCCTCCAGGACACTTGCCCGTGGGCTATGAAGGGATCCTTGCACAGTCTCAGTAGCAAGTTTGCAAAATATATAGCGGAAAGTGGCTCATACCATTTTTTCCATTTTAGCATCTTCTCAGCAGTAAGTGTGGGCAAATTGGAGGGAGTTCAGACAAGAGCCACAAAAATGATGAAAGGCCTGTGAAGAGTTGACTTATGAGGAGAGATTAAAAGAACCAAATACATGTAGCTTGGCTAAGGGATGACTGAGGGGAGGGGGAGGAAGGGATGTGATATTTATCTCCATATATTTGCAAGGATGGAAATTCCAAGGCAGGAGATGAACTGCTTATGATGGTACAAAGGGAGATTTACTAGAAGTTGTAGTAGGAAATTAAGCAAAGGAAATTTTCAGCTGAATGTCAGGAGAATTTTGTTAAGGGTAAGATAACGATGATAAATATTTATATAGCGTTTTGATAGTGAGAAGGAGAAAATGGTGGCAAGCTGATTCCTGCATCCAGTGTTTCTAGGCAATAGGGAAGGATTGCTTTCTACCCTGTCTTGCTATTTGAGAAAAGGCTTAGTGCAAAAAAGGGAAAATTCTCCCTCCAATGTGTGAAGTAGATATGGCTAAAAATCCCTGTCTAAGTGTAACTGGCTTTGGTACTCTAGCAGTAGCTTGGCTAGACCTTGACCATGTTGCCTGGTCAAGTGTTGCGTAAGCCAGTTGTTGGTCATGTATTGTTGACATTTCTAAAGACAAACAGTTTGGTAGGACTTTCTCCTAGACAGCTTAAGCACAAGATGTGGCTATCTTCTCGTGGCAGGGATTTATATTCAGACTAACATTGGAAAACTCGCCATTTGGTTGGTAAATAAACTGAAGCCAACATCTCTGCTTTCCAGACTGGGATCAATTCACTACACAGCTCTATATTAGTGCTTGCTGAACTTAACAGGAATTTTCCAACACCCGCCCAAGGAAAGACATCTTGGTGGAAAGCCAGTAGTTGAGGACCTGGGGGCCTGAGGTGAGAATACCTTTATTCTGGTGAGAATACCAGTATGTGCTTTGCAAGGGACAATCCCATATAAGTCTGGTAGGCATACATAGGATGGGAAGCACTGGTGTGTTCTGTCTCTCATATCAATTACAGTGACCCTCATCTGATGCCCGCCAAAGCCACAATGGAGTCTTTCACCTGACTTTGTCAAGTAATGGGGAATCCCAAAGATCTTCCGATTTTTACGCACTCTGCCATAGAAATATTTCACACAACTCAAGACGAAAGCAGGGTGGGTTTCTCTTTATCTTTTTTTTTTTTTTTTTAATGCAGTGTTCAGTGTCTGGGACAAAAAAAAAAGTATTGTCAGATGTGTAAATGTAAATTTAATGAGCACTTAAAAAAATCCCTTCAAATCAATGCAAAAATATTCCACTGTGGAGTCATTTTGATTAAAAAAAAAAGGGGGGGGGAGGAGGAGGTTGCCTGAAATAAGCAAAATTTCAAGCTAATGGGAATCTCATTCATTATTTAATCCACTCCTTATCTGAAATGTACAAAAAATGGAATCTAATGTGGTGTATGTATGTTGTTGTCTTAGCGAAAAGACAGGGGCAAAGGCCTGCAATTTCACTTAATATATTAAATCCTACTGTAGGCTTTGAGCCAGATTAATAACTCTAGCGAGCTAGAAAATCCCAATATATATTTTTTCTAGCTCCATGCATGATGCGGCTTGATTCATAAGCAGCTCTACTGCTGGGCTTTATTAAATACAAATAAAATCTCTTCTATTGCAAAAGCCCACAAGGTGACAGAAAGAGAAGAAGCAACTGTCCTTGCTAGTTAAAATGTATTTTCTTTGGCTTCCTCCTCCTTACCTCAGCCCCCAAGTCCCAGGTCCCTAGAATATTTATACAGTCATAACCCAGTGCATAGAATCCAGGGGGATAGACTGAAAGGAAAGAATTTGTTCCCGATCACTGGGGCATGCTTGTGAAAAAGACCCTGCAGTATTCCTACCCTCAAGTGGACACGACTCAATTTTATGCCCGCTCAGGAGAGGAGTTTCAGCAGCCCAGTGCGCTCCCTTACAGTCTGGGACAGCTGGTTTGTGGCTGATTTAAGTATGCTACGGAATGACTCGCTGGCAGCTCCGCCGCGAAACCTGGGCTGGTGCTTTGTTTGCCAGGCAGCATGTTTGAACCGCAGGCTTGGAAAGCAAGAAAGGTGTCAGGAAACTCAGAATCACCAGGCTGGTTTAAAAATTGTGAGATTGAAACTGGAAAGTACTGGAGAGAGACACGATATATTTTTAAGGTTCCTTTGCAAGGCTTTCCTTGTATATGCCGTGACAGTAAGACAAAGGATTTAGGAGAAAAAAAGACGATCAAAATTACATGGGCAGCATAGTCCTGCCTATAAATTGCAGCACTAGTTTGGGAAGTCAATCCTATTTTAGACAACACTGAAACACATGCTGTATGCACAGCTAAGAATGTGCTTAAATGTTGTCCTGAAGAGGGAAGGATTTACTCATGTGCTTACCACCTTTTCCTAACTCTGGGCCTCTGTGTGCACAATATTCAAGGCTAAGTTCTTGGGGTCCATACAGGAGTAAGTGGACAGGGCTTCCCAGAGAGTCAAATTAGATCCTGTTGCAACCCATTGCTTCAGTATCTTACAATGCCATAAAAAACATGAATATGCCTTGAGTTTAGCACTGGTAATCCCTGTATGGGACACCAGCAAAAATCTGGGAACACCAAACTTTTTCATGGAGGTAAATCTGCTGAGGTAGATACAGTACAAACATGTAGGAGATGGATCCTGCTCTGGAGAGGTTAGGATCAAAGTAGGCAAGTGAAGTAGTGGAGAAAGGTATTATCTGTTCTGCAGTGGGCAAACAGAGCTGGCCTGATGTAGAGCAGGGGAGAGGATACCAATTAAAGCACTTTGGGGGAAGATAGTGCCCTCTTAAGGTCTGATTTAAGCCATCACTTGATCTTTCTAAAGCAAACAGAAGAATTATATCTTATTTACTTTGTTTCTCTGGAGAAAATGGAGCTTTAAGTGTATTGGAACAGGATAAAATAACCTCGCCAATGTAATTTCCCAACTATTTTTTTTCTTTTTTTGGTTTTGTTTTTTTTTAAATCATGGATGACCAAAGAGGGTTGTTTTGTTTTAATTAAAGGAAGAAGAAAAATGGGGACTTAAGCTAGCACTGCAGGTTATCAGATATCTGGCAGTGAAATAAGAAAGTAGTGGGTTTTATTGCTGCTGTTGGTTTTTTTGGGGGGGAAATAAGTGTAAAGTTATTTTTAAATCCACATTAGTAACTTGATGGATTTTTCCACTCGCTCCTGGCACAGACCCAAGGATTCCAGTCCCAGCCGCACTGAGCTGATGGAAGTGGTGTCCAAAGGGACCAAGGACAAGGGCATGGTGCAGGAGGAGGGACGGTTTTCTGTCTGTGTCTGCAAGGCGTGTGTCATGCTTCTGGTTGGGGGCCGCTCATGAAACTGCTCTGGTGTCACTGCAGCATCTCTGCTGTGCTGTGAGTAACAAGTGAGGAGTGGATAACCAGAAGGGGTTTGAGGCTGACGTGGGCTGCTCCAGTCCTAGTCCATAGTTGGGCCACTCCTCGGGACTGTTATTGTTGGTGATCTATTATAGCGTGCATTTCCATCATTTGAAGGTAAAAGACTTGGAGTACTTAGTGCTTACCACATGCAAAATGAAAAGGTGGTCCTTGACCCGAACTGCTCGGAGATGTGAACGCCTGCGAGAGGCCACAGCAAACAGATGGAGGGAGAGCAAGGTAATATAGAGCGGATTATGATTTCGTTGGGAAGTTGCAGTGATAGCACACCAGCTGCCTCGTGGGTGTTGAGTGGTTTGGAAGTGTCACTGCAAAGGTGAGTTTCAAGGAGGGATGGCAAGGCGGACTCTGTAGTAGAAACCTCTGATGTTGGCAGGACTTTCACATCCCTGGTACACAAAGGTCTCTGGACAGTAGAAACAGCTGACATAGCTTTGGGGTTAAGCCAACACTATCATGCTGTTAGGATGTTTATCCGAACCAGCCGTTGCAAAAGGCTCTCCCATGCCTATCTCAATATTAAGGACTCAGAGGCTTACGAGGACAGAAGGTATCATTTCTCCTGACCTTCTGGATATAATAGAGGCCACGGGATTACAGTGATTCCTGTACCAGGCCCCCATCACTTGGGCTGGTGTCTCACTTTTATAGGGCCTGTGTACGTGGTTGCACAGCATGTGAATAATAGTAAGTATATATTCTTGTACTGTTTTTTGATTGTTAAATGGGTACAAGGGCCTTTCTGAAAAGCTCAGGGTTTTCGAGCACAATCATATGTACTGCGGAAGCAGCAACTGAAGGCTAATTTGAAAAATTCACACTGGACATTGGGCTGAGATGTGCCTTTTAAATGATGGTCAGTGACCCAGGAAGAATTTCCTGAGTGCAGGAGGACCTCAGCGGAATTGTTTAATGTCTGCAAGTGTGTGGCTAAGCAGTTTAAATGGAAATAGTACTAAGGGTATACTGCTTTCCTTTGGCTTGCATTTAAAATGCTTATCCTGTGCTTCAAACACTCATGATTTTACACAAACTTAAGTTCAGCAGAACATTTCCAAGCTTTAAAAATAAAAAGTCAGTAAAATTCCAATTCCTTATTTTAATGTTTTTGTCCTCTGTGCCCCAAATGCCATGTTAACTGTTCCTCTTTCATTTTCCTTGTATAGTCCACTACATTCAAAGGGTCCACAGAGGTTAAAGTTGACTGGGAGCATAAGCAATGAGATTTTAGGTAAAGTAATAGGAATCAGGAGCTGGGTTTTGTCTGTGCCACAGTTACTTTAGGAGCTCTGGGTGGGACATGAGAACTTTATGAAAAGGAGCAGTTAGGGAGAGGGGTGGTATTTGGTTTCACAAATTCATTAGCTATCTTGTCTAGCTATATGCTAGTGAATGGGAGCGAATATGTTTTCTTCTGGGAACAGTGTTGAACACACCAGAGTCCTGTTCATTTTTGGACACTCTAAATGGAACTGGAACATAAAAAATAACTATAAATTATAGGAAAGTTTAAATTATCCCCAGAAATGACGGAATTAACTGAGCCTGATGCTGTCAACATTCTTCTAAACTTCCCCCATCCATTACAATCCCTTTTCTCTGTTGAGATCATGTCTGTCTAGTTTGTAAGCTCTGAGTATACAGTCCAAAACCACACTGTTTCAGGCACTGCTAAGAAATTGTGCTAGGACTAGGACAGAAAATTGATTAGCCCGTTTTCTCTGTTCCAACTTAAGAGAAGAGTGAAGCAGTAAATAGCGTTAATGCTGAAAAGTGAATTAAATTTCTAACACTGTTTCTGCTTTAATAGTTTTTTCCATTTGCTAATAGCCCAGATAATAGCAACTGCCCTTCAATAACATGTGTTGTTTTGTTTGTATCTTTCTTCTGACAGCATCTTTTTAAAACAACATGTTACAGCTCATTCATGAAATAGTTATCAATTCTGTGCTTGTTTGTTTCTTCAGGCAAGCTAAGTATGTCCTTGTTAACGCTGGCGTTCAGGCATTGTGTACCTGCAGGCTGTGCTTAGCTCCCTCCTTTTAAGGGTCTCTCAGTCAGTTAAAATTGCAGATACAAATTTCAGGTGCCTTGGAATAGGGCTTTCAAATCCAAATGCTGATTTCACACTGTTGAAAAGCAGAGCTGCACGGGACGGGCGGTGACTGAGCTGTAGGCAGGAGCAAAAGTGTCCCTTGAATGCCAGGGATGCTGAGCCAGATTGGAGTCTGAGCTCTACAAGCAGGATTATTTTGGTATCACTTTTTCCAAAGCTGCTATCTTATTCATCTCATAAATTCCTCCTTAAGCATACTTTTACCCTCCACGCTGTGCTTGTCAATTCTAGTTTTCTTGTCTCCTCTTTGCTGTATCTAAACACTTTCTGATAGTGTCCTAACCAGCTGGGCTATTATGTCACCTGTAGCTAATTTTCTTTATCATCATCTCCCCAGCAGAGTGAGTGGGGTAGTGTTTTGATAACGTTTCTTTTGTTTCTGCCTTTGCAATCCATGTGCTGCTCCATGTGAGCATTAGAGGGAGCGGGTTAAATTGGCTACAAGAAATTGGTGTGTCCAGAATGCTCCTTTGTTCCTGTGTTTCTTCCAAAATACTATATTTGTCTTGAAAATTATGGTTCCCAGTTAAGCTATACGTATAGAGAAAAAGTCTGTCGGGCTTTCAGAGCTTGTCAAATACAGTCCATAATGTACAGCATTAGGTCTCTTCCACGTGCATAGTCCATGCCTTTGAGGTGTTTCCCATGTGTCCTTTGATGATTAAGTGACAATCTGTGATTTGGGATTGCCTAGCAAATTCCTTTTCTTGCATTCTACCAGTCTTCCCAGCTCATCCCATCAGTCTGTTTTATCCAAGCATTTCAATGCCTAAATTATTAGCAAACTAGGGCAGAGATCATTTACTTTGGGGTGTCTATTCAGTACTTTTCCTAAGTATTTAATCTCAGATTGGTGACTGTAAAGCTACAGTAATTTGTAATTGCAATTACTGAGTGGTGACAGTTAAATGCTACGTAATAAGAGCCTTTAGTTTTGTAGATAGAGTCAGCTAGACCAGAAATGTTTGCAGAGGAGGGCTACTCAGTTGTTTCTGACATGGTATCCTTGGCAAAATACATGTTTAATTATAATACGTTCTTTTAATGTATTTGGGTAGTTCAAATACCTATGAATTTTTTTTTTAATTGCTCTAATTCATTTAAGATAAGTGAATGTAACTTGGAATTGTTACTTATTTGGATCTCAGAATATACATCTAGCTTTTTGTTAAATGAAATATCCTAGTTTGAATTTGTATCTTTAAAAAAGAAACTGATGAAATTAACATGGAATAATTATTTGATTAGTGTGTCCTCAAATCCATTTGAATAGCCAAATTCCTTGTTCTGCGACATTGTGCAAGGCCTGTATCTAGTCCCTGGATGACAGAACTCACAATTATCTAGGTGGAAAAGATCCCTTGCCACGTATCCCTGGGAAGCACTCCTCTCCCCTTCTCTGTAATGACAGTTGTGGTTGTTCGGCATTTTGTAGGACTGGCTTATGCATCCAGTGCACACAATTCTCGCTTAACAGATGCTTTGACTTTCTGGTACTTCTACTCTTTTCAGGTCTGTATCTCTTCCTTTGATTGAAACTTTTCTGAGTTGGGAAGCAAAGACTGCTGCTGCAGGGATGCCTCCTTCCCCCATCCCCAAGCGAGCCATCTCTTCCGTGTTCTACAGGGAAGCAAATAGAGCTTGGCAAGGAGATGAGCATGGGAAAAAGATTCTGGAGTGCAAGTGGGATGTTTGATAAATTACTGGCAAGCGTATTATTTGTTGTACTGTGATTGTGATTAGTCCAGACATCACTCTGGTTTCTTCTGAGGTTATTTCCTTGAGATTAAGCAACGCATAATAGTGTGATGGAGTTGAAGTTTATAGGGAAAGAGGTTAGAACATTCATTAAACTTTTCTGTATTTATCTCACTCTTTTTGCAAGACAATTTCTTTTAAAGCCAAAGCCAGATACTTGAATGAAAAATGACCCATCTCCTTAGCTCTCCTATCCACCACATTTCATGAAAATTGACCTCTCCATTAGATCAACTGATCAGTGGAGCATAACCCAGGTTTAATGGCCGTCAAAGAGAAAACCAATTTAGTTTCAGCTGCTTTGACAGGAGTGCATCTGCAGGACTTTGAGCAGACTGATCAGATGGGTTTTTTCTGGTTGTTGTGCTAAGTCTTTGCTAAACTTCAAGTAATGATCTCTCACAACTGTCCCTTTACTACCGGTGCTTTGTGCTAAAAATAAGTATCTGGGTGTTTCACAGGAGGTGCTGTCAAAGCCTGGACTTATGTGTATGCATGAGGACTATCTTGTCACCCTCTTGGGGTACAGTTAAGGGATCTATCCTTTCTTCAACCTGCTGAAAGTCTTGCATTTCTTTTCAAGTGCCAAAGGGGCATCATGGACTGAAATACAACAATTTTCTCAAACTATTGCCTTCTGGATATATAATCCATTTCCATCACAGTGTGAGTTCTAGAATTAAATAAGATGTTTCACATGCAGTAATTTTTTTTTTTTTAGCTAGCTCTATGTTGTTCTGCTTCTTTCTGAAACTGATCTTTGCTAATGGGATCCAGTCTTGACCGTATGCGAGAGCTGCAGTAATATGTTAGGGGGGTTGGTTGGTTGGTTTCTTTTTTGGTAGAGCAGAGTTAAATACTTAGAGGTGGATCCAAGAAGAAGGTTTGGGAACCTCCAGACTGGTATGATACGGATACTTCAAGCTGATAAGAACTGCATTTTCCTGTGGGGTTTTGATCAGCATTCCTTGTGAATAATCTGAATATACCCTGACCTATATCTCCATGCCAGTGTAAGGGTTCAGCGCAAAGTACTTGTTAATTCACATTAGCCTCAATTTATAAGAGCTCCTGGTTGTTTTTTTCCTTCCTTTGTTCCTTCTACTGTTGCATCTCTTTCAGACTTCCAGATGTATTCTGCAACTTCTGTGGCTTTGGGACAGGGTACAGGTTAAAAAAAAAAAAAAAAAAAAGTTATAATTAATTTGGGACCTAGCATAAACCTGTTCCCCATTCTCGTTCCAGGGATATTTGTGTCTCTCCAGACTCTGATCCAGTGGAACTCATTGCCATATGAGTACAGTCGATGAGAATAATTTTTATAGGCTTTAAACACAGAAAAGAAGAGAAAAATGCATGGATAAACTAGTAAATAAAAGAAGGAAACATTTTAAGACAGAGTAATGCAAAGCTTCCAAATGCATGACTTAAACCAACCTTTTAATGATTAGGCATTAGGAGGAAAGTTTCCATGGGAACATATTATCTCATCAGTCTCTACTTCAGTGTTCCTTGTGTCCTCAATGAAACAGCTGGAACTAGTTAAATTATGCCATTTTGTTTGTTTTCCATTGTATGAAACTTTTTTTCTGTGTATGTTTCAATTGCAACACCAAAAAGTCAGTCTCTCTTTCTCTCCTTCTCCTTCTTTCTTGGCCCAATGAATGTTTAATTATTTATACAAGTGGAATATCTCCAAGAGAAGAGAGGGAGAGAAAGAGGGAGGGAGTGAAATGGAGAGAAATTGTTTTAGCTTTGCTAGTGTGGAGTTGATCCCAGTCTTGAAATAAATATCAGCCTTTTTGGACTTGATTATTTACCAGTTGGGGGGAAAGAAAAAAAAAAAAGAAGAAGAGAAAAATCATGAACCTCTGATAAATAATTCAGGCTCCTCCATCTGTGAAAATGTTGGATTTGGCCTAATTTTCCTTATAAACAAAGACCATCATCTGCTCCAGAAAATAAAATCCCCAGAATTTAGATTCTGAAGGGGCATTTTTTCCCTGCCAAGATCCGATATATTTTTCCCAACACGCACACAATTAAAAAGCCAAACCAGGAAATTATAACAGAAAATCAGGCTAGCTACCTTTCATCCCTGTTTCTGGTAAAATGTTAACTGCTTAGGGCTACATTGTTGAAACACAGGTTGACAAGAAAGGAATTGTTGAGCTTTGTCAGGTTCTGCTATTCAGTGCCTAAATCCCTTTAGCAGCAAACGTTAGATACCAGATACTGACCTGGGAAGGAGACTCCATCATCAAGGGTTGTGATGGAGCTTGAAGAAGGACAAGCAGTAACTCCACTTTGGTCTGTATCCGGTATTGCATAGAATGGACATCTCTTTCAAATTTAAAACCCTTATGGTGAATAGTTTTGGCAATTCCACCCCTCCCTGGGAATTTTGTTTTCAGAACTGTGGAGAGATGCCTGGGTGCAAGTGTACGTTATTATTTGCAGGTCACCTGAAATCAATGAATTCATAGAAACTAACTGCAGCCCTGAGACAAAGGTTTCAGGTGGTAAAAGGCTGAGGATTGTTGAAATGGGACCTCACCATGGGTCAGTCTACGACCATGAAATGGCTAAAGTCTCATCTTCTGTCTTCTACATCTGAAGTTGAAGTGGGAGGGCAATGGCATGCAGCTGACTTCTCAAGGTTTTAAGAGATTTATATACTCAAGGGTGGTTAACTGCCAGCAGAAAGGCCTGTGGGAAGCTGAGGTGGGAATGGAAGGAAGGTGTGCCAGGCTGCAGATCTTGATATATAGTCTAGGAAATAGTGTTCAGACCTAAATTTATAGACTTCAGAAGGACAGGAAAGTTGCAAGGAAGGGAGCTTTGATCCACAACTTAGCAAAACACAGCAAGAAATAATGGTTGAGAGAACTCTGAGAGCCCTTGGGTAGAAAATGTAGCGTGATGCTGGTAAGCACATCAGACCCATGGCAGATGCTTCTTTGCGTTTGGCTTGTTCCTTTGATTTCACAGAGGTTCAGGAAAAAAAAAAAAACAAGCCAAATTTGATCACAGTTTGTTTGGCAATTATTGTATTCATGTATGCGTGAAATTTCTGATAGGAACTTCTGAGGGAGAGTTTGTGGCTAATTTATGATCATTTCTCTCCTAAAACTCTAAAAATGTTAATGAGGGTTGGTGCAAAAACTTGTAACTTTAAGATTAGATTACTCCAATAGAAATTTCTTGCAAGTGAGGTCCTTCTGAAAAATAAACCAAAAAGCTCATGAAAGCAGAATGGCAGTTTTCCTTCACAAGTTACAGTGGTGAACTCAGCTTTGCAACATATGAATCAAATCCAGCTATCTAGCTTTGTCAGACAGGTGGGGTATCTATCTGCCTGCCACACATACACGTTTCTACTCAATAGTAAACACAAAAGA
Organism: Gymnogyps californianus; assembly: GCF_018139145.2. Lineage (NCBI taxonomy): Eukaryota > Metazoa > Chordata > Aves > Accipitriformes > Cathartidae > Gymnogyps > Gymnogyps californianus. The sequence goes on along the minus strand of NC_059500.1, from coordinate 76,286,958 downwards.
CATAGAGGAAGAATTTATCATGAAGTGTTTAGGAAAAAAAGAAACAAAACCAAAACAACAGGCTTCAGTGCTTCTCTTCTGGGTTCAAATGAAAAAAATAGCCACATTATGAAATAAAATTAAATAGATGTGGACTCTTGGAGTATATCCAGCTTGCTGGACGCTGCTCACAAGGCTGTGCTGAGCTGTGACATTACTTTGGAGAGAAAAAAAAAAAAATCCATGTTACCATTTCCGATATGCTTTTGATGCCTTTATGAAGTGGCCTTTCCAGTACAGAGTGGATACAAGCTGTGATGTCCAAAGGCCAGGCAGTGTTTCAGAGGCTGCTGTGGTTAGACGGAGTAAAGCGGTTGTGACTGAGCACCAGGGTGCTGCAAGGCATGCGCATGTCATGAGGCTCACCCAGAGGAGCAACGTCAGGGCTGAGATGGATAAAGTAAAGCCAAGAAGTGGAGATAGGGAAGGGTAAGCAGGAATTTTTGGTGGAGTTCAGCCAGGCCTGCAGTTTCTACAGTTCTCCCTAACTGGCAGGTTAGCTTCTGCATTCCCCTCCTGCTCCGTGGAGGTATGGTGAGCGCTGTCTGGAGCTGTTGCACCATGAGAGGAAAGTGTTTATATCATGTGGGTTAGAGCAACAAACCTGACCAAATTCCCCAAAGGGAACTGCACTTTCTGAGGCTTTCAACACTCTGTTTGGAAGACTTTTTTTTTCTTTCTCTTTCCTTCCAATGTTCCTCACAATCTGAACAGCATTTTAAAGAGCATCGCACAGACTGCGGAGAAAAGAGGAGAGGCTTTCCTCGGCATGCCCCTTCCACCAGAGCAGAGCAGCCACTGTGCTGGCTTCTTCAATGGGGCGAGAGGTATGGATGGAGACCTGCCTTTCCCCTTCCCTCATTGAGCCAAACCTGGTCTTGCAGGGAAGAAAGAAAGAAAATGAAACTCACTTTTGGGATCAGGGGGGTGAGATGGGAATAACTCCTCTTCACAGTTATTTCCAGCCCAAGATTAGCTAATTTCTGAGCAATGACACTCCTTTAGACATTGGGGAATCGAGCTGTCCAGCCCCGCGCTGCCAGAAAATCAACCTTTTCACAAGGATCAACCTAATTTTATTTCATCATCAGCCAAATCCTGGGGAACAGCTCTGTGTGTGTGTATATACGTGTGTGCAAGATAGTTATGAAAGACCCGTCTTTGACTTCCTCAATTTCAGCAGAAGGTTATTGTCTTAAATAGCACATCCAGCTCGCAATTCCCATTGATCCTCTGAAACTTCAGCTCAGCCACCTGATATAATTTTCATCCCCCTCTCCAACTACTTGCAATCCCTCCTCCCCATCCGCCTCCCCCCAAACATTCAAAGACATTATAGCAGGAACTAATTTTGTCTGGACTATTATTAGATCATGAGATCAGGGCAACATAGAGGTCGTAAAATGTTTCATTCTCTCTGAATGGCCATCGTGCCCCTATCAGGTACCATAACGTTAGGTTTGCTTATTGTGCAGATTGCTTGAGTTGCAAATTGCACATTATCCAGCTTAAACACCTGGCATTTACATTCATTATAACCCTGAAACCCCCCCTTTATGGCCTCCCGCGAGGACCTTCCAATTGGTCAGAAGCGCAAATGAATGTTTTATGATTATGATGAATAATGTGAGGGACTGTGGAGGGAAAAAAAATAAAAAAAAAGGAAAGGAAAAAACAAGAAAGAGATGGAGACAGAGGCAGGACTTTATAGAGCTCTTTGATGTTGCAGAGCTTTTTGTTGGAGGTGTGCAGTGATCTCTGTGACTGGAAAAGGACTCAACATAGCTGAATGGAGCTAAACCAGAAAAAAATAAATTTCAGGAAAGGATAAAGATGTGTCCTGGTGGAAGGAAGGGAAGGGTGTTGGAGTCCAGGCACTGAACAAAGAGTTGGAGAGAGGGGTTAGATTCCTGGTGGTGTTTCTTGTTTCTTGGTGATTTCAGGCCAATACCTGCATATATTTCCACACCTCAGTTTCCCCATAAGAACACATCAGGAGTGGATTCGGCACCCGCCACTCCTCCTCTTCTGCCCCCCCGCCCTGTTCAGGGCCTGTGCACTGAAACAGTCTCTTCCCCCAGCCCTTCCAGACGTCATGCTTTCCCTGAGATAAGGGACTCGGAGACTTGCTGGTAACTTGAGGTGGAGCTAGTTGCAGTTTTGGGGCAGGTGACTGTAACATCCAAATCAAGAGCTATTCTTTCAGTGTTTTCCTGCCTCGTTTGCTGGCATGGAGAAAGGTCATAGCTTTGAATTAGGAAGCTGCAAACTAAATGTATGAAGCCATTTACTGCACTACTTCTTGGGTCTTTGGCTTTTTATTGGCTCCTTCGTTTCTGCTGTCAGTGGCTGCCGGGCCAACTCTGTCTCAAGAAATCACACTGTATTTTGAACCTGGGTGTTATATTTCCTATTTTATTTCTCAGCCAAGACCGAGTTCCACTACCCTAATGCTGTTATGCATCAAGATTTTTTTTCAAGGGGCAGCAGAAGGTGGACAGAGTTTATCTCTTGCTTCTGAGGCTATCTTTGAGGCTGAGGAGCCGTGACTATAATTTTGTTTGCAGGGAAGCTGTAGCTGTTCTGCCACTGACTTTAGCAGAGCCAGAACTTCAGGGCTTATTTCATAGGCTGTGGTCAGACAGAAAAGCTGAAAAAAACAGGCGCTCTCTTGTGGGTCTTTCATGGCCTAACAAGAGCCTGAAAATTGCCTCTGTCTTTGCTAGTGCCACGTCTCCCCTCAGGAGGCATGCAGAGATCATTCCAGGATGCTCCGAGCAGGCAGGGAGGAGAAAAACAAAAAAGTCTAAATGAGACTCCACGTCTCCAGAGATTGTTTCCGTGGCTTAAATGATTTTAATTAATAAATAAATAAATGGGATTGAAAGTTGCCTGGGAGAGAGGCTAAGGTTCTGAGATATTTTTAACCCCTCACTCCTCCCTCCCCTGATTTTGTTTCGCTTCATCTCTGAGCGGGGTCTGCTGTTTGCTGGGTGCTGTTGTGTGCATCTCGATCTGGACTAATGAGACTTTCCCATGACGGAAAGCTCATGGCAAGGGCAGAGATGGATTTGGCTGTTGCATTCAGGGCTTGTGTGCATTGTAGGGTACCAGCTGGGCAAGGGAGGGCAACTCTAAAGGCCAGTTTTGTTACAGCCTCACAATTTAGAAATAATCAAGTAGCATACTGATAATGAGAGTTTTTAAATGCAGTCTTGGGGGCTGCACAAAACTGAGCTGGTCAAATGGCAGATTGCTCTCTGCTGCTTTCTCTCACTTTGTCTGCCATGGTTCACTTATTTACGATGCGCACTGAGCTCAGGAAAGCCACGTACCCACAACGCTGGGCCCTACCTGAATCCGTAAAGAAAAAGCAAGTCAGTCTTAGAAGACCCAAGCAGAAAAGACAGGAATATATGCCAAAGACTAGCATGACATTCAGTATGGATAGAAAAGACATTGCTGGGGAGTCTTCTGCCTGAGCTCTTTGAAGCAACACAGCAGAGAGCAACACCTAGGAGGACAATGGGATAGATGTGCTCTATTGTCCTGTACAAAGGACACATATTTGTCAGTAGTCTTGTAATCTACTAGTATGTAACCTAGGATCTCCCTATTTAAAAGCATAAATCTTATTTGATTGCAGTGGAGGATTTATCTTATTAACAGAACCAGAAGCAGACTCATAAGCCTAGTGGCTAGTCCTCAGAGAAGAGAAGGTGATTGAACCAGCAAGGAAACCCAGTGCAAGGTCTTAGATGGTTGTCAGCATGTTGCAACCTTCAAATCTATGCCTTGTTTAATTTTTCAGAATAGTCCTTTAATTGAATTATCAGCCATTGATGAAAATACACCCTTTGCCTACCACAGGCATAATAAGACCAATTCAACAGCACTCTTGACATATCAGTTTCTTCTATATCAGTTTTTTCTAAAAGTCCTACGAAACTCAATAGGAATGAAATCATCAGGATTTTATAGAAACAACTCTGAGAGGACATATAATCTATTTGATAATGTTTTGATCTCAGAGATAGCTTGCTATGAATGTTTCGATACATCCTAAAGATTTTTCTAAGACCATACTCAATTCAATCCTATAGATGTGCATACATCCAAGTTTCCTCTCTCATATCTGTAGACAGTATGGATATCTGTTATACACAAGATAGCTATGTCAGTGAAAAAGATTAATCCAAGTAAGAGGGGACCTTGTGTGTTCACCAGTGACTTGAAAATTATGCTTGTATAATTAAATCTTGCTAGAACTACTTGACTGAACCAACGGTCTGTTTCTGCCTCCAGATAATGCTGAGTTTTGGGTGTTGCAGAACAAGTGCTAAAATCTACATAAAGGATAAGTACAGAATAAACTGAGTTTCTTCTCATCTTTGTTCCTATGTGGTTGACTTATGCCTTAGAAGCATGAGGGTTATTTCCCTAGCATTTTTTATCCAAGACAATGCAACTGTGGATGTTCTCATTATGCATATAAACACCTAATCCTATTTGGAATTACGGTAAGGTCTTGGCTTTCGTGGAACCTTGTGGCAATTTATTACACAGGGTAATTATGCAATGTAGTTAAAAAATAAATAAAAATCTTTTGTCTGCTTCAAATGCATTCTTGCTTTCAGTTTACTGAGACTCTCCCTCAAACTAGTAATATATACATATATATTTTATGCAGGACTTTCACAGAAAGCCTGCTGATCAGGATAATGGTTTCCTGGAAGAATAAGGACTGTGCTTTCTGATCTCAGGAATTTCTGTCTGGGCACCTGTTTCTTCAAATCTTGAGCATATGTGTTTGCCTGAATATTGCTACCACGTGAAAAAAAAAAATAGACTTAGGTACACATTCAGTTTATGTAACAGGATTCTGGAGTTGCAAGTTGCGATTAAACAAAAAAAGGGTTTGAAAGAATATGTAAAAAGGGATGCTGCTGGGCAGTGTATCTGGGGACATGACGGATCTTCCATCAGTGGGGGATCTTCACATGAAAATTGGTTTGTTTTTTAAGATGTGCCATATCCTAGACAAAATAGAGGGACTTGATGCAGAAACTATTGTATGAGAATCTATAAGAATGTTTTGTATATGAGGTCAGACTAAAAATCACAGTGTCTCCTTGTATTCCTAGAGCCTCTGAATCTAGAAGAAATAGTGAAATATTTTTTGTTACTGTTGTTAATTAGTTTTGTTAGACCAATTTTATGTTTATCTCTTGTTCCAAGTTGTTGAGTTGGTTTTGTCCCAGTTGTTATTGGCTTAGAAATTTATTGGTTGGTTTGTTTGGGTCATATAACGGTATTTTAAATAAAAGTGTTGCAGAAGTTGTTGTTCAGAATAAATTCCCTTTGAACCGAGTAGGATGTTATCAAATTTTAAGTGTTCTATAGAAAATGAGTCAATAAACCTGATGCCATAAAATAGAAAGTAAGATCTTTTCAGGGGAAGTTTTCACTATTCTTATAGGACATGAGAAACTGGGTGTGAATCTCTCTTGAATTTTACTACATGGTTCAAAATATTTAGGGATGGCTGATAGTTTCCTGTTAAATTCTAACGGGTTGAGAAATAAGACAAAGATGGGGCCAGTGGAAGGAAGTGGAGGTCTTTTGCCCTTAGTGATTTATGCTAGCTGATGATTTGGCATAGGGTCTTTAATTATAATTCAAATTTTCAATTTCCTCTTGATTGTTTTATAGAATCATTAACTTCAGAGTACCTTTTGCATGGCTACATATAGGGCAGTTGTCTGACTCAAATTGTCTTTTTAAAGTTTGCTCTTCCTTAGCTATATTTTTTCCCCACTTCAACCAATTTCCTCCTTGGTATCTGCAAGGGGCTAACGTTGTGTGAAGCTACAGGAACAGCACAAAGTTGCCACTCATAACACGATTTTCAAACATGAGAAACAGAGCATTCAATTTCCCTGTCCAGAGCTGCATCCTTAAGTTGTCATTGATAAATCTGCTCTTTATTTGGTGTCACAAAAGCCAAGTCCGGAAAGATTTCCCGATGCTTCTGGATCTCTCCCTTTCAACCTGCGTGGTGGCCACATCCCTTCCTGCTGTGAACCATGAAAGGGCTGCGCCACAGATGCCGGGGACTGGTGCACAACTGGTGATGTAAACCAGCTCAAGTTAGTGGAGCTGTGCCACTTTGTGGCAGTTGAGGATCAGCAGGGAACGGTGGACCCTTGATGGGACTTGCACTTTGGACAGGCTCAGCTCTTTTCTCACAGACTTTCTTGGCATCCTCTTATTTCCTTCTCCCCTCCAAAAAAATATCCCAAACTACCAGAGTGATGGTCCGTCTCACCCCGTCCACCTCCTCCTTTCCCAACTAGATCATGCTGTGAGTCTGCAAAAGTTTAGCAATAATTAGTGCCGACCTCTAGCTGCTCACTGCTTGCTAGGAATCGGGGTTGTCAGCTCCGCCTGTCAGAGGGCTGCCAGGAAATGAAGCATTCGGAGGCACAGAGATGTGGGAAGGAGGAGGAGAGATGTCCCCGCGCTACAAAGCACATTGCTATTAAAGTGTCAGTTTTTTGGTTTACTGTTGCAGTTTGTGTGAAGAGTTTATGGATCAGCAGATAACAGTAATTATCACAGAGACTTTTCTGCTAAAGTCTAATCTAACCTTTTATAGTTTTGTACCACAGGGCCTCCTTCTCCTCACCTCCCCCTTTATTTTTTAAGAGCTTATTGGGTGATTTTATTATTTTATTTTTATTTTTTATGGCCACTAAATCATCAAAGTTGACATCAGACACCTTCACACAAAAAAAGGATGCATAGATTAATTGAATGAGGGGGTGGATGGTAGGGTTTTATTAATAATACTAATCTAGAGAGTTTACTGTAGCAAAACCCAGGAACAGATTAACTGTATTAAAAGGAAAGGGAGGGGGGAGGAGGGAAGAGTGAAAAAACTCAGAAATGTTAGCCAAGGTGAGATGTTGTCCTCAAATTTAAAGCTCTTGAAAATTTATTGAATCACATTCAGGTGTCGCAAATACTGGTCCCAATCCAGAGTCATTCTGTCAAAGGCAATGCCTTTACTCTCAGTTGGGGAACAAAATGGGAGGCCTTATCCGGAAAGTGGCAGAGTGAAGAAAAATTTAAAAAATGTCATCACCATCACTGTTAGAAGGGATTGAAAAAGTACCACAAGGCAACTTTATAACTTCTTTTTTTTAAAAAAGGAAATTGTTTGGGATGGAAGTGGTGTGAACCTAGTTGAGGTGCCTTTTGCTTTTTTTTTGTTGAAATACAGTTTTTCAATAAAAATGTTCAAAATGCTTATAAAACATGGTGTGTCATTTCAACATAGAGACAAAACCTTTCATTATTTTCATTGCTGCTGCCACAGAATTTGCTGTACAAGCTTTGTAAAGAGGTCCTGATGGGGTTAAACTCTCACTTTATAATACTTCCCCCCCCCCCCGCTCCTACTTCTTCAGTAGAAAAAAAGGAAAGGAGAAGTAGCTCTAGAAACTAATAATGCAGGAGAGCAGGTGTACATTTTCCTTTTCCCCGCCCCTTGTGTTTTCCTTCAACACACTTCAGAACTGTCAGCACAGGATTTTATTTTCTTTGTTCACAATTTCATAATGTGGTAAAAATCGTCCCAAAGAAGAGTATTTATTTCTGTTTGTTTCAGGTATATGTGTATATTTTTGACAATCTCTTGATTCACAATTGTAATGTGGTGGTTTGCGGAGAACATGCCAATAATCAGAGCCTCAATACAATAAGCGTTATTCAGACATCTAGGATGAGCTGGGAACTGCTCTAAGGAGCTTTCAAATCCAATGCGGAAGGCTGGAAAAGCTTCGTTTCCAAGTGGAAAGTTGAGGCACAGTGAGTGAGACATCTGATTAAGTGATAATGCTTACAGCATGGATGGCACTGACCATCTTAAAGATAGTCAATGCACAGCATGGTTGTAACTATCTGAAGCTCTTTAGATGTCAGAGTAAACCACAGCTCAGCTCTGCCAATTCTTTGGGACCTTTGAATCTCTGGACTTTTGGAGAACCATCTCAGTTTCTTTTCTGATCACATTTCTAAACAGGCAGTTGATGATCCTAAGGACAAATGGGGTAGGAATTGGAGTACTATCTTTTGCATGTAGGATTTTAAGCTTTTCTAGTCATGTGTAAGTTTTCTTGCTGTGATGCTGCCAACGTAGCCTACTTGGGGCTGGGGGCAATTGCTTGCTATTTCAGTGGGGAAAAGGAGAGATAACCCAATATGAGCCACACAGTTAGCGTTCCCCTGTAAGAAGAAGCTGTAGTTAATGAATTATACAGAGGGAACTAAGAGTGCAAGGGAGCTTGGTGTGACAGTAAAGAAGTCTTTGTTAGCTAATGCTTTCTACATACAACCGAAAGAAATAAATCTCTTAGCCATCCCCATCCACCAGCACAAATACTGGGAGTGAGGTTAGTTAGAAGAGAAGCTAAAGCCAAACCAAAGTGTTATTAAGACATCTGTGTGTCTAATGAAAAGTTACTAGGCAGAAGAGAGGCACAAATCATTATGAATCAATTTAACCTCAGCCAAAAATATGCAGTGTAATTCATACCAGAGTTTGAGTTAAACATGAGCATTTTAAATATAGTGGAATGTCAGGGCTATCTCTTCACTGGACTAGCCTTTAAAGAGTTACAGTATTTCATCTTCCAGTCCAAGAAGCATTCATAGCAGAGGACCCATGCAGTCTATAGCTCTAAATATTCAGATTTACCATGGATGACTGAGGCAGTGGTGAGATACATATTTTTTTGTGTGTGTGTCTTCTCCTGAATCTGTTTTTCTGCTAGTGATGGAGGACATGGTCGGGTGAGCTTCTGTCTCTGTTGTGCCATATGTTTGAATCACAGCTGACTTAATTTAGGGTTTTACTATTCTAAATCGAGTTCCAAGAGCTTTCCTCTATGGAAATGCCAAAACTCCAATGAGAGTTAGATGTTTTGTGGTTAAGGTGCCAACCTGAGATTTGGGAGATCTGGTCTCCCTTCACCTTTGTTCTTGGTTCTTATTTATAAAATGAGGAAATGTTTCACCACAGACATATTTTGATGTTAACGCTCTAAAGAGCAAGGTTTGCTTGGACACAGTAAGTCCATACAGTCAACACAGGGAGATTCTCTATTTTGTGTTTTGTCTTGTCTCCATGCTGGGCAGGTAGGATTTCAGGTCTCCAAAGCTGTTCAGTTACAAAGTACCAACTGAAGTGTTGGTGACGCCTGCAGGGATGTCAAGGAACAGTCACGAAAGGGAAAATGTGGTTAAGCAATACTGAGACAAACTATAGCCTCTGGAAAACCACGTGGGGAAAAACTTTTTTTAATTCTTTTTAAAGAAATATAATGGCATTGGACAGCAGTCACTTCTCAGGGTATAAAACATGCTGGGGGGACATGATGGGTGTTATTGTTCCTGCCTGAGCAGCAGTGTGGGTACCTATAGCCTTGGTGCAGAAAGCTATCACTGGTGCAATCCACCTGCCGCGTCCTGCTCACGACATAATTGATGGGAAATGTCAATGTACAGGCCTGCTACTGGTGCTCAGCACAAGGATGAACTCACCTTGGAGGAATATTAGACGCCTAAGTGTAATATCTTCCTGGATGCCAAGCATATCACTTTTTTACTTGTTTTTGTCTTATCATCCAGAAAGTTCTTGTTCAGCAAAAATGAAAAAAAAAAAAAAAAAAACACACAACAAAACATCCCCCAGACTTTAACCTTCGTTCTTAAAGTATATAAGCCCAGCCCTCTTCAGCCTAAAATGACAGAGGAATGGCACGAACAGCCAACGTGAAATGTAACAGTTCACTTAGCAGGAGAGCAGACTCCTGGTGTTTGAGGTCTCCGAGAAGCCTGTGTCAAATGGCAGATGTGGCACTGGTAATCAGGCTTTGCTCTTGCTGGATTTAGCACAGTTAGAGGATTTGGACTGTTCTAGTCAACTGTGAAAACAAAGTTTCCTTTTTTTGTTTTGTTCTGAATCTGAGAGAGAGACGAAAATAAAATGCCCATCTCCCAGATACACTGAAGGGCAATTTTTATTATGTCATAATAGGAAGTATTTTCATCTTGCAGAAAAAAAATTAAAAAAGGTTTTCTTCTCTTCCCTAGACACTTAAAATTACTTCTCTTTTCCCTTCTCTGAGTGCCTCAAATTTTGACATTGTTTTTATAATCTCTCGCCCCTTTCTTTGGCCCTCGGTGATATTCACTATTGTTCATCTAAGGCCTTCCTCACTCACCTGAATATATGTTTTAAAGATTGAATTTCTTCCCCAGAAGTAGCCTTATTCTATTTTCTCCAAAAACTGGAAGGAAATTGTTTCCGAGAGGGTATATGGCAGCTTGGATTGCAAAGGCTACCGGCATCTTCTTTCTTGAGCTCCACACCACATAGCCGGTGACGCTGTTATTGCTACTGGTCTTTTCATTTCTGAAATTAACCATGTAACCAAAGGCAGCAGCTCATTTCATGGTTTTGCTGGAAAGTGAAGGAGCCAGGGACAGATATCCAGGCCTTTTTACTTTGGCTGCAAATTGATTTTAGCTCTTGCTGTGGAGTTTGCAGGTGGCCTTTGGCATCTGGAATAGCATTTGCTGAGGAGTATCCAGCACAAATTAAGGCCTGTAAAAACTTTGTTTTGGACGATGTCTTTGCAGGAGTGAATTTTACTCCCAGAGACTGCAAAGGAAGGGAGGGAGGTTGACTTCTCAGACCTCTTGGCACTTCCTCCAAAGCCCCTTGCAAGCATCTCAGCCTCATCCAGTAGCCCTTTGGGGGTATGCACTTTTAGCCTCCTTTTAGAACTGAGGAAGACAGAGCTGCCTAGAGGTGATATCAGAGACATGGCAGAAACACCTTTATTCATGGTTTGACACTCACAGGGCACCTGAAGGCCTTATGTTTGATGATTTCAGACCTCAGAAGACCTATGGAGGTGTCTGAGTTTAAGCACTCCGGTTTTGAAAGTTTTGTCCTAAGAGATTTGACAGAAGTGGTGCTGCCACGCTGGTGATGGAAGCAGACACAAAACCTAGGAGTCTGGCTCTCCAGATGCCTCGCTTAAACATCAGTTGCAGTCCCTCTCTTCTCCTATAGTACAGCAGAGTATGGCAGCCTACAGTGTTATGGAAAAGTGCAGGGTTTTCTGCTGAATTTGGCTGAGAGGAATTACATCTTTGGAAATCCAGTAGATTAAGCAGGTCTTTTTTCACTCTTTTAAAGATCATGACATCTGCTAACATTAAAGAAACCAAAATCACTATTTTTTCCCAGGGAAACTGGTTTCTTCGAATGTCAAGATGGAACGGTGGAAAATGAGTGGGAAAAAAAAATTGGAAAAAACCTGAAAGTCTGAGGACTTTGCCCCAGAAATATTTTTTAAATAAGAAAATCCATCACCAAAAGGTCCACATCAACTCTGTTTCCCACTGCTCTGGGGAATCTGTGAAGTGAGCTCAGCTGGGTAATGTTAAAAGCAGGGAGATGTCAGCCCTATAGTATGCATCTCCCCTGTCATTGTCAACTCTCTTCTCTGGCAGAAGCAGAAAGCCATGCAGCACCTTTCTGGGGAGGAGGGAGTACAGTTTTCTATATATAAACATAGTGGTTCAGGAACCTCCCTCTGCAGTGGCATTTAGGAGCTGGAAGCCCCTTTAAATACCGGTGCTTCTGAGGACCATTCAGTCTGCAAGCAGCAGACAACTAGTTAACTCTTTGCTTTGTATTCACAGGCATCCCATTTGACACCCTCCTTTGCATCTGCAGCAGGGAAAGCACTGAGAAATGGTTACCTTCATCCTGCTTTTTCTGCCATTGCTCATACATGCATCATCCCTCCCAAATCTGGCATGAACCGTAACTTACTCAGTCACAGTGTCCAAAAGCTCAGTGTTCTCCAAGACTGGTCATTTCACTGACCCTAGAGCAAATTCATTCTGGCATTGTTGCCTCATATGGGTGCAAATTTGATGCTTCCCATCTGACTACACCTTACAGGTTTTATCTAACTCCAAGGTCACCCTTCTGCCACCACCTCCACTAGTTCCACGTGCAAGTTTCCACTGTGAAACAGAGAATTCTTGCTGTTAATCTTATTTATTGTTGAGTAAACTATAGGCTGGTTAATTAACTTCTGGGTGCAGGTCCCTATTTCAGTTTGAAGACCACTGGAAAATACTACAGAATCTGGGAAAGTCCTGGAAAAGAACAAGACTGTTTCAGTTTGATCAGATAAACAAAGATCTTTGAATCCTTTTCTGTCATGTTAAAATTTTCTGGAGAGAGACTTCATTCACCAAAACAAAAAAAGAGGAGGAAAATTCTTGTTTGATTCTTTCAAATGTATCTTTTGTAACCGCAGTACACTGGGGAAAAAGGCTTCTCCATCTCTCCACACCTCTTGATTAGTTTGGATTATCAATACATCCTGATTATCTACATGGAATTGCTTCAAGAATTATCAGAGGTGACATTAAATTGATTAATCTAGTAAAGCTTTTCTTGCAATTAGATTCATCCCCTGTCCAATTACCTAAGCACTTGCCCACTGTTTTCTGTGGTGGAAGAGGAATCACGGAGATGTTGTCATGTGCTGGGGGGACTTTTTCCCCCTCTGCAGAGGAGTTTATTTCAGAAATAGAAAATCACAATTCAATGCTGTGTCTGCAACAGTGAGAGGTCACTGCTTCCAGACCTTTCAGTTAGAGGGGGAGAGAGATGAAAAAAGTACCAGCTCCAAGTCAAAGTTGTAGAACACAGTCAAAGTTATCTTTTGACAAATCTGATTAAGTTACCTTGGTAGAGCGGTCCTTTTCTTATCTTGGGTGGGTTTGTTACTGGTAGTACATAGTTTGAAGATGGTTTTTGCAGGGAAATTTTCCTATGGTCTTTTTGGTAGTTTCCTCTTGGAAAACAGACCAGGCTCTGGGCTTTCCAGAGCACTGTTTGTAAGATGGTCACTGCTGCTTCATACCAAAGAAGTTCTGTGTTTGACTCGCTGGTTTATGACGCAGGAGATTTCTGGCTGCTTCCAAGACAGTGATTCCATGTGAATCACCGTTTTCTGACTCTGCTGTGCCATCTATAAAATATGGATAACAACTTTTCCAATGTTTGCATGCTTTAATCTGGTCCCTCTTGACAGTAAGTTCTTTGACTTCAGAGGAACTGTACCAATTTACACCAACAGAAAGTCTGCCTTGGAAATGTTATTGACCTGTTCTCCAACTCTGTGGGTGAAGAACATGCTACGTTTCCCTGAAATTAGAGATGGGCGTGACTACTTGGCTTGGTAAGAGTGGATTTCTTGTGAGATGCCCATCTCTAAGGGAGAAGAGCAAGCTGTTTTGCCACAACCCCATGCTGTGTGTCTCATGTACCAAACAGGACCTGATAGAGTGAGATGCTTATCAGCTGCAGTGATAGAAGAGGAAGAGCAGTGCAAGCAGTAGGAGAGAATCTTCACAGCAGCTTTAAAGGAAACATGTCTGAAATATAATGAAAGGTCTCATTGGGCTGTAAAAAAAAAAAGAGAGAGAGAGAGGGAGAGAAAACAGCAACCAACCCTGGCTGTTGTATTGTCTTGTTAACAGTGTGTCACTGAATTTAGCAGAAGGAAGCTTCTCCCACACATCTCCCCTCGCACAAATGCAACTGTCACAACCTCCTGAGCTCTGAAGCACAGCTTTGATCCTGTGCAGCTCTGCCCCAGTTCTGCAATGCACATGAAGGAGAGGAAAGGGGAATTACCCAGCAGATTTTCTGGGGGAACGAAGGACACCGTTGCCAGGGTTAATTTCCATGACGACAGCACTTCCCCAGCATCTTTCCTTTCCCTGTTAGAAGGGCCCCCCCCCTCCTCGTGTCCTCCTCCCCTCACTGCATGTGTTGTGTTAATCTAATTTGTTCAGCTCAGTGGCTAAACAAATAACTGCAAACCCGGTGCTTATTCAGATGCATGGCAAAAGGGGGCAGCTCTCCGAAATTATATTTACTTGGTTATCTGATGATACACAAGTTGTGTAAGAAAGGGCAAGGCCTGGCAAGGGAGCAGATGGAGAGCAAGGTGAGATAAAAGAGAAGGAACTCCCTAAGTGCTGACTGATTTTTGACTGTGTCCTGCTGCAGTTGGGCAGATTGGACTGAGCGAAGTTGTTCACTGGAGCGTGATGTGGAAAGGCTGTAGAGGAAATCTGCTTCCAAGGATTTCCACCAAAGTCCCAGTAGTGACTGGCAAAATTGCTAGAGAAACAGAGAAAGTTTTCCTGGGACCATTGGGTCCCAGAACAAGATCTTATAACAAAATCTGCTCCAGGCAAGACCTGGGCCTCTGAGAAACTTTGCAAGATGTCTGACCCAATGAGCTGTTTGGCCTTTTCAATTTATTTTCTGACTTAGTAATTCTACTTGTGCCCATGAATCCTGTTTCCCTCTTTTTTCTCAGAAGTCCTCAGGGATGCTCAGTCTTTCACAGCTAGGTCATTTGGTTGGCCTAAAATTTGAGAATTGCCAATGAAAGGAAAAGGGAATTTCTTCCCATAAAGTGTTCTTTACCTTGATTTCCAGAGAACATACACTCTTAGATTTAGCTCAGAAAATCAGAAGTAAGCTGTTGGAGCCCAGCCTACACATGGTCCAAACAGTCCGTGGCCATATGCCTTCCCCTATGTGCATCTTTTCTAAAGCGTTAATGTTGCCTTTTGGATAGAGCAGATTCCTCCCAGGAAGCGAGGCAGAGAGAGAACACGGGGGGAGTGCTGGGCATGGAATGGGGCATCTACATGCAAAAGTTGTCTTGCAAGCTGCTGAGCACCTTGAGCATCTGTTGCCAGTGTGGATTGTGCAGGTAGCTCCTCATCTCTCACAGTCGCTTCTTCATATTTATTTGATACAAGGATTTTCCCAATGAACATGAATTTCCTCATAGATTCAATAGCACCAGCTCTATTTCCAACCAGACTGACAAGCCATAATTGTAACCAGTCCATCCCCAGCATTCAAATAAGTCTCTCAGTACGTTTGTGCTCCTTGGATGCAGTGCAATCTGAAGGACAGGGCACAAAACCCCGTGAATGACCTGCTCTACAACCTCAGCCTCCCCTACCTTCATTTTCCGCGCATGTTTCTCCTTCTAGCAATGCCTGCTTGGCTGTTATGCTCAGGATGTGCATACACTGGGGTCCCAACAGGTGTTACAGCACAGTGTTATGTATCACTAGCAATAAATAGCAGATCACTGCTGCAAAATGCTAAATACGCTTTATTTCCCGTAGCTTCACTGAGGAGAAGGAACACCTATCAGCTCAAGTCTGTTCAGATCTGTAAGCAAGGACTTTCTTAATTTTATGTTAATGTGAAGTCTTCTTCAGTTAAAAATGCTGGCTTGTTAGAAACACTGCACATGCAAGTAAGATTCAATGCCTCTCTGAGGACTAGCATGTCCACACAGTTACACCAGTCTTCCGTTTTAACAACAAGATCATGCCCTCTACATCATTTTTGAGGGAAAATAACAAGCTGCAAAGCTTTTGGCCTTGGGATGGTTGTTTTTTAGTGCTTGTGGGGTTTTTTTTCCTGCCAGAATTACAGCTGTGCTCTCTGAGACCCTACATTTTCTGGAGCTTGGTCTCTTTTCTGGCGGAAGAACGCTGCGATGATACTTCAGCCATCCTCCTTTCTTCCTTTCAGCTCCATTTCATGTTGTGTTTTCACTCTTTCCTCTTCCAGTGTTTCTCCAATTGTGACAGATTTTGGGAAGATATAAAAAGTTCCTCTGCAAACCTCCTGCTCCCCTTCCTCCTTTGCAGCATGGGATTCTGCCATCTCTGGCTTCACACAAAGAGTGGTGACCAAAACATCAACATGCTAATCTCAGAGCCCCTGGCCATTTTTCTTACTGTTGCTAAAGAACACAGCCCCATTGGCTGTGCCCTGAAGCTCTTATAGCGAGGAACTGAATTCTAATACTGTCTTTCCCTCTCTTGCCCTTTTTTTTTTCCTGCCTTATTTTATAATTATATTTATTTGAAATTGAATTTTAAAGGTTCAGTCCCTAAAGGCAGTGAGATGTAATTTCTGGTGGATATTAAAACTGTATAAAACTGCTCATATATCCCCCCATGAAGAACAGCTGGTATTCAGAGAGGAGGAGAAAGAGACTGACTCTAACCTTCTTGCCAGCTATGCAAAAAACCAATAATAATAATAATAAATAAAAAGTTATTCTTTTCCCTTGAAAAAAATAAAGCTGAAGTTACATGAAGCATGAATGTTTGCTGTGTAGATTATAAACAGGTATTCAACCATATAATCTAAAGTAGTGCCATTGACTTCAGTGCCATAACACTGCCTTGTGCTGGTAAAAGGTCTGGCATGGAACAGCTCAAGCTGTTATCATCTGAGTGTGCAGGTTAAGGGACAGCCATGAAAACCGGGGCCTCACTGTATTTTGTACAGTGGAATCAAAGACCACATTTCTATCCAGGGTCCAGATTCTGATGCCTGTATTTTTAGTTCATCTTCTTTCTCAAAGAAGTATTGAAACAAAAGGATGCAGATAAAACTGTATTGTGTTAACCTGCATGGATGTGGCAGTAAGGCCTGAGGATTTACATAGAGGCACAGACACAAAATAGACAAGAACATGAAAGACTGGGTACCATTTGCAGCCGGAGAACTGGGACACACATAGATCAGTGGTGGTATTCATTTGCTCTACCTTTAGGTCCATACAGTGTAGGCTTCCACTTCTCAGCTCCCTTCATAGTTAATGGATAGGTAGGAAAGACAGATGGTGAGTTTTAGGGCATGACTCGCATTGGCCTTGAGCAGATACCTGTGTTTAGTTGGATGAATTGCACTCTAGACTGGTGGGGCTCTTGGCCCCATCCCCAATGGCTGTGAAGAGAGCCATGGATGAGACCTGCACAGTCTGTACACTCTCATTGCTGACAGTTAATTACATTGGCTAATACAGTCAGTGACCTGTTCAGTGTTTCAGTGGCAGAGACAAGAAAGGAGCTCAGATCTCCTGAATTTGAGTCTTGTGTTTACCCTTCACCCACTTCAACAATGGGGACAATATTTTTCTGGTTTGAAGCAGTGGATATAGCATTTATCCTATACAGATGCATAGCTTTGGCTTTTTTCCCCATTTCTGTTGCTTTCCACCTAAATTAATGAGGTTTAATTTGCAGGCAAGCACTGATAAAGCAATAGAAAAATAACAGTGGCCTCAGCAGCCAGGTGCACCATTAGTCTAAAGGCTGAAACATCTCCACCGGCTCTACTGGGCTGAGGGGCCGTGAACGTGACTTGGAAAGGACGGATTCCTAGAGGGCTGTGCAAAGGCCTGCTCACCTGATCAATAATTCATTAGGTACAATTTGTAAATAACTGAGTAGAAAATATCCTTTCTTTTCTTGTAATCACTCCAACTAATCTGCTGATCCAGAGAACAGACAGCTTGCCAGGGAATGTTATCTCACACTCCTCGTGTAGGAGGAAGAGGTCAGGCTCCTTTTTCAAGTCTCACCTCACAGACTTTGGACGGATTTTGGTCCAGAAGGTGTTGCTTGAGCCATTCATTTGTCTCCAACCACAGCATGATCTCCTTGATGAACTGTTCCTAAATCACTGTCCTGAGTATCATGCATCTTTTTTTATATCTCAGCTCTTAACTCTTGTATAGAGCCCTGTAGATATAAGACATTCAACCCAATGCAACAATGGGTGAGATATTAACAGGTGGAAAATTCAAATATGGTGAAGGAACAGTCTGTTTAGTGTAGTGGATGAGGGTGTACTCTGCCACCAATCCACTCTATGGCCGTAGTCACATCTCAGCTCCTGTTTCATCTTTCCCTTGCCTCGTCTGTTTCATCTATATGTTCTTGGACACCACAGCTCAGCTACCACTACCAGTATTGATATCGAAAACACGATCTGCCCCATATTACCCAGAAATAGTATGAGTCCCTTCCTCCTCCACGTATGTATGCATTTCCTGCTTAAAATGTCAATATTCTGCAGAAAACCATCTGTTTTCAGACCAGTCCTGTAGAATTTCGTTACTGTAGGACAAAAGAGAGGGGAAAAGAGGAACCTTTTGACTCTCCAGCCAACAAGCTCTAGAAGGAAGGTAGGGATGGGGATTTTGTAGCTCAATGTTGAAGACAAATGCTCAGCTTTTGGCCATTAAGGTGATAGTCCCAACTTAGACCAGAGGAGAGCAGTAGGATCTTATGGGGAAGATGTCTTTTGTGACATTTATGTGGTTACTTTTTGGCACAAAAGCTCTATAACAGAGCACAACCTAGTTTTTTGGCATGTCAGTACTTCTGGCCCGCCAGTGTTACTTCTTGCCCTGCCTTATAAGGAGGGGAATGATTTAAATTTGTGTATGGTAGCGTCTCTCTAACCTGATGTGGCCATAAGCAGCCTGTGACATCCTTCACCCCTTCCAAGTCCCATGGGAGAGCTGGTTTCCTCCTCCATCATTGAGGTCAGACTGGGAGATGTAAGGAAGTGTGAAATCTCATGTCTCATCCTCTGCTACCAAACAGTAAGACTGAACAGTATATAATGTACTTGTGTTTAAATATCTGTGTGTATTTCCATACACATGAGCAAGTGTATAGTGATACAGATGAGGCACCGTTTGCCCTTTGGATTCTGGTCTCCTGACCTTCTTTTCCATTCCATTGACCTATAAACGCATAATATTATTTAATTAGAAATACACAGGGAGAAGACCATTTTCAGCATCAACAATAATACTAACAATATCAACTTGCTTCTTTATTCCCTTTGTTTTCTTGGAGAAGTTAAACTGTAAATTAAGTCTGATTTAGCTTTTCTGAGAAATCTTGCTGCGATGCAGATCTCACAGTGACCTAAAGCAGCTCACATTGGTTTGAACTCTGCAGCCCCCAGCAGAAAATGTTTAATTATCTTTATTTTGCCAAAAGCTGACCAGTTTATCGTGCAGTTCTTCGGGATCTCTTGGACTCCCTCTGGTGGCTAATCTACCACAATGTGAAACGAAGATAAAAAGAAGTTTACTCGGTGCATTACATCTGGGTGCTGTTTGTGCTGCTGCTGTGGTTTGCATTAATCTCTCTTACTGTTTCCTAGGGCTGTGTCATCCTCTCTCTGCCTAGTGCTTTTCAGGTGAAACTCAGTAAGGGTGTGATCGGCTCAAGGTATTTTAATGCCTGGTTAGTGGAAATAACAAACCTAATCCTGAATTCCCCATGGCATTAAAAAATAAAGAAATGAACGTTAACATGCACGCAAACAACCAGATGTTTGCATTAGTACCTGGGGAAATCAGCTGGGCAGTAAAGCTGCAAGGTGGGACTCGAGGTTATTCTTGCACTACACAATCTCTCACTCACTGCCTTTGTCCACAGCAAGATACTCTTGTGGCTCTAAGGTTTAAACCCCAAATGGAGACTGTTATCCAGGTACTCAGAGAAGCTGGGAATTAATCTTGAATAAGGAGACAGACAAATATGGTTTTTTTCCTTGTTTTCTTGTTTTTATTTTATTTCGCTGAAAGAAACTTTCTGCATGAAAACGAAAAACACTATGTGTTATTTGCAGCACAACTGTTTTGCTTTGTGTGGTATTTTTCCTTCCTAGTTTTTAAGTCAGCTTTTTTCTTCATTTGTTTGCTTGGTTTGTTGTTTTTGTGATTTTTTTCTTGTGGCTGGTTTCACATGAAACTGGATGCAGTTTTCTGTCAAACCCATCCTGCGTTGTGTGGCTGAGCTCAGATGCTGAAGAACCTGGCTTGAACCCGGACTCAAAGGCAGAGTATTCAGAGAGAGATTAAAATATTCTGGTGATAATTTCTTTTCTTCAGATCTATGAATGCCAGTTCAGTCTCATCCGTGATAGGAGCCTTTACACATCTCAGAAAACTAGGGTAAGTTTTCCTGGCGCAGACACAGATGTAACAGTAAATCTGTTCGCGGTATAGGGACAGCCAAAGACTCTCTCCATGAGTACAGCGAGCTCTCAAGCTGGCTGGAGTAGCTTCATTTGCATTACGGTGAGGGTCAGGGATCTTCTACTGGTAGCGTTGTCCACAGAAGTCTGCAGCATAAGTCAAGCCTTTTCCACTTGCAGTATGTGGGTCCCGCACTCAAGCTGAGTTTCAGGGATGGGGTTTATTTAAATGTCTAAACAATAGATGTTTAAATCTGAGCTGATTGTCTCCACCCCTTCTGTGATCAATGTGGGGAGTGAACGGCCTGGCTGTCCTTAAAATAATAATCTTAAATGCTTGGGTCCAATAACAATTCATTCAAAAAGAATTATCTGTAAGGGGATGACTATCTCATATTCAGATGGCAAAGGTTTAGATCTCTACAGCAGAGTATCTCAGAGGGGTCCTTTTGCTTTTTGGTTCAGGATGAAGTGGAAAGTGTAAAATGCATTTTTCATGACATCTGTTCTATATTGCCAGAATTTGGTATTATGTGATCCATCCTTGCTTGACAGTATGAGCTGGTAAAATAGTATGTGTTCCTGCACGACAGTGTGGAGGACAGGACCTGCTCAGAATGCAGCTTCCTCAATGGTCCATTTAGCAAATCTGTGACAACACCTTAAGTGCCAAGGAAGGATAGCAACCTGATATAAGGGACTGTTCCACAGGGGACCCTACAGGGGACTTGGGTCTAGGCCCCAGAGTAACTGACACTTGCAGCACCTTGAATCAGTGCTATAAAAGTGGTCAGATTAGGCAGTTAATTGTATGTATATTTCCTTAAAAGAAATGTTTAGAGGTGTGGCTTTTGCATATCGACATCTGTATACAAGTCCATCCGACTTGAGCAATCTGAAACATATTTTGCCAGATTAGTGCAAGAATTGCTTTCTTTTTTTTCTTTCTTTGTTTTTTCTTTTCCAAAAGCAGAGAAATAAGCACTCTGCAAGTGAAGTTCACGTATGTTTTAAGTGATCTCTTTTGAGATGCACAAAGAACTTCCTGGAAGGTATTGGGAGACGCAGCAATGGCTCGACAGAACTTGCAGTCCACGCGCTGCAGCTTTGTTGCATTGTTACAGGGAATACTGTTTTCCTCATTAGCAGAGCTCCTGAAATAGGTCTCCACTACTGTACTTTGGCCTCGCTTCATGGAAGTCGGTGCCATTGCACTGATTCATACCATCTAATGATCCGGTCTACTGGCTGTGCTGAAGATGACACCTTATGGGCCTGATCCAAAGCTCCTGAAGACTGAGGGAGTCTCTCCATTGGCTTCAGTGGGCTTTGAATCAGGCCCTCGTTAAGGTGCAGCTCATGATAAGCAAAGCTGGAAATACCCAGCCAGGATCAGCTCTCACTTAATATGAGCAGGAACGTGTTCAAGATGGGAGGTTAGGATGAGGGTTGAGATTCGCGCCCTTGATTATTAACACTGATGATCTGGTGTCCCTTTCTGCTGTCACAGCAAACTCTACAACAGGGTGTCTCTCCTCTTGGAGGGAATAACCTCTCCCAGGTCAAGGAAAAAGCTCTGGAGGGAGGGCGGAGAGGCAAGCCTCATGTTCATAATCCCTAGACAGAGAAATGTGTTTCTGTTTAACACAGAGTGAACAATTAAAGCATTAGAGTCAGCTGGAAATGCTGCTTGCAGCGGTTCCTGGTCACTGGCCAGTTGGTGGATTACTAATAGCTGGTGCGGCATGCTGTTTACCATGCACAGGGCTCCCTCCCTCACAGAGGGCGGGCCGAGGAGGGCCAGGGAACAAACCCAGCTCCCCATACCGAAGATCTGCATAACAATCGTCCAAATATATGGAAATGCCAAAATTGCACACGCAGAGGCAATCCCTGGGAGCAGGCCTGGGGAGCAGAGGAAGCCGTACAGAGCAGCCACCCTTTCTGCCCCACTGTCTGCTACACGACAGACCTTGCCTGGTGAATTATAAAGCATCTGCTGCCTTCAGAGAGGGAGACGTGAGGGGATTATTTTTCCCCATTTTCATTTGCTTTTTGGTTTCTCTTGAAGGCACTGAAAAAGGTTTGCCTTGAAACTCACTGTCGAGGCGTTCCCAGTGGATTTCCCCCATGGCACATGCTAGCATGTGAGGTGACTTTACATACCTCCCTATTAGCACAATGCAGGGAATCTCTTTGGTGGCTGGGGTTAAATCAAGAATAAGGAGCCCAGTCTTTTCCTGCGTAGTTATCACAAAAAAGATGGTGGGCAAAATACTTCTATTTGCAGAGGCATTGGGTGATGCTTGGCCTGTTCTGCTGAGTGAGGGATACAGAGAATACTTATTCAGTCTGGGAATTACTGACTTAAATTCTGCTATCAGGGAGTCAAAATAATAATCAAAATGGTCCATTCTGGCTTGAAACACAACACCCAGGACCCATAGCTTGTGGATATTAGAGATGTAAGATCACAGCACACTCTATGTGCAAGGCTCTTAAGATCATTCTTTATCAGATTTTCTTTGTGCGGTTTTGCATCCTTGCTCCAACTGAGGTTGAAATGATCCCTCTATCCCTTCTCTTTTCAGTCACCAAAAGGCTTACATCTTCCCCAGTCTGGTCAGATCTCACTGGCAATACTTGTCAGTCTTTTAACAGATCTAACTTACAAATCTTTAAGAACCCCCCCTAAGTGAGATGGTCATAGGCTTAAGCTATCTTGCATGCATTTCATTACACCTCCTATTATGGAGAGAATTGCAAGGGTCTTTAGATACTTTTAGGATGAACGTCAGTACTGATTCAGGCACGTAATTAATGTGGGATATTTAGAGGTATTTAATTGCATCTTTAGAGAACTGTTTAAGTCTATCCCATATACTCCCAGCCAAAGCAGGATTCACTGGCTCCAGCCGACCTTCTTGTCCCTCTGGGTTGTGTTTGTGTGCCAAAAGCTGCAAGCCATCCAGCATCTCAGATAGTTCAGGAGAATGGAAACTATAAGTGTGATTCAACGCCTGGAGATGGAAGACTCAGGACCTTCCCAAGGATCCCTGTACACAGGTAAATTATGGGCACAGGCTTGAACACTGACAAGTAGGTGACCCTGTTTGAGCAGAGGGGTTGGACAAGATGACCTCCAGGGTTGCCTTCCAACCTCAACCATTCTGTGATTACGTGGCAAGGGTCTGTCCACACTATCTTGCTGTTAGCGCACTCCCTGCCATGTTTCGGGCCCATGTTAATTAGCACTCTGCCACAGTCCCCACATACAGTCTAGGGGATAGCACAGACTGTTTCAGGGAAGTGGGACTCAGCCCACCCAGTTTTGGGGAGAAGGTAGAGAATTTAGCTACACATGTTCAAGGCTTTCATGCCCGCGGGGTCAAAGAACAGGCCATGGCCTGGTTTAGTTTATTAGCATAGACATATGGGAGTCCAGAAAAGTAGGTTTGAATGGTTTCTGCTGGCTCATTTCTTCCTAAAGCCAGGAATTCATATTGCAAAGAGGCACAGGTGGAGGCACAGTCTCGTGATCAGGAGCATGAAGTCACAGAATGTGGGCCTTGACTTGCACGTGTGCTGTGTCACCTCGAGGAGTGTAGAGAAAGTACAGCTCAAGACAGACAGTTTTTCACCATTGTTAAAGCCCATTTCAGGGGATCTGGGGAAAAAGAAATTGTCGTGTAACACACCTTGCAAGGGCAGTGGGAAGCTGGGGACCTCCTGTGTGCCTCTGCACAGAGGAGGGCAAGGGAGAAGCTTATCAGGTGCTTGGATTTCTGCTCCTGAAGGGTGTCTTCATAACTGGGCTCCTCTCCCCTGTGCAACTTTGTCACTCTATACATGCAGATAGAAGCCTGTTTATCCACTGTGGGTCCTTCTCGCCCTCTTTCTGGGGCAAACATATGTGCATTTACATGCTCTGCTTTCCTGCATCCTCCTCACAGCCCCTGCCCTCTCTCACACCCACACACTATAAAAATCTGCCTCAGATCCAGTTAGTAAAAGGTGACTTTTTCCTGCCATCTGGGTGTTCGGTGGCACAGATTCTCTTGGCCTGCCTACACACACTCGCGGGCGCGTGAAGCCCTCCTCTTTCCCCTTCCTCCTTCTCTCCCCCTCCCACGAGCTGGCAGCAAAAACAAAAGGGAAATCTTCAAAACCACAATGTCAGCTGCCTGTGTCAGTGTGGGTTGAGAGGATGGATCACAGCGCACTCATCTCCCAGTAGGCAAAGGGGACTGTATTTCAATAAATTTACATACTACAGAAGACTGTGTAAGAGATTGCTTTGGGGAGCTCTCTGCCGAGTTGCTTTGGGGACGCCAAGCCCTTGACTTGCTCGGGAAGGGTTTGATGCCACCTGCTCTAAAACTTCTCATGTTCTCCGTATCCTTTTCATTTCAATACCAATGTCCGTTGTTTGCTTCACAGCACGGTTTTGTTTTCTCCCAGTTTGAATGAAAGGCTGTTGATTAATAGGTCTGGAAATGTTGGCTGTGGGCTTACTCTCAGGGAAGAGCAGTGCTAGCGTTCTGCGTAGCTCCTGTACACACCTTGCTCCTGTCCTGCTTGGGTCTCACTCACAAATCGTGACCTGTCTTGAGTGGATCACTGAACCTCTCTGCCTTTCTTTAATCTTTTGTTTCTCTTCTGATTAAATCCAGTGGAAATATTCTAACTTAGGAAAACAATCTGTGAAAAATATAAGGTTTCACTGAAAACAGCATTTATGTGTTCATCTTACCTTTCTTGAACATTATGTATAATTTTTTCCTGTGAAAAGATAATGTTGAAACACTTTTTGCAACTGGCTGTTCAGTACAGACTACATCTTTTTGTTCAGAAAAAAATAGAAATTTTCCTTAGATATTTCTGCATTTAAACATTTCTGAGTTCCGTATTTCCACAAGACATGAGTTGTTGCTTATTTTCCTTTGTCTTCAAGAGAAGGGGCAGCTGTAGAAATAGCAGTATTTTCTGTGTTTTTTGAATCCTTGTACCCCTCATGAAAGGTTGCTTCCACTAGGAACTTAGCTGGACTGATCGTTGACCTAAATCCCAGCCCAGAGCAGTGCAAAGCATAGGGGCTGCCTTCCAGATGGCTGCTGCTATTGCTTATTGGAGGGGGTCAGCATGGTTCTCAGTTAACACCTCCAGGTAGCTCAGAAAAGACCATGACTACGCAGTCTGCTGAAGTGTAAGTCACCTCTAGGCATAAAATAATCCTTCTCGGGGTTGCTATGAGCTCAGACTGATGTCATGGAAAAGCCATCCTGCCACACTTTTCAAGCAGATGAAGAGATCTGTTTCACCTAGTGACTGTCTTGGAATTTAGAGCTGGGAGAAGAAGGTCGGTTTGAGGAACATAATGAGAGAGGAGCTAGTCAACATTTCATACGCCCGCTGTTGACATGAAAGAAGTGGCTTCAAACTCCCTCTTATTCATGAGCTTTCCGTGTGACAAGTCAATTAGCCTCCCTGTGGCTCCGTTCCCAGTCTATATGATGAGGATATAGCACACACAGCGAAGCGATGAAGCAAAAGTGCACGAATGCTGGTTAGACGTGCTGTGGGAAAGGGGATGGATGCATTGCTAAAAGCGGGTAAAACAGGATGAGTGGCAAAGAACCACGTGAAATCCACCTCCAAACAGAAGTAGCGACCTGCTGCTTCGGCATTTACGTGGCTCTGGCAGTGCATTGTGCGCCCAATCCATGGGAGGGCAAGGCCTGGAGCAGGAGGTTCTGAACCGGGTCATTTTAACACTTCCTGACAGAGGAACATTCGTTTAATGCAGAGAGGGAACAGCTGAGCAGCTGCGTTCAGAGAGAAACACTATAATCTATTACGGGGCTTGGGCCACCATTGATCAATATGGCAAAGTCAATAATAGCTTTTGATTCCAGCATATTAGGCTGACTGTCAGATTCACATTTGTTGGAAGTTTTTACAAATAAGTCAGGCGTAAGACTTGAAGGAAAGAGAATATGAGTCAAAACTCCAGGTGGAAGGCTGATTTTTTTTTCCTCAGGGTTGTGTTTAAAGAACTGCACAGCTTTTTAAGGAGTAAAAAACCCCACCTTTCCATATACAGAATGAAATGCAAATAAAATCCATTAAATTTGTTTTTTTCAGTTAAGGAGAATGAGGATTATCTGAAGGTTAAACTTGTAATGACCAAAGCCTCATAATACATCTATTTTTTTCCCCTGAAACTTCCATCTCTGTAAATCAGCCGATTCCATTAGTATCTCAAACTCTGCTTGAAAAGAAAGAGATACAAACCCAAAATACTTTAGGCATTCCACATAACATCAAAGAAATCTTGTAACTTTGACATGAATTTATTTTAAATTTTCAGAAAACATGAGGACTGTTATATAAATAATAATCCAATTAAAACACTAAATATGTTTTAAAAGAAGAAATCTAGAATCCTTTTTAGATCCATCATAAATTTCTGTCTCTTAGTTTTAAAACAGTGAAGTTAGAATATTTGGACTAAAAAGAGTATTGTTAAAGTACTAAATATATAAATACTTCAGTTATTACAGATATTATACTGACAGGGGAGAGTGGAAGTACCAAGATAAAAATACAGAACTGCTTGAATTTAATCTCCTCTATTTTTTTTAATCAAGCATGTCCCAAAATAGTTCCTGAGAGTTAAGTGACACCGGTACAGAGCCAGTGAATTAAAGAGAAAGGGGAATTAAAAGGTATCAGGAAAGGAAAGAAAAAAACATAATAGAAACTAATTGGAGTAGACAAGAAAAAAGGGAGGTTTTGCCTTATGTCAGGAAATATAGAATATAGAAACAAGGTCTTGAATATAGCAGTGGCAAGATTGTTTTGGAAACACACACAAAAGGTCTGTCCTGGATGAAACTAGAGTGATAAGACCAAACTGAGGCAAGTGAGATTTGTATGATTGGTGGAGAAATGCACACAGCAGCATTTTGATTTTTAGTTCTTATTTTTTAATAATCAATGGAGCTCAGCAAAATGAAATCTCTCCATTAGAAGAGAAAGACTTGAACAAACAAAGAGATGAGCAGACCTGCTGGAGAATTGGTGAGGCTGCGCGTCAAAGTTCAGCCTCAAAGGAATATGTAAGAAGAGTTACTTGTGTCCTTATCTGAGTCTCCTCTGAGATGTTAGTGCATCCGATGCATTTTAAAATTTGATGGATTTCTGTGGGCCTTATCTTCTTTGTTCTGCTGGCGCTTTGCCCTTCTGCTTTCCTTTGATCACCGCTTAGGATCAGTTTTGTGTAATGCTACTAGGGCAGAGTGCATTGGCCGCCTTGCTAGTTGATGACCCAGTGAGAGTGGTACAAGGACAATTACACGGACAAGAGTTTTTCAGTAGATGCTGGATGAACAGGTTTATCATAATTTATGAACTTTCAGAGAGCCTTGAAATATTCCTGCTCCAATACTGCATCCAGCCTTTCAGCATGTAATCCTCTAAGTTCATGCATTTTGGTATGATCTGATGGGCATGGAGCTTGAATGGCATCCCAGAGAAAAACGACATGCTCTCCCTATATGCCAAAGGCGGTTTTAGTCAAGGACCCAAGCCTGTTCGGAGTAATATTATCAAGCTGACCACTCTTCGTTCTTTCTTATGACAGAGAATGGTCTTCACCAGTACACATCAGCAAAGCCTGACTTTACTGATGGATTTTGTAACTTTTTACATGCAAACCTTCTGAAAGGTTCAGAAACAAAAACCTGGAAAGTTTCTAAACTGCTGATTGCAGACACGAGAGTACACCCAGGTGAAAGATCACTCTGTAATTGCCATGGTTTTTATACACTTTCCCCAAACATCTGTTACAGGTCACTGTCAGAAACAGGTTATTTTGTTACAGACTTTTAGTCTGACCCAGGATGGCAGTTTTTACGTTCTCATTAATAGCATTAATCCAACATCACCCACACAACTCCTATAAATCCTCTTACCTGTTCATCTTTTACCTACCAGAACCCCAAGACTAGGGACACTACAAAGAAAATTCTTTTTTCATTTGCAGTGGGTATCTTCAAATCCAACCCAGTCTACCAGGTTTATCATTCATTCTCCTTTAAGCCTAACCTTATCTGTTGTCATTGCCCCTCTCTGATCCAGAGAGTTTTGCTGAAAGGATAGCTGGTTGAAACCTAGAGTAAGGACCAAGATGGTTGTCATTCCATCAACAGAGGAGTACAGAGAGACTTGCATAGCATCACAACACATAGTGTTTTCATTCCCATGTTGTCATCATAGCACCATTCAAGAGAGGATGGTAATTTTTTTTCTTTTAAAGAAAACAAAGACATATTTTTTTCAGCCTGCCAAACACATGTATTGAAGACAGGAAAGAGAACACATTCATAACCTTACAATGCTTATGAGAATACAACGTGTATTTTCATACTGGAATAAAAGTTAAATTTACATCCAAGGCTTATTACTGAATCTCTATCAGGATGTTTTGAAGCACATGTCTTGTGGGCATAAAACTGTGTCCTGTAAAAATGGTGAGGCAAAGAGGTTTAGTGCATTTTTGTCTCTTGTGACTCAAAATTGTTCTCTGCATTTGATGTACATGCATGAACTTCAAGCCAAATCCTTCCTGTGTTAGTCTTTCAAAATTGATTAACAGGAATACTTAGGTTCCACACTGTGCTGTAAAATAAGACCTGGGCTTCTTTTGTTTGTTTTAGTTGCAATTCTTTTCTATCTAATAGTTTAGTAGAAAGAAGGAATATGGAGTTTTCAATGGTTTTCTTCATGAAGTTTGAGTTTGATTAGTATATGTTCATACGCTCTTTCTTCTTTTCTCCAAGTTCTATAACCGTCTACATGTAGAATGGCTTTTTTAGAGCATTTTTTGTGTGTTTAGCATGACCGAGTCTCTGCTGAAGGTCCCCAACTACTAGCCTACAGGCAAGAATGAGAGAGAGAGAGAGTGTCCTTCTTTGTGGTAACTAACTCTATATAATGAGCTCCTTGCAAATTCTCCTTGCATACTTACTGACACCCCCGCAGTTACTTAAATGGGCATTATTGGTCACTGGGTCCCAAGGTCATCCAACAGAATGGGGTTGTTAAAAATAGGAATAAGGGTTCAAGGCATAGGGTCAAGAGAGATTAATTGAAAAATCTTCCGCATGCCTGACATCATCTGTGGAATGGCAGTGCCCAGACACCTCCAGCTGCTGTTGGGTTCCTTGCGAATGTAAATGAATGGCTTCCTTTGTGGCAGTGGGGTGGTTTCCAGGCTGAGTTGTTGATTTTCTTTATGTTCTGTTCCTTTTATTTATTTTTTTTTCTCTCCAGTTCATCTTCTTAAGAAATCTTTCTCTCAGTGTCTGTTAGTCTTCCTTTCTGCCTTGTCCCCAGCTGTAACCTTTGAACTTGTTGGACAGTTTCAATTAAATGTGAAGTTCTGACCAGCTTTGTGAAACCAGGCTCCTGAGTAGAGGAAATGGTGTTTCTTTTACTACCCCACTTTGTGAAAGGGATGCCTTATTAGACTGTGGAGAAGGCCCACCGTCACTTACACTTGAAAAAAGATTTCACGAGAAGTCAAAGTGCATTGCTTCCCTTGCAGACAGAATTACTCACATTTGGATATGGGTGGGTATTGGTTTTCTTTATCCTATGGAAGAAATTAAAAGTCGTTGCCTAAAAGGGTCTGTAAATCTACACCTTGTTTCATCAGCGCTGATCTTATTCCTATTCTAAACCTCTGAGCTCTAGCAGATCATGGCAAAAACTGGGCTCTCAGGGGAGTCTCCATAGGTCAGCAGGGATCTCACAGTTGAGAGCTAACCGCAAGCCCAATCGTGGAAAGTCTAGATGCTTTGAGGAGGGTGCCTTCTGCAGGGGGTCACAACTTGGGATTCATTGATAAATGTGTATAATGAATACGCATCTGACCTAATTGCCTGGACTCTATACACAGTCAGTGGAGAGAAATAGGCAGTTCCAGAGTGATTCTCCTGACATCTACATTTGAATTAAATGGATCGTGCTCTAGAATTGACTATTTCTCGTGGGTTGTGAAGGTGACCTGGATGACTATCTCAGATGTAAATACCAATACTGTAGATGACTAAATCTGTACTGATGAATCTAGTCCCAGTGCTCTGAGGAAGATATGCCAGTACTGAATTGCTTCCGGCTATTGATGCTGTAGAAGAGCCTGAGATCACGGACTCACATCAGGAGAACCTCCCTTCCCAAAATTGTTTTTGTCTGAAGAAACAAGACAAGCAAAAGAACATGCCCGTTCAACAAATGTGACTTAACTTATGTGCCTTGCCCAGTGTGACTTTGAACTTTTGGTA
Source organism: Gymnogyps californianus (assembly GCF_018139145.2). Taxonomy (NCBI): domain Eukaryota; kingdom Metazoa; phylum Chordata; class Aves; order Accipitriformes; family Cathartidae; genus Gymnogyps; species Gymnogyps californianus. The sequence continues at coordinate 76,256,568 of NC_059500.1, read as the reverse complement.
CAGAATTGGTAATAAGACTGAAGTATCCTGAATCTTATTCCAGTACCTTACCCTTAAAATTAGCTGTTTTCTATAGTTCAGAACATGATATTTTAGGAGTCTGAAGTCAGAATCATTTAAATTTGAGGTTGCTCACAGAGCTGGACAGATTGTAGACCATGATGGCTTTAAGAGGTGCTGAATTTATTCCCTCCTCTAGTCAGAGGAGAGTTTTACCAGGGCAGAAGTGACACTGCAAATGCCAAGTTCCCATCTAATTAGGGTATGGTGCTGAATCTGCCAGTCCCAACTTTTATCAGTCACCTCCTCCTGCTCCGATCTGCTGTGCAGGATCACTTCTCTCCCTCTCTTTCTTCTTTAAAGGAAAAATATTATTAGGCTTTGAGGGCCTAAAACTGTTGCTGCCTGCACATCACTAAAAATAATATAAATCAGTGCTGAGGGACCACTTGTATTTTGGCTGCATGAGGAAGTTTAGCAGCAAAAGAAAAAGGGGAAAACTCATCAGTGCATAGATCTCAAAAACTAGGATGCTGTGTCTGCAGCCTCTCAGAAAGTTCAGAAACCCATTAAAAACTTTATTTTTTATTTTCTTTCCTTTGGCTTTTTCTGTCTGGTAAATTATTCTGCCTTAACACATCTCTTATTCACACTTTTCACCAGGCTTGTAATATAGCAAACAGGACCACCTCATTCTGACCGCTGCTCTAGAAATAGGTATGAGGCAATTGTAGGAACAGAGATACAGGATTTAAATTCTTCTTTGAACTCTGATTTCACACTCGTAGCTTACAATCTTAGGTATGGACAGTAGTGGTACACCAGCCAGCAATAGGTGCAGGAGGGATAAGTTGCGGTTATCAGCACATAAAGAGGAATACCAGAGGCATGTTGAGGAGTGGTGGAGAGACAGAAGGAAGTCAGCCAGCATCACCAGGCCATGAAGAGTTAAACAGAGGTCCATTCATTTCAGATTTGACCTCTTCAACCTTCTGCATTTTATCCGTAGCTGATGTGGCCATTGAAATTCACCTGGAAGAGCTGAAAGGCTCTTCCAGGCATCTTCTTTATAGAATCATTTCTAAACACACATTTAAAAATTTCACACTGTTAATGATTCCCCTGATGAGCTGCTTGCTGAGGCAGCAGAGGATATTTAATGAGTTAGAAATATCCCTCTGTCCAACTCCATCCTCATCCTCAGATGAAATTATTGGCATTCAGGATCAAATCTGACCCATGATCAGGGTCTATTAGAGCCAACTGTTGAAGCAAGTTCTCCACTGTTGCCATACCAACTGAATCAAAGGAATGAATATGTTTAGCATGTACACGTCCATCTAGCCATTAAAGCACAGAAGGTGCTCTCTCACACGCAAGCTGGAGATGCAGAAACAGTGATACTGAAAAGCTAAACAACTCCTGAAGGTCAGATAGCCAAAAAATGGAAGGAGCAAGAACAATACTCAGGTTGTTCCAACTCCCTGCCCTGTGTCTTACCTACAAGACAGACTTACTGACTTGATTTAGAGAGCAAAGCCACTCACAGAGCTTCTTAGGGTTGTCTTAACCACACTTCTTGAATATCTTTTCTCATGGCTCCTTGAACATCCCCCCTTCATCCTTTTTTTATTCAAACGCACAGACTGTAAATCTGTTTAAGTAACATGATAATGACCAACGGAATGGTTATGATGTCACTAAAATGAGCTATATATAACCAACCTAGTGTATTAGTGGGAGCAGACAAGACAAGGAGATGGGAGAAAAGAGAGGGAGGAAAAGTGCTTGGAGTTAAATACAGATGTTTATTAGCTACCTGCTCAGAGGCACTACTTGAAAGATAGCTGATCTGTTGCCTTGCAGTTCTGCTGCCCCTTCACCCTCTGTTGCTGATGTATTAGAAGTTTAATTTTGATAGCAGAGGTATTCCCCCCCTCCCTTGGTTTACACTAGAGACCTACACTGTCTGATCTGTTTCACTGACATAGCACAATGGAGATGCTGCTAAGAGATATTAAAGTCAGGTATTATCAGCTCGGTAGCGTAATATTATTTCCATCTCATCCGCAATAGATTGTCTGCGTAGTGACATGCTGCCAAAGTGAAATGAATGAATGAACCTGGAGAGGTTCATTGCACACTGAGCACAGGAAATGAAATAAATAAAGGAGAGAGAGATCCAAAGTCAAGTAGGAACAGGGACATGGGACTTGGGAGGGTTGCCTTCTCTCTTCAGCTGGAGATTGACCTAGTAATGGCATGGGGTTGAGTTTGTGTCTGGAGGGCACAGGGCAGGAGTTGAATTTTTTCTTGCAGGGTGGAAGTGGTCCTGTTACGTGGGTGAATTAATGAGAGAAAAGTAATAGCCCTGCTCCTGCTGTAAACCATCACTTGAAAGATTCTAATTTGGTTCAAGGGAAACAAAACCATACCAAACCCTAGACACAGCCCTCCAAGTACTGCAGGCTTGTACCAAATACCAAATCACCAACGTTTAAAAGATGGGATATCATTCAAAGTACTAAACTGATATGTGGGAGATAAAGGTAGTTTTATGCCACAGCTTTTCTTCATTCCTTGAACAACTCACGTAACCCATTTTTCCCTTTTCCTTCATTTCACTATCTGCCAATTGGGGTTAAAACCCAGTTCCTTCCCTGGTGAGACTATGAAATTTCTTAATGTTTGCCAGACACTTCCAGACGTTATAGGGGACTATTCCTTTATACATATGGGCAGAGTGTGACTGCATGGTGCGATTAGACCCCCAGAGAGGGACAGTTGTTTGTGAGTCATAGGCTAATCAGCTCAGCTGAGGAGTGGTCGTGATAATTTTGTTATCTCAATCTGTTCACTGGACAAATGGTATCATACTGCTATGGAGATCCATAAGCAGCTCTGACTTAATCTGAAATTATAAAACTGGCTTCAAGGGGAAGGAAGACTATATGATCACAGTCTGTGTCTGTCCTTCAACTTTTGAAATCTGAGCTGGTTTCAGATAAATTAAGCAGGGAGGGTAAAAAGGCTCAAATATATTCTGTTCTAACATGAATTTTGGAAACATGAATTTTGGAAACAGGTAGAATGGTGGGGAGCAGGCACTATCAGTGCTTTCATAGAAGGAACAGCTAATTGGTCTTGTCCTTTATTAGACATCAGAAAATCCAGTCATATGCAAGCCATTGGCAAACAGGCCTAATTAATTTCACAAAGTCTGAAATTACTTGTCCCTGTTTAGGAACTAAGTTAAAATATTGAGGAAGGCGCTTCCAGCTCTGTCTGTCATATCAGTAAACTGAAGTACACTACAGAAAATTAACATCATTAACAGTCAACCTTTTGCTAATGATCACCGCTGTAGACAACTGATTTTATGGGCATCTAGGCAGCACCTCAAGACCAGCTTTGCATATGTACTTGATTATGCATTGTGATGGATTTAGGCTGAAGACTCTCACTTCAAAACATTTCCAACCTTTTCTCTGCCTACCCCCCTTTTCATCACTCTCAGTGCAAATCCACAGCCCATTAGAGAGAGTTGTCCCTGGTTCATGTTGCTGCACTCAGCCAGGATCAATGCAAGCCAGTCCCATTTCCCTCTTGTTTTTGCAGTCCAATCTGCGCACCTGCTGTCCTCAGTTGGAAAAACTCGTCCATCTGCAGACCCTAGACTTGCTGCTTCAACTGAAACCTGTCAGGGGTAACTCATTAAAGATGCAACTAGTGGAACCTGCACCCAGAAAGGTGCCAACTGGTGCTTCATCCATTGCCTACAAGTCTTGAACTGCATCAGCCAGGCAGGGAAACCAGCAGAGAAAGCACTCACTTATCTGATTAAGTCTTCATGAGCTGCTCTACAAGCTTCAGACAAGAAAGCCTTGCTCTTGTAACCCGCTCATAACAAAGTAAACAAACAACAAAGTGTTCAACTCCACACACACTTTTGCATCCTGGGTTCCACTGAGATAATTCAGATTCATATTTTAACTTTGTCACAGATATAGAACCAATGAATATCTCAGACTGCTCCCCAGGTCCCATGGGAAACTAGTCTCTACTTCATTTTCATTTGATTGTTGGAGATGAAGCAGAGACAAAAGCAAAGCTGCCTGTGGTCTCTGTAGCATGAGTATGATGGTCCTGGGTTGCAAACATCTGAGCTTGTTAGAGGAGCAGTTAGACATAACATTTTCTTTTGTCTTATAGTGACCTCTTACAGTTGCTTTCAAATTAAGTTTGTTTAGAAAGTAAAATGTGACTCCTTTTAAACAGGAGTCTGCAGATAGCTAGAGAATTCATTAGCAGTCCCATATAAGTGTTTATTCCTCTCCTGGTCAGCTAATCCTCTATTCCTACAGCAGTTCAGGGTTGTTTCTTAGAGCCTAATTTTGACTGTAAAGAAAGAGTTCTACCCAATGACAGATTTTTGAGGATTCAAGATGTTTTAACTATTGTTTGGAATAATGCTAAGATCTCTCATATTTACTGGCCGCCAGAGGTGTGGGCGGGGAGGGAATAATAAATCCACCCACACGAGAGAGACTGAACGTAGCCCAGTGGCTTACTGCATTTGTCTAGGTGATAGGAAAGCCTTTTACCTGCTCTTTTCTTTGTTTGGCGAAGAAGGATTTGAATCTGTGCCTTCAGTCTTCCTAAATGAGTCCCCCAATGACAGTGCTTTCATGCCTGCACCCTCTTTCCCTACAAATGTTTCATTATTTATACAAGATGAAACTCTTCCAACTGTAAGGACTGACAGGTTAAGGTACATAGGATGTTAAAGCCTCAGGCAAAAGTTTCTGTTTTGTCTGCTATCGAGGCTTGAACCCAGGGATCTCATGTGAGTACCTTAACCGTCTGTCTGTTCAAGGTCTCTCTGACTGCCATCCATTTATTCTGGAATGAATAAAAGCAAACTAGACATCAGCCACCAAATACAAAAATCCCAGGGGATTTACAAGCAAAACAATACCTGACTGATTTTAGACATTTGTGTTTTTCTTCTCTATGTTACTGAGGGGGGTGGAAGGAGGAGCTGTTTGCTTTTTAATCAATCCTATTGACCACAACAGAAAATTAAAACTGCTGCTGAATTCTGTAACAAAGACTTTGAAATACATGCACACATCCTGCCTTATAGAATATACAGTGACTTTGATACTTTATGTCTCTAGAATTGTTTTTTATTTGTGTTAAACTCTTCAAACTCTGAAACTACTTTTTCTTAAATCAAATGGTTGAAACTCTGTTAAATTTTATAGATATTTTCCATAAGATGAAAGGACAGATTTCAGGGGTTTAAACCTCTCAAGTCTATGGGGATTTGCCAATGGGAGCTATTTTTGTGCTACTAGAGCTTGTCCTAGAATAAGAAGGACTAGAATAAGACTCTGTGACTTCGTTCATTTTCGTTGCCTGCTGCATTATTGATGCAGGGATGGGAAATAGTAAGGAAGAAGTGGGGAGTTAAATAGGGAGGTATTAATTGGTCCTGGTGTCTTACAGCCTGTCTTTCTGTCTAGGACTTTCAGCATCAGTCTCATACTTTCAAAGGTTTTCAGAGCTCTTTTCAAGGACACCCTACCACTGGATAATTAAAAAAAAAATACAGCCACTATTCAGCACTTTTAGTAGACTTCTGGAGTCACAGTACTTCTAGGAAGTCATTGGATAAATTGAATTATGTTTCATCTTGCAGACAAAGCAAATACATATTTTCATGCTGACAAAACCAGTTACAATTGGTGATCTGCTGGTGCCCAAAGAAGTACCTCTTTCTCCAGAGCGACAACTCTTCTAAGGCTTGGGAACCTCAGAGGAGGTAGTGATTGCAAATACCTTGCCCTTGATCCCAGTAAGGTGAGATGTCCAGATAACTGGCTTGGGAAAACTGAGGATCATTACTTGGGGCCATGCTGTACAGAAACAGGAGAGTTCTCCACATTTCACAGGGCTTGAAGAATTCAAAATCAATGCAACTCTGAAAGAAAACATCAACAGAGAAACAAATAATAATTTAAAACAAAAGAAAACAAAAAACCCAGAACCCTCTCAAAAAATCACTTCTCCAAAAAGATTTTGTTGACAAAGTGAGTTGGACATTGGTAGGCCAGATGAGGGTGGTTTGAAGAAGAATCTGCTGCCAGTTGTTGATCATCTGATGGAGTTGATGGGAACATTGGCTAAGCCTCTGCCCTCATCATGTTCATTAGCATTCATACCATTCACTGGCCACCCCCTTGCACCAAAGACATTTTCTGAGCTTGCTAATTTTCATGAAAGCAAGTGGGGTCACTTTCCACCTTTTTTCCTCATCTCAACAAGGCTCGTCCCTTAGAGAGCTGAGAAGAAAGGCGCTTTCTTGTTGTCATCTGTGCAATTATCAGCTTTGAACACGATGGTAATTTGTTGTTGTTGTTGATTTCCTTTGTTATGCAAATGTAACAGCTCATTCTCTGAGTGCTTTTTTCCCCCACACAGCATAAAAAGGAATATTACACATTTAATTTCATGTTATCATTTGTTTCCCTCTGAGATTTCCTCCAGCCATTTTTTGGTCTTCGTCAGGCTAGTGGGAGCTAAGCAATGGCATTTTGAATTCTGACTTTGTCACTTCTATTTACTTTTTATCATAAAGGAGTATTGTCACTAGGTCTTATGTGGCTCCTATAAAAACTATTTAGGAATTTAAATCTCCACTAAAACACAGAATTTATGCTTCCTTTTATGATTTATGAGTCTAGAAGCCTAAATTCTGCTTTTAATAGTCTACCCATTTATATTCAAAGCAATCAGCTTACATGCTGCACGAGCCTTAAAGTTGTTAGTGCACAACTGAAGAGAATAAAAGCAGGAGGATGTAGACAGAGGCCTAAGCCAGGAAGTTCAGAATAGAATTCAAATGAGGACTTCTCCAGGGCTTTAAGATATCGTATCTCTCTGGCTCTTGTTATGGTCCACCTCCTGTGTACATTCTGTATTTCAGCCTTTGGGAAGAAAAGCAATATTTGAAATCAAGAAGAAGGAATCTCTTATTTTTGATCACATAACCAAGCCTCAGCTGGTTCACTTACAAGTCTAAATCACTCAGGAAGTCGAACACTTCTCTGACTGAATTGTCAGAGAAGCTTACCAGTATGTATAGCTGAGTTGGAAAGTGGTCAAACCCAGACTTTTTTATGATTTCTGTTCTTATCCATTTTCAGCCAAATGTAATGGTTGTAACATGTAATTTTTTTTTCTTATTTTTTTAAAAATCAAAGTGAACAATAACATTGGTAAGACTTGTCTGTAATAATGCTTAGGATAAACGGAAAAGACTGATGAGTACTTAGGTGTTTTCAGGTTTTTTGATTCATTGCATTTCTTTCCTCTGAATTTTGAGAAAGAGTAAGTGGAACAGGACAAAACTCTTACCTCATGTGGCCAATTTGTACTTATCAATAACTGTAGATTCATATCTCGTAATTTACATAACTGGAAGGCTATTTGTTGGATGTCAGTTTAATTTTGTCTTCCTTTTGATCTCATTGGAATGAATATAAAAGTCTTCAGATAAATGAATGACTCTGGAGTCACAATAGCATAACAAAAATTAGAATGTGCGTAAGACATGCATAAAATTACCCATACCCCTAAAGGGTTAAAGTATTAACACAAATTTTTCCCACAACCTGACATCTTTTGTTCTGATGTTATCATCATTGCATGCAGAGGCAATCTCACAGATTGTACATCAAAAATGGGACCCAGAAGTTATCTATTTATTACAGAATACTTTTTGCTGACGAACTCTGTTGCAAATGATTTTATGCCTGGTGAGTTTTAAAGGAGTTCTCACAGATCATTATTGAGGTTCTGAGGAATGAATATGAGAGAGGATGCATCAGAACGTGGCTAGTTTAAAAATATCTTCTACTATAGGTATTAGTACTGTCTATTGATGAGCGTTGTAGTGTGTATAGCAAGCTTTATCCTCACTGTAGATTTAGCAACATGCTATGCTGGAGTTGAAATAGGTTTCTTGGTGCAACTGTGGTGTATTCAGTTGGCATACATAATAGTCTGGCCTGTCTCCTAATCTTAAATACGTAGAGTAGAAGCATGTAGCAAGCTAGTCCCCTAAGTTCCTTTCAAACTCTGCATTTCAGGCCCTTCTGAGAAACTCTTCAAAAACTGCATATGGAACTATCATGTGGGCAGTCAGGTACCCTTGTGCTATTTACTGCTAATTGCACCATCCTATTTGTGTTTTATTTTCAGGAGTGAGGAACAAAGTCTATGGTGAAATTTCATTCACGTCCTTTAATGTCTTTGTTTAAAGTGGGGGTTTTTTTGACTGTCTGCTTGGGAAGAGATGATAGAATTCAGAGGTTTACCTGTATGTTTCCGTAGAGAACGGCCAGTGCTGTAAAAGTGGACCACAAGGGGCTTAGAGGTATTCTCATTCCTTAGGCATAGTAATGGTGCATGAACCAGGTGAAAAGCTTGTACTTCTGCAGAGACAAATGCAAGGCACAGAGGGAGCACAGTGGCCAGCCTAAATCCTTGAGGGGAGCTCATAATGAAGTTGTCTCATAAAAAGAGGGTAATGGGGATCCCACCTATACTTTGGCTAGCACAAGCTCAGAACAGTTCTTGTTTTCAGTGGATTACAAGACTGCAGCTGTGGACAGGCTGAGGGATAGGTGTCTTGGGCCACTCAACCTTTCATTAGCAGTAACAGATGGCAGTCTGTCCCCTTTCTGGATTTAAAAGGGAAGTAGATTTACTACATACAGCTAAACGGGCTGAATGTGTAATTCTGTTGTCTGCTGAATGTCTTTCACTGGGATCATGCCAAGGATGACTTTCACCCAAGTGCAAAGCTTGAATAGATCCTAACTTACTGCGTTCATTGCTCTGTAGACCCAAGCCAGGCCCTTCCCCACACCTGCAATGGAACAAGGATGGCGCTTACGATTTCCAGGACTCATGAAGGAGTAGATGAGGTCAGGATTTTACCCGTTCCTTATTCCCAGTCATGTGCTGGTTACCAAAAATAGGTCATAACTGCTACTCTATTTTTAGAAAGAAGATTTTTCTAACAGCATAACCAGGACTTCCCTGGTGAATCCCTGCTTTGGATCTATACACTCACTCTTCCAATTATGAGTGGTATGATAAAATGTCTTCACAAAGGACAAGCTATTTCCATAGCATCAGTCAGTATCATTTAGACTCCAGTGCCCTTGCTGACTAGGTTTATAAAAATGACAGCTACAGGTCATCCCAAACTCTTGGATCAGAAGAAGCAGCTGCCTCTGAGAAGGGCCATTTTTTTCTTATACTATGTTCAGAGTGATAAACAAAGCCTCTTTTGAAATATTCATGCCACTGGCCCACCTGGGGTATAAAAGATCCAGAAGATAAATAATAAGCTAATGTTTCACAAAATATATCCTCAGTCAGAAGCCAGTATGGGTCATACTGATTTCTTGCAAAGTCCCAGAAAAATAACTCCCTTAAACTTCCTCCTGCCATGGATAACAAGGTGTTCACAGGAGCAGGAGATTTGACTCGGTGTCCCAGGAAATGGTAGACCTTTGACCGTGGAGATATCAGATTGTAATGAGATACATCCATGAAATATTTTCCAGATAGACCTTAGTTAGTTCTCACACAGCTTTGAGCTGGCCAAGTGCAAGTCATCTCTAGGCTGGGTCATGCAGTTGCATTAGCATGGTACTGAGCTTGGCCTTGTATTCCCTAATTTTCAGTATAGCTATTTAGCTTGGAGTAAACTCCTGATCAACCATTGCTACATGGCTTCTGATTCAGAACTGGCATGTAGGCCCTGCCTTAGAATATGGGCATGGAAATCATGTCTGCCATCAAAGTAGCACATAGATGTAAGAAAATAAGAAAAGCCCATTGAATCAGACCAATTGTTCATCTATCCCAGTGTTCAGTCTGTAGCAGAAGCAGTAGGAGATGCTATTCAGGTAGAGCATGCAAAACCAGCCACTTCCTGCAGACTATTCCTTTTGCACTCCCATGCCTCATCTTATTCGTCTCCATTTTACAGACATACTGACCATGAACGTCCAGTCCCTTTATAAACCAGCTGATATTGTCCTTCCACACAGTTTTCCATGGTAGCAAGTTCCAGAGGTTCACCATTTACTGCATAAAGAAGATTTTTCTTTTGACTGTTTTAAACCAACCTACTGCTACTTTTGTTGTTCCCTTACTTCTTTTATTGCATGATGTGTTGAACATTTCCACATTCAACTCATCCAGTGCTTTCACCTTTTGTAAATCTCAGTGACATCTCACCTCAGATTCCTGAATTGTCCAATCTTTCAATTTCCCCTCAGGAGACAGCTGCCTCATCACCCTGATTATTATGTTTGCCCTTCATTGTAGCTTCCCTAACTTCAGTATGTCTATCTTGAGGTATGGAAGCCAGAAAAGCACACAGTGCTCAAGATGTGGGTGCACCACACCTTTTAGGGAGAGGCAAAATGATGTCTTATTATCAACACCTTCATGATGGTCCCCAGTATCTCATTGGCTTTTTCGGCTGCCACTGCACATTAAGCCAAAGACTTCAGACACCTGTCGACATGAAGCTGAGGTTTCTTACCTGAACTGTAACTGCCAGTTTGGTGTTCATCATTGTGAACCATCCGGTATTTTTTTTCTTAGTTTCATTATCTTAGGTGTATTCACATTGGAGTTCATTTGTCAACCATTTGTACAGTTTTATGAGATCTGTCTGCAATTCCTTGCCAACAGGAAAGCATTTTGACTTTCTAGAAGTGATTATCATATCTATAAAGTTGGATATTCCTCTGCTTATTTCTTCTCCAGGTCATGGACAAAGACGTTGGATAGAATTGCTTCCAGGACCAATCCCTTTTGACTTTTCTCTTGAAAAACCTCTTTTGAATCTTGCTTGCCTTTTATCCATGTGTCTGCTGTCACCCTGCTAGAACTCCAGCAGGTTACTGAGGTAGGGCTTGCCTTTGCAGGAGCCATGCTGACTGCTTCCCAACAGAAAATATAGTTCATGTACTGTATGATTTTATTGTTTATTATAGACTCTGTCATCTTACCAGGGATGGAAGTCAGACTCACAAGTCTATAGTTCCCAAGATTCTCCCTAGAGTCCTATACAATCTGAGTGAGGTCAGTCTTTGATTACAAGTTATAGCCTGTCAGTATTGGTTTTGATGGCTGGGTTAGGAATCTCCTCCCATGGACTTTCTTGCACAGTTAACAGCAGAAGTAGAACGAGAGAAATGTGCTTACATTTGGAGAAAACTGACACTTCATTCTTCCCCAATTTTTTTGAATGAGTGAAATAATATACTAGCACTGATTTTATCATTAAAATAGAGTGAAACAAATGTAGCTTTGTGCCATGCAAAAGGCGGGGGGGGACACCACAAAAAATATGCAAAAAGTCCGCTCTTGCTACAGTAGAATATCATGCAAGAATTTGCTCCCAGGGTTTTTTTTGGCTTTGTAGAATAAAGGTGTCATTTCTTTTTCTGTTTCTGCTTTAGAATAGCATATCTAGGACTTTCAGACTCTTAACACAAAAACCATCTCTGTAATAAGCAGATGTGAAATATGAATGAGTCTTTTCAATTGATTACTACTACAGGGATGAAGAGCTAGGACAGTCCAGCAAGACTGAGATGTACCAGTCCCTTGTTAAGTATCTCATTTTGCTGATTCAAATGTCTCTGTAGTCAGGGTTGTTTGAACAGAATCAAATTTACTTGTAATGAGCCATATAGTGATTCTCTTGTCTTTTTTTTTTCCTTTTCTTTTCCTCTTGTCTTCACATTAATTTCCGCAAAAAAGCACATCTGATTTTGTAATGAGCTAAGCAACTGTTTCTCAATTACACCAAATTTTACTGCTCCTCAGTTGAAGTTTAAAGGCATGGCAACTTCAATCTTATCAAAGGTTCTCCTCACAATAAAATCTTCAGCAGTTCTTCAGCAGTTTCATAAAACTTTCAGTACCAAATTACTCAAGGAATACTTGAGTAAGGAATACTTTCTACCAAATTCTTAAGTTGTTTCTAGAACATCATAGATCCTTGGCAATGAAATTCAAATTGCCTGCAATGGTAAGCTGCTGATTGCTGCACATGTGTAAGTTCTGTTTTATAAGTTTGCTCTTTCTGATGCACCTGTGTTAATGTATGCCTTGGAAAGTGTGCTACAACTAGCCAGTGGTGCATGTATCTTTGGACTTAACTAAATCAATAGTAGGATATGGGAGGTCCAAGGAGAGGAATGCTGAAATAGGAACTACTTTATTTCCAAATGTTAAAAAAAAAAAAGAAAAAAAAAAAAGAGTGATATTTGTTCTTTCTTTTGGTTTTCCTGTAACCGGTGTCCTTTCTACAGCAGCTGGTTTGGATCTCTCCTTTTCTTAGCCCCTCTCTGTCTGTCCATCACTCAGTATGTGTCTTTTCCAGCCAGCTCATTCCAGTTTCTAAATCTCTCTCTGTCCTGCCCTCAACCCCCTGCCGCGATATTTCCATATGTATGAAGGACACGATTTTATTCCTATGGTTTCTCTCTCTTCCTTATGCTTTTTGAGAAACTGGACTGGGAACTTTTTTCCTTGCTGAGGGACAAAGAAGCCTTTAAAGCACCATGAGATGTTTATATATGAGCCAACACTTTTGTGCTCAAATGAGAAATGTGTATGTGAGGGAAGATGGGAGGAAATCCATATGGTCATAGACCAGAAAGGAAATGTCGTCATATGTGAAAAGATCTCAACATGTCCTTGATTCGTGCCAAGGTCAGTAGAGACAATTGATATTATCTAGTTAGATTTCTGTGCATGAAAGGCTATAGAGATTGGCTTCCTGGTTCCTGCAGCGGGTGGACAATCCACATGGAGCAGTCTGTACATTTAGGAACTGTTCTGTCGTTGTACTGATGTCCATCAATGGTAACAGTCACAGATTACTTTCTTCTCCTCTCTCCAGAAGGTATCTCTATCTTGAATAAAATGAGTTTTCTTCTTGAAGCCAAAGTGTGAGATGTGTTACTTATAGACAGGGTTGTCTTGCACCTTTGAATTTCCTGTTTAAGCTGGAAGGGAACATTGCCAGCAACCCTGGCACCTTATGCTTGTAATTTTTCATAGCCACCCACCTTCAAACCTTACACTTTCCTTCCCTTCTGCTTTTCCTAATATTAAACCTGTCCTTGCTATGATGAAAAGAAGAGGCGTAAGAACCAGGCATTCCCATTATTGCTAGCAGTATGACGACTTGTTCTCTGACATTCAAGATCAAGACAATATGCTCTGGGCTGCAGAATCTTCCCAAACACCACCAGCCATTCATCATCTGTCCTGTGGCAGAAGCACTGGTATGAATCTCCACATCTGGCTCAATGTGGTGCCATATTCAGTTATGCTGGGTCTTAAATTGGTTTTCAACACATCTATGTGAATCATGGGCAGCTGGAGAATTAAAAGTTTCTGTTGGAAACACCAAGGCAAAGAAACCTGAGTTTCACATAATTTTTTGTTATTTATTGGAGGACTAAATTCAGCAGAGACCAGAGTTCTCTAAATTACAGCCTGAGACATGTTTGGAAATAGTTTACACTACCTCCCTCATGGCCTTTCCCCTTTATGGGACTAAAAGGGACGTGGTGGCCAACATCCGTACCTGTTTTGCTCCAGGCGGAAATTAAAATCCTGTGAAGCTGCCACAGTGGGAGATATTTGTCAGTGGAAATATGGTATAAGAATACAGCAGTTTGGTGTTCCTGGACACATAGCCCCACTCAGCTGTCACAGGATTAACCAGTGCAACAAGGTGAAATTCGTATCTCTCAGCATAAGCTGAATAATGACAAAGCAGATTCCTGTGAATTCTTTACATTAAGAGTTAGGTATGACCTGTCAGAGCTCAGATGGTACTTCCAGTGCAGCTGAGTTCACCTGGCTTTTCAGTGCTGAGACACTTTCTAGAATATGACAGGAACTTTCACCATCACAGCCTGGCTTCAGACCTTCCCTGTGGATTTCTGTGAACTCCCTCTATGGCCATGCAAGCTCTATTTAAGACTTTCACAGTCATGACAGTGTTGATGACCATTTTGACCTTTCTTAAGTTATTCATTCTTCCTTTCAGAGTTCCTTTTTTCCAATTTTGCTGGAGTGGTTGCTCTTTTGGTTTAATTATATTAATATTGTGCAGTGCATCGTTTGCCTAGAAATGGGTCCTTTTGAGAACAATACAAGAACAAGAGTTTGCAGCAAATCCTTCATTGTAGAAATAGATACAAAAATCCAAACTTTGCCCAGAGGAACTGTCAATGTGGTAATTTTCGCTTCCCCTACAACTCATGAAGAAGACACCTTCTTCTGATGCAGCTGATGGCTAGAGGAGCTGTGAACTTTGTGTGCATTTTCTCTGCCAAATACATGGAGGGAGACAGTCCTTATAGCAGAAAAGACAGTGTGGTTTATAAGCAATGCAGTAAGGGAGGTGATCGGGAAGTGACAAGAGCGTGGACCTTTAAGTTCCTGACTTGTCAAAATGTGAGAGAAATGAGATGCAATTGTGGCTGAGCCTTGACTAACATAGGAGGAGAAGATGGTAGCACCTCCAAGCATTTTTAATTGCTTGGATTTTTAGAGCTGGGACAGAGACCCAGTTAGGACGAAGTTTCTGAGGAGATTTTCAGCATTTTAAACTCTTCATCAAGCTGAAAGCAATGTGAAAGCAGTGAATTCCCTTGGTGGTCTGGTGCTTGGACGCAAAGAATACTCAGGAGAGGCAAGGTTGATCCCAAAAAATTACATGTAGTGGAAGGCAAGAGGAGAGGTCGGGAAGTTGCTAACAAAGGGGCCTCAAAGCTGAGTATGAAAGTGCTTGTTGTGAGTGTGAAGTGAAGGTCTTCGCTGATGTTCTTTAGTCTAAGACTTTTTCTTCTTTTTTTAACCAACCGTAGATCTTCCTACTCTGGTCCCCTATTTACTGCTTGAAATTTCTCATGGGAAACCACTTCCTTGGTTGCAGTGATGCCATACCAGCATAGCTGGGTGAGAAAGGATGGGAGGGCAGGAAGAATGGAGGCAGTCATTTTCTATCTCCTTCCCTCCCTCACCTCTATATTCCTATAAGTATTTGTTCAGGTCTAGTGATAGTTATACTAGGGCTTATGTAGGACAGCCTCTTAGAAGTCAAAAGGATGTTGTCCATTTACAGCAGTGCAAACACAATGAATATCTGCTCCCTTACATGCAGTTTTTCTAGGAGTTCAGGTTTTCTCTTAAGCTGTTAACTTCTCCAGAGAAATGCAGAAGTATACAGAAACCATTTTCAAGGGGGATGTGTCACAGAAAATGCAGAGTCTTAGACTTCTCTGCCTCATATCCTACTCCTGTGCAAAGCAGAGGGTAAATGATAAAAGGGTAATGATGATCAACTTGGACTGGGATATAAGGGATGGGGAGTGGAACTAAACCTTCTGTTAATTTGAGGTAAAATTGCAAGGTCTCACCTAGCAAAGTTCCCATTTACTTCACTGACTCCAGCAGGTACCTCCCTACATTTGAATCTTAGATCTTCTAAGCAGAGCAGACACCTTTCAAGCCTTAAAACAATCTTCTTCATGTAGCAAAAAATTGTATGGCAACTTAAAACATTCACATGCACCCTGAGAGTGCCTCAATGTTTTCTGACAGCTGACAAACTAAAAAGGACGAGGCTGTCAAATGCAAAGAATGGGTCCCCTCCTTTTGGCTGCTGTCCCTCTGGTCTATTCAATTAGGATTGATCAAGCTGTGTCAAAGGTCCCTCCTCTGTTTCAGTGGTCACTGAGAGCTTTCATGATGACTAATGATAGGCTATCCTTAAAAAGAAAAGGGGAAGAAATAGAAAGGATAATACAAGGGTTTCTTTTTTCCTTTCTTTCTTCTATCCTTATGTTCTAATTAGGTACATTACCTTTATGACCTACTAAATGGAATTCATTTAATTGTCATTGTTCAATGATACGTCAGCCCCCTTTGCCTTCCAGCATCTGCACCTCCAACAGAAAACACTACTTACTCGAACAAAAAAGATTTAATCATGTTTTGGTGAAAGACTAGATGGAGGAGAAATGTTTTTCTTCCTCTGGAAAATATCTAAAATATTTGAATTCAAATATGGATAGTAAAGGGAAACTGAGTAGCAATGCTGATAAAATACATATGCATTTCTTGGGTATCTTGCATAAATTTAAAAACTGCTGGACTGTTCCATCTCTGGTACTAGAATTGAGCTAGTAGTAGATGACCCAATCATCCTTTAGCAGTTCCCAGACCTGTTCAGATCTCTCCTAAAGACAATATTTCTGCCCTGTTTGACTGTTTAATACTAACATTCAGATACGATTTACACTTGAAGGTATATGCCATAATTTTCTTTGGGAGTATATGTTAAGTTTTTGGACCATGGCAGCCATTTCCAGATTTTTGTTATCTGTCAATCCTAAAATTGGATGTGAGTTGTAACAGATATTTCCCAGATGTTAAATTAGACCAGCACCAGAAAGACAGAATGATCTGTGCCAAACAGTTTAGATGAAGGTGATGGGATAACACCATGAGCAGAATACAAATTTATGAAGATAATTATTATTATTGCAATAGCAATATAAAAATTGTATCTATCTCATTATCCTAGAAACTAGACAAGGACTGCCAAAGGCTTCAAGCAAGCATCAGTTATGTACAGAATTTAGGCTTCTATCTAGTTATAAATCCTTTATTTATTTTTAAGGGTTAATTTTCTCCTAAAGCTAAAATATGTGAAAGAAAGGAATGGGGAGATCTTGAGAGATTTGAAAAGCAAATAAAGCCTGTGAGCCAGAATCTGCTAGAGTAACACAGGTCCAGGGATTTTCCTTTCAAGATCACACAGAACTTCCTGATTTTCCCAGCCCCAACTCCTATCTAGAATATATCCTTGGCAATTTCTGCTTGGTCTTAAGAATGAATTATTAGCCTGGGCATCTGAGTGAGTTTCAGTCACAACATGCAGAAGTTAATCAGGAATGAGTATCACTGCTCTGAAGATGCCTGAGCCAGTGTTTGTATCCTGCCACTTAAATCGTTCCTTAGGATTGGATAAACCAGTGAATTTCTTAGTATGGTCATGTTTAAATGGTAGCGAGAGAAATTTTGTGAAATTCAGCTGTTTCATTTCACAGAGGGTTATGACACTTGCTGTTAGGATTTTGTCCCTTCTCTGACCTGAATGAAGAATCACTCATTTATTGCCAGAAAGTTTTATCTGATTTACCAGTCCTTTTGTAATACTTAATAGCTTTCTAAAAGGACAAAAGGTGATTGACTTCCCATCTCCCAACGAAACTCAGTGTCAACCCCCTCTCCGCCTTTCCTTGGAGCCATTGAAAATATGCTCCTGGATGCAAAAAAATCCACTAATGTTGGAAACGTAAGTGAAATTAAAATAATGAGGTTGTGCAGTATTCGGATTCTGTAACAACATGACACTGCATTTATCCTGAGCCTTTGTACTGAAGGATCCTAAAGCATGATGAAAACACTACAACTTTAGTCCTCTCAGCCTTGAAGCATGAACTGTTGTAATTGTTCAGCCCATGAGAAACTGAGGCAGACACAGACTGAATTAATCCAGGTTCAGAGAGAGTCAGGAAGGGTCCTGACAATTTTGATAATCTGCACAGGGGTCATGTGCAGAGAGGTCCTGGGAAGGTGAGGGGGAGAGACAGCTGCCTAATTGCTTACACAGATCATCACTTAAATCACTTATAAGAACTGTTACTAGGCCCCCAGAAGTCATAAGAACCATCATCAGCAAGAAGATGTCATTACTGTGCATAACCATAGTGAAGACCCTGTCTCACAGAGCTTGCAGTCTAAATCACTGGCTCCTGATGTTGAAACATAGCTCACTGGCATTAAAATGAAGTCATAGAATCCAAGCTAATGAGATTTTCTGTCATTATTAACATTGACTCCTCAAGGAAACAGAACTGCCAGCCCCACCAGCAGCAGCTGAGGAGATGGTGTTGCAAGGCAAGAAGGTTTTGGGAGCAGCAAGAAGTCAGGGAGTAAGGGAAAGGAGGAGGAGGAGAAGATAGTGGCAGGGAGGTCCAGCTTAGAAAGAAAAAAGTGGGGAACAACATGTCCAAATGCACAGATGAGGAGTGGGAGGGGAAGCAGAGGCAGAGGGGAAGGAGTTGAGCACAATTACATGATCACAAACAATATTTTTGCCACTGAAGAAGTCACCACCACCCTGGTGAGACACAGCAGCCAGCCAGCCATTCTATTATTGCACAGCAGTCACCAAGCAAAAGGTCTGAGCTGAAGGCATGTGCACAACCCAGTGATGACTCGATACATAATGCACTGACTTGTTAGCTCATGACCATGTATCCAGCCCTCGGAAGGAAGAAAATACCAGGTAATAAAAAGACTCTTCAATCTAAGGGAGTAAACACTGCAAGAAACAAAGATCAGAAGTTGAAAGTAGACAAATGGATCTTTTTTTTAAGCAATGAGTACAACTGGCTATTGAAAAACAAGTGAAGTATTTTCTATTACTTTCTTCAAAAAGAGTAGAGGGTTCTTTTGGAAGATAAATTTCAACTTAAAAAGTCATTGTACTTAAAGAGCTAATGGCAAAATTCAGTGCCCTGTGCTATGTAGAGGGTCAGACAAACGCAGTGATGGAGAAATGTTGGCATTGGTGCTATGTCTGGCACTGATGGAGACCTGGGCTGACACCAACTGGTCTGCATTGCCATATTTTAAGTAAATTTGGCAAGACGCACCTGAAAAATTTGCAGTTGCAGTTGAAGGATCTAGAGGTCTTCAGAATTTCTGAATGAATGCACTTACTTTCTGGAAACATAACTGTGGTGTTTTGGTCAGGGTGCTTTTGGAAGGGTGTGGGAAGAGCAGCAGGGCTTAACAACAGTCCAACATCTTGTAAACCATATATCCAAACCCAGTTCATTTGCAATTATAGTGGAGACATCCCATCTGAAGGTTTAAGTTATATTTATGTGTCTGTTGCATGACTGTCTAGAAAGATTCATTTCTAGATACAGCCAGTATTGTGGGGTAACTCTAGGGTTCACTCTTTCTAAAAAAAAAGAAAGAAAGAACGCTTACTAGCTTTTGTGGCAGCTAACACCACTTGGCTAGGCCTAGCTTTCCATTTCTGTGTGTCATGGATTTGCACTCTGAATAATGTCAAATGCCTCTAAAATATACATCAGAAAACTGCAGATCTGTTAAGATTTCTAATCTTTACTGGTGAGAATCAACTTTTCATCACACACAGAGAAACCAATTCCCATCTCCTCTCCCTCCAGAAATTAGACCGTACAGTGGAAAGGCTCCAAGTCTCTGCTATTTAATGGCAAATTGGCTTGGGGCACTGGCAGTACTAGTTCTAAAATCATTAAGTGAGCTGCCACCAATACATCTTTCACAGTCAAGCTGTAGATAAATGGGTGGTGAGATTGTCAAAGATGGGATTCAAAGTTACCAATGAGTCCTATCCTCATCTTCTTATTTCTTGGAAAATAATATTTTTTCCTTCAAGTACAATGTATTTTTTCCAGGTGGAAAACAAAGGGCTCTGATGGGAGAAAGCAGAGAATAATTTTCCTCTCTAAAGCAATCAACTTCTTTCCCTACTCCCCCTTCTCCAAGACCAAAATCCTAATGGAGTTTGCTTTGATGGGAAGGGGTAAGATTTGTAAAAGCTTCTGGGATGAGCAGGAAGGAGACCTGAAAGGAAGAAAAATGATGTGTGTTTTTGTTGAGGGGAGGGCAGGATGGCAGAGACGTTTGTGGCACCAGCAATATTGATCCTGAGGCAAAGGTACCCCTCGGAATTCCCAGGTTACAAATGAACGTGTCTTTCCCCATCCTCATACACCATTAATCGAAATAAGCTCTCTCCTTGAATCACAGTCTTGCTTCTGCTGCAGGTCAGCAAAAAACATTGACAGAGGGTTGGAAAAAAAACTCTTCCAAGGGAGGTGTGGCATGCGCTCACCTCTCTTCGGCTGCTGTGGATCACTGTCCAAGTGAGAAAGATGGGCAGATGTTGTGAACGGGTGGTACATGAACTGATGAATCTCCATGTCTGTGATGGCATGGTTTGATGGCAATGGCTGTTAGAGGGTTTTCACACAATTGTATGCTTGACTTTGTGCAAATCACGTGAAAAGGTATCTCCTGCCCTGAAGAGGTGGTTTTCCACAAGACACATAGTGGAATGAAAGAGAGAGAAAGCATTGCTGCAGGTGCCTTTCTATTTCCATATGGGAACTAAGCTAGGTTTTCTCCTTACTAAAGAGGCCAAGATGATCATGTTCTGATTACTTGCTATAGATTCCTAACATAAACGCTATGGTTTATGCAACATCTGAGTTCAAAGGAGCATTGAATAGTTGAATCTTTGAACATTGGACTGTCAGATTCATGCTACCTCTGCAGCTGACAGAAGATAGTAGATTCCCTCTAACCACCTGAAAGTTATATACATAATATTACCTATATTTCTAAGATATCACCAATTTTAGGATGGAATGAGTGTCCTTCATGGAGGTATAGATCACTCTTTATTGATTGCAGAGTTGGCTTAAATGACTAGGCTTAAAATCTGGATAGCTTAGATGAGACACTCTTCTCTGTCTCCTCTGAATCTTGTAAGAGAAAAAAACAACCTTCTCAGCTTGTTTCCCCCCAGGGAGGTTCATAGCAAGAGAGTCATTGGTGGTTTTATGCAAAAAATAACTGTACCTATGGCATTTTGTTACTCAATGAGGGAATTTCATAGCCAAACATATGGGTGAAATTGTCACTATGCATGAGTCACAGGCGTAGAAGATAAATATCTGAGACTGTCAACAAAGTGGTCATTTCACGTCCTTACAGATATTAACTCCCACCATAGTTAAAGTCATTGCCTGTATAGAAACACTGTTTATTGGCAGGAAGCATGTGGAAAGTCTGAGTCATTGTACAGACTCCCAACATATGTAAGGTCCATGAGGGACAACAGAGTTATAAAAGATGATGCACCTCCAGCACAAGACATTTTTTTAATGCCATGCATTGCATATCACAGGTTCTCAGCACCATCCAGAAGACTTTGATGGTGATTTGTGACTTGTTTGAAAGGGCTTCTTATGTACTGCAGCAAAAAGTTTTGCAACCTTCTCTAAACTCCAATATACTTCTGATCTAAACTGTTCCAAAGAGGTATCCATCTTTTTCAGAAATATGACATTAAACTGACAGGTGGCTTTTTGCATGATCTTTTCTTATAAGCCTTTGGGATATTGAATAATTACCCCACATGGTTTTATTCTGTTTTATTTTATTAATGGTTGGACTCGATGATCTTAAGGGTCTTTTCCAACCTAAATGATTCTGTGATTCTATGATTTTATTTTAATACTGCCCTTATGCTTAATTACAAAAGGATATTGTTAGAGTGCAGATTCACCCCTTGCTTCTTTAGTCAACTCTACCTATGTCAGGGAAACAAGTGACTTTTCTTTTACGAGAAGATAAAATTATGATGGATGAAATATAAGGAATAATTGAATTAGTGTCATAACAGCAGCATAGATTTCAATTAGAAAAAAATATTTCCATTGTGATAAAGTTCTGGCCATAAATTTCAGAAGTCATGCATTTTTGTAGCCTTATATTTCTTTGTTCATGGAATGTCTGTCACAGAGAACCTGAGTATGACTGTAGAAATGAAAGGTCTCTGTTCACAGAAGAGCAAAGGGAGGAAAAAACCTGTCCTGTAAATGGGATACCATTTTTAGCAATCAAATTGAAAGGTAAATGATACCTTGCTCCCCAAGCATGCGACTGTTAAGTCAAGGTGGTTAGTTTGACATGAGAAAGAACAAAGCATGATGTTATAGGTCTGTCATACCTGTAGTGCAACCATACCATCCTAACGAGATTAAAGCATTTTCTTCCATAATCCAAAAAGGAGGAAGAGGCCAGAGATTAACAAATTTTGAAGGGACCAGATAGCGTAACATCTGAACTTGTTTAGATCATTGCTTAAAATGTAACAAAGCAGTGTGTATGGGTTTGTGCTGAAGGTTATCAGTGTCATGTAGTACACTTTTCAGCAAGGTCCCAATTATGACCTGGTTTTACCTGTCTGAGAAACAAAAAGAGGAATGAGCTTTTCTGATGGCAACGTGGTGTTCCACACATAATCTGAAGACCAAGAGAGATTAGTATAAGTGTGGACTAAGCTGCAGTGAACCAGAGTTATGTTCAGTGAAGCCTTAAAAAAACTTTTGCAAGTGTGTGTGCGCACATACATGTGCATTTTGGGACCAGATAGTCCCAGTGGTTAACTACAGTGTCAGCTGATTATGGAAAATTAATTGTAGTTAAAGATGGCTGACCTGAGTGGCAAGAAAAAGAACCAAAACATTTCCACTCTGTTAGTGTTTCCCTTTCTTGTACCTGCTAAAGTACATTTACAAACAGGAGAACAGCTTAAATTTCTTCAGGCAGCAGCCAAGTCCATAGCTATTGGAATGGGCCAGTGTATTTCACAAAATTACTCAACAGCATTATTCCCCTTGTCTTCCATGCTCCTTTCTCAAAGTCTTTCACTGTAAAAAAAAAAAAAAAAAATTGTACATATGTGATGTTTCGGTCCTGTTTCATCATCTATGATAGCAATTATTTATAGAGTATTGTCACTTTCAGCTGGCAGACATGGAACTGATACTCTGGGTAGCTATTGAGAGAGGACCTGGAAGGACTGTACTCCCCTTTTTGTCACACAGTTGCCGCTGTACAAGCACACCATAGAGCCCTGGTATTGCTAGGAATAAGTGTCGCTAGTACCTCTTATTAGTGTTTATTATCATAACTGCTCATTGTATTGCCCATTATGTTAATGAATTAGAACAATAGACCTAAATGTTTGTTGTTGTATAAAGCTCATTAGTCTCTGAGAGGAACTCAATGCAACATGAAGGTTGAGGAGCTGGGTTGCAGGAATATTACCAATTAAGTCCTATATGAACATGCAATTAGGTAGGATGACATGCTTGATTTACGTTGCTTTATGGCTAAGCTGGATAAACAGCGTATCGTTGAAGGCTAGCAACCTGCTCCCCCTTTGCTCATCCCCACCCTGCTGGAACCTATTCTAATGTTCCCAGTGGGAGCGCAGCACACAAGAACGGCTGGGCAAGGTTATTGGTGCCATCCTGAAGCACGTTTAACTCTACACTGAGCTAAAAGGATGGGGGCAGCATGTGTTCATGTTATGGCACTTGTTAGTTCAGTTCCTCACCCCTTTCTCACTGATTTTTGGTCTTCATGGGGCATCTTTCTTCAGTACCTCATGCAAGTCTGCAGTGATGGTCAGTTTACAAAAGGCTTTACATTGCATCATGCTTCTTCAAATAGAGAATTGAACTTAATTTAGGTTTCTCCATCAGTCCTTTTCTTCTCTGAGAACACATGCAATTATTTTACTCTATTATGCTGCACATAACACAGCATACACCATTGTACATCAGCATGCACCATTGGTTGTGATTCTTGCGTAGCATCACTCTTCCTTAACTTTTTTTTCCTAAAAATGTGTTTACATCATTACATACATTTATCACAACTGAGGGGAGATGCAATTGAAAGGCACTTTCAGAAGCTGTCACCTCCAGCTTCTCAGTCATAAATTGTTGCCTCCCAACTGAGACTTGGTAACTGATCATATGAGCGCTCCTAATTGTTTCAGAGCAAGGTGAAACTTCAATAATGAATTAAACTATGGAATCAGCAACCATTAAATAGCGACATGTTGATTTTTTTTCTTTTTTTTTTTTCCCAGTGTAAGG
Organism: Gymnogyps californianus; assembly: GCF_018139145.2. Taxonomy (NCBI): domain Eukaryota; kingdom Metazoa; phylum Chordata; class Aves; order Accipitriformes; family Cathartidae; genus Gymnogyps; species Gymnogyps californianus. The sequence goes on along the minus strand of NC_059500.1, from coordinate 76,232,632 downwards.
CATTTTATCTCCAAAATTAGAGGTTACATGTACAGGTAGAAAACCAACAGGAGCCAGGAGACTGCCACTGAAAGACACACGCAGCTGATCAGCAGTATCTTGCTTCTGTGTGAGGCACCTGTCTCTCACAAATGTGTCTTTCAAAAAGCCACGTCTCCGCACTCTTCTGACTTACTCCATGCCATCTTTGGCACCTGCACAATCAGTTGTTGACCTCTGTTTTCAATGACGCTGGCTTGGCACTGAAATAAAGCAGGAGGGACAGTAAGGTACAACTGAGAGACAGTTTAAGATGCTGTCTCTTACTGCCTGAAATTCTGCACACAGAAAGCCTAAATAGTGGAGCTATACAGAGGGCTTGAGTTTGTATCACTTTTTTCTAGCTGATCTAAGCAAATAAGGTGTTGCTACTTACTAGGACGTTTGTTGTGTGGATATCCAGTGTCTCAGAAATTTAGTTTGCTCTCGGCATGGTATTGACCAGAACAATATAAACATGCTACGAGGCAGCTTTGGGTATGGGAGTAGGTGACTACACACTTTTTGCCCCTAACTGTTCCTGTGTACACAGTAGTAATGCACCATTTGCTGCTTCAGCTGTGTGGTGGGCTTTTCCCTCCTATCTTTTTGTTAAAATTGGGATAGAGGAGTCAAAGTCCTTTCCTGTTCTAAATCATTGATGAATATTACAGTTTTCTCATAGTCTTTTCCTTTATTCAGCACGGAGGATTGTGCAGCTTCCCCCATTGTTTTAAAGTGCAAAATTTTGTCGTTGCTGCTGAAAAAATACTTAAAATAACAACAAACTTGAACTCATAAATGGAGAAAAGACTCTGGTTTAGAAACAAAGGTAGCAACAAGCTTGGAAATGGAGTGAATACTTAGAAAGAAACCTGAGAGGCACAATATGTCAGTTTTGAACGGAAAGGAGAAGTGAGTGTTAACGGGAGATCATAAGTATGTTTCATTTTTGGGGGAAAAAAGCCCCGAACAAACCAACAACAAAAAAACCCAACACCTTAAAGGTAGAAGAGAGGCAGGGGATCTGCAGTTGGAGTAAAGGGGAAAGCGTTGAAAAGAAGCAGAGAGTGACAGGTAGCCCTGATGTGATGGTACGTTCAGACAGTCCCTTCCAGGATCTTTCACAGTGCTAGCCTGGAGGCAGGGCAGGAGGCCCTGACAGGAGGCAGCTGTACAGACTTCACCTGCATTTGACACCAAGAGTACTGCTGGGGGAATTTCTAAAGAAGATTTCGTTACTCTTCCACCTTTTGCTTTCCCAGATATCCTACTTGAGCATGTCCTTGTTGATGAATGGTTTGGGATCATCAGTTTTGGAGGCTGGTGTTCTCACCAGGCTGGATTTCTCCAGCCAGCCTCATTCAGGACATCTCAGCCCCATCCTGAAGGACCTATCTTTAACATTATGATTATCTAGTTGTCTTCTCTCCTACAGTCCTCATGCAGCTGTAACAAGAGTGCAAAGTGATGTGAATTGTTAGGAGTAGAGGTGACTCAAGAGCTCTCCATTAGAAACTTCTTGCCCACTTTCCTCCAGATAGGTCACCTCAGCATTCCTCTAGGCTCTGTTGGTCACTTTAAGCTGGATTCAAACAAGTAATGCATGATTGTAAGCTTCCTAACAAGTGTGAAATATTCCAAGACCTCTGCGCTTTCCTCCATTTTACAAAGAAGTTTTCTAATGCAAGAAGACAGAAATGGAGAGACTGTTCTCTGATACTTCATGCAAAGGAGGTGATGAAAGGTGAGAGGGAGGGTTATTAGTGGAAATGAAGAAGGACCTCTTTTTTTTTATTTTATTTTATTTTCCATCTCCACTGAGGCTTTGCTGGAAGGATTGTTCCGATCTGACTCTGTAGATGCTAGATCAACTGTCCTATTCCATCTGCCTACACTGTTTTCCCTTGATTGAATGGACTGAAGGTGAGAAAACTCTAATGTGGGCTGATGAAAGTGGAGCTGGCACTCCACAGTGATGGGATAAAGCTGGCAGGTCTGATTTTTCAAACTTGCCTGATAACATTGTTCTACTTTGTCTCATTTTTAACCTTCAATTTCAAAGACAGGGAAAAGGCAAAAGGGAAGGGGTAAAGATGCTTAAGGGATAATTCTGCAATAGTGATCTTCACAAGCATAAACTCTGTGGAGGTCATTTACTATTAGGCAAGTTTAAAACTCAGAATTCATCTTCCACACTGTTGCATGCAGATAAAGAAAGAGGAAATCTTAAAAAAAAAAAAAAAAAAATCATTGTCCCCCACCCCGGCGCTTCTGAAAGACACCACACCATGGCTCTGTTAAAGGGAGGCGTATTTACCTGTTCTAGCTCATCTGGGTTTGGGATCAGCTTATCTGTCGTGCATCTTTGATTTCAGACATCATTCATGGAAGCTTGCTGTGAAATATTTTGAACCTGGCTTTTGTCAGCTGTAATTTTTTGTCATCTTTTCTTTGAGGTTGTCAGTTACTTTGATGCTTTTGCAAAGTTTAGTTCTTACTTTTTTGTCATGCTAAAGAGCTTAAACCAATACCTGATCCACAAGGACTTCCCTGTTGAGGGAGCTGTCCCCAGTTTTCCAGCACAAGGGCTCTAAGGAAGGTATGAGTAAGACTGATTTGGACTGGAGTGAAGCTATTTGCAAAGTCTGGTTAATTATCATGGGGGAGGAGGAGCAAGGTAATCATTGCCATGTGCTTCCTAGCAAATTTGATGTGAAAGAGGAGTGAATGAACAAGAGTGTCAAGAGAGTCCTGAATATTAAAGCCGATGCTGCAGCCTTTGAACTCCAGGATTTCCTGTTTCCTGGAGATCAGGATCATTTGAGCTAAAGGTGGATCCCAGGTGGACTTGTGGCTTAGACTCAACCCACCTAGCTTTAGACAATTACCTGAGAAACTTACACTAGTTGTCTAATAACCATAGTCTGTTAAAGGCAGGAGGGGGTAATCTCCAGAGGGAATACAACCATTTAATATTTGAATTGCTTATTTTTTTCTCCACTGACTACAGTGAGAGCTTAGGATGGCTGAACTCCAAGCTTTAGTATCTTAGTTAAATACCTGAAGTTACATGGAAGGATCTGGGCCACTGTGTCCAATTAAATCACTCTTGAACCTAGATGGATTTTACCCTGATTGTAATTCGGAACCAAGACCATTTCCAAATCACAAATCTGTATGAACTGCATGGCAAAGCACAGGGTGTTATTTCTGAGCTGAGCTAAACAGCAGGATCTTCTGTGATGTCTACCAGTGAGGTGAGAATACCTTTTAGTCACAGGACAAATACACTGGTGGTGAAGTACAATAGCTTAGAAAGGAAAGGTCGTCTTCTTCAAAACCAAACTAACGGTGAACAAACTCATTGCTTTAATGCATACCGATTAAAAGGAAATCAGGATGGGTAATTAACTCCTCTCTCAAGTGTTTGTACAATTCACTTTCCCTCTGCTACATTTCCTGAGCACTCCTGGTGCTAAGCTCTGAAGATGTTGAATAATGACTTAGACCACTGAGTTAAAAGTTTATTTTCTTAAAATATCTGTTCTCTCATTCAATCCATTTCATACACTGCCCTGCACCAAGCAGTACAATAAAATGAACTATAACCATAAATCCATGGGTGTTTTGAGGTACCCCATTCATAGTTTCTCAGACTAACAATATGAGTCAGCCTGCAGCACCAGGGGAGATGTTAAATTTATGTTGTTAAATTTTCAGTCTTACCTCTATGGCTTCTCTGAATCCTCCATTCTCTATATAATACAGCCTGCTAATCTGTTTTCTGTTTATTTTTCAAACACGGGCCTTCTGACTCCTACACTATTCAGCATCCCACCCACCTCCCCTCCCCCTCTGACTTTCCCAAAGCAAACAGCGCATTCAGATCGAACCAGATTGACAGGTGTGTGACAGATGGATGGACAGAAAACTGGATCGGTTCAAACTCCTTGGCACTTGAAAAATTGACAACACAACCAAGGCAGCGTAACAGGGAGAGATAGATTGGCAAATGGAATAAATGGTCCCCGGCAAGTTTGCGATTAATCTTTGCCCTGTCAAGTAATGGCCTGATAATGCAGGAATTTAATGGGAACAACTTCTGCTAGTTCAGAGGCACCCATTAGTGTAGAGTAAAGCAGGAGACAGTAATAGGCATTGTTCCTTTTCTTAGCCTTTGCAAATGAGAGGAGACTATTAAAGCTGTACCATCTGCACCCCAGCTCCATTCTCCCAAATGACAAGTTCATACCTTTCTACTCCTCTGTTCATAAGGGATAACACTCATGAATTTGCAGCTCCCCTCCCAGGAATACAAAGTTTTGTTTGATCTGTTGCATACTTCTCCTTTCCAACATGAACTCCAAGCTACCTAGTGAAGTTGGCACTGGAAGAGAGAGATTGTGTTAACTAAAAGGCGTACACTTTTCAGAAAGTGATGTGCTCTCACTCCTGCCTTGAAAAAAGTAGGTTTTCCTATCTTTGTGCATCATTTAGCTCTGCCTCAGTTTCCCTATGTATAGTAAGGCTGTCCTCCAGCAATAGGGCACAGTGGAGGATTGTGCTAGGCAAGCCCAGAAGGAACATTTTGGGACAGACCAAATGCTGGTGTTGTCTCAGGTCTAAATTGAGGCTTACGTGCTATGAGTGTTGGTTTGTAGCATCCTAGCTTAAGAGTAGGTCTGATCTGGGTGAGATCACAGGTCCATCTATCCTAGTATTCTGTTTTCAAAAACAGTTAGTTGTAGGCGACTGGGGACATAATATAAGAATAGGCAATGATTTTTCCCCTGAAATTGATGTTGTAAGGACTTCCTGCTCTGAATCATTATGTTCAGTAGGTACTGATAGACCTGTGAATTTGTTTAGTCTGTCTTTCTGAAGTTTGTTTCTGTTGTTGGTTGCCTCAGCATCTCCTGCAACAAGTGATTTAATTCTGTACCACTTGAGGGGAAAAAAAAAAAAAAAAGCCCTTACTTTCAACATGCTTGTCTGCTCACTTCATTAGCTTCAAGTATTCAGAGCAGGTGGTGGCACTTTTGTCTTCAGTCCTCCGATTCCAGCCAGGGGCTCATTGCACAAGACAGGGGCTCATTGTCAAGAGAGGAGGAAACGGAGCTGTGGGGCAAAGGAGCCCAAGGAAAGAGCAGGCAGATGTGTTGCATCAGTGGGGGGGTGTTTACTCTCCAAGTAGCCTGGTACAGACTGAGATACCCCAGGCCTAACTGACATGAATAACTGAGTCACCTTCATGTTGGCAAGGAGGGGACTGGCTGGGGAGTGGAGAGGGGAGCCCAAGTGCTCCGTCACATCAGTGCAGCTGCAGCACTGGGGGAGGGAGGATGCAGGGGGGTGGAAGAAGCTCATTATGACTGATAAATAGAGGGCTCCTGTTGTCAGCAATGTCATTGTGTTCACCTTTTTTTACAGTCCCCTCTTTCCAGCTGTGTAATTAATTAATGGATTGGAAGTGCTTAGTTTCCAGTGATCTACAGGTTGACCTTGCACCTTCCCCTGCCTGTCTGGGATTGTTGTCAGTGGGTCCAGCTTTCACCAGAGACATCTCCCTCTCTAACCATCTCTGCATCAGGCCCCCCATGATAGGAATAGTGGGTCCTGTACTTTTCTCCACATACTTTTTTTCATACTGCTAAGTAAAAGCAAGCACCAGCCTTCTTTTTTGCTAGCATTTTTACACTGACTTTGCACTAGGACAAATGTTGGCACAAGGTGCAGGTCCCCATAAACGTGGGCCCAGTATGGGCCAAAGGGAAGAATTAAGATCGCAGTCATTTTATCTCCTGGGAGGAGGGATAACCGTATCATTGGATTTCAGACTGCTCAAAATTATGCATGCAATCCAGACTAGCTGTTCTGGTTCTTCTGCAGACAGTGATGAGAAAGGTGCCTCCACTCTCACACCTGCTGCAGGTAACTGTCTCAGAATGGGATAAATCTCTTCCAGGAGAGATGTCTCCTTCTTTAAGGTAGGAGGACTGTGGACAACTTGGTTAAAGTAGATATTTCATCTTCAAGGTAGTTAAAATTAGCTAAGACATGTTTAATCCTCATTATCTCTGCCTTACACTTATAAATGAGACAAGTAGATCCATTTCTTCACCTTTCATTTATATCTTTATGCATACGTGTAAAGTAAAGGCAGATAATGTTGCAGCAGTTTACCAGAAAATTACAGCTGGTAATGGGAACTGAAGAACCTGTACCAACAGGGACTTTATGGCTTGAGCCCATAACGGAACTCTTTCTTTTTGCAATGTGAATAAAATATCATTAGCTTTACAATCAACATCATGATTGAAAGTCTGGGTAAGTACACTTGGTGACCTGGCTGGTAAATCTGCCTGACAATTTTGCAAAACAGACTTAGGCTATTGATCAAGTTGGCTGGAAATGATCCTTTCACCTCAGGGTCGCTGGACTCCATTTGACTTAGGGCAGTCAGGAGCAAAAGTGGCTGTTATCAAATGATAAGAGCAAGTTGAAGGTCTCAACCTAGTCTGGAGAGAAAGAAGTCCAGGGTATGGAGATCTCAATCAATTTAAGTTATACTAGGGATGGCTGACTAGGTTCACATCACAAAACCACTCTTCTCTTGGTTTTAGGACTGAATATACAAGCATACAATTATTTCATCTCCCAGTCTGACACAAGATCAGAAGGGAAAATTCTGAAAGAGCATTAGAGGATCTGCCAGTCTCTTGCTTCAATGCTTCTGTTTCCCTGTAAAAACAAATTTTTTTTTAACTAAATATTCCCCAACCCTGCCAATCTAAAGCATTCAGCTGCCTTAATAAAGTATAGTACCTAATTCAAGACTCTATTCCCCAGCCTCATCTTCCCCAAGAGGAAATATACCATACATAGGAGCAGGATTTATCTAAGCAAGTTGCAGGAATGTGCCCGTAATTACAGGGTCAGCCACTTTATTACCCTAGTGTTCAGTTCTCATGATTACTTACAGGTTTTGTTTCATATTTATTCACGTAAGCAAAAGCCCAGCTTTTCTAAGAAGAGCTTTACTGACTCAAACCAAAAATCCATCTCATCCAGCAGCTTCTTCTCCAACACTGGCTGTAAATAGATGCTCAAATAAAGGAGTAAGAGGAAGGCAAGAATATTTTGCTAGGTCCTGACAGCACTCTTTCAGCAAATTCAGGCTCAGGCATTTTCTGAGGTGAGCTCTTTGCAGTTAGGAGCATTGGGTAGACTTTTCTCTCTTGAATTCCCCAATAGCTTTTGGACTTACGCAGATCTTTTGTACCTGCACCTAGAAGCAAGGTGTTTCATAAGCTAAGTACTGTGTGAAGAATCAACTCCCTTTCTGTACTTTGAACCCACTACATACTAATTTCACATGATAGTCCCTGATTCCTATGCTGGAAGGACATCAACCAGTCATTCACTGATCATCTGCTTCATATCATTCAGTTTCTTCATGCTACTGAGAGTTTTATAGATCTCTGTTACCTCCTGCCTCAGCTATGTCTCTTCCAGGCTGAAGAGGGGATCAGTCTGCTATAACCAAATTTTAAAGAGAAAGCTAATTTTTTAAGGAAGGTCTTCCCTCCCCTCCCCTCTTTTTTTTTTCCTTAGAGAGCTGGCTTCCTTCCTCCCTCCTTCCCACCCACCCCCTGCCCCCCATCTGTGAGCTACAGGGAAATCCGACCCAGGGAGCAACCACACCATAGAAAACACAAATCTGTCCACAAGAGAAAACAATCAGAACTCCAAAGCCAGTTTCTGAGACCAATTTCATTATAGTGCTGCCTTCTTTGCAGCCTGCAATTATGGTGCAATTATGGGATTTGGGGGGAAAGCATCTGGCAGTGGTTTATCTCATACCCGCTCCATTCTCTCTCTCTGCCCTGCTCTCTGCATCTGAGTTAGATGCTGTTTGTATTTCTCCTCTTCAAATGTGCATCAGCATTTCAAATGAAACTTTGGACCACCGCCGTGGCAGCCTGTTAAAAGGATACAGCACGAGATTCCTCTGTCTCCTCTCCTCCGTTGGAGAGCAAAGGCAAACCAGAAGAGGGATATTAATGTGCAAATTAGCGCAACCTGACTGGCTCCAGATTGCTACTTAGAATTTGCATATTAATAAATGTTTTTGTGACAGCATTTAGCAGATCAAGAAGGGCACAGATTAAAAAAAGTCAACAAGATTTTTAAGCTTTTCCCTTATATTTCCTTCTCCTCACACTCTCAGCCTCCCATATATATCTATATCTCCTTATACCATATCCATACGTGCTTAGGTTGCATATCTATAGGTCAATGCATGTAAATCTGCCCAGCTCTTGACAGATGTGAGATTTGCAGAACTGCCCTGCGTAAGGATAGACAAACAGTTCTGTGCTGGTAGGAGTGCAGACAGCCTTGCTTGTGTGTATATTTGAATGAGTGTGTTTTATACACACACACATGCACACAGAGTTAGAAAGATAGATAGGTGTAGGAATTGGACAGTCTCCCCCCCACCCCCCTTTCAAATCTTTTTCCAACAGGCGCTTTTATCCCATTCAGCTGAATAAATTGGGACTCTTGAAACTGTGATCTTGACAGATGTGAGCTTTTTTTCTGAGCTGCATTGGAAAAAGATAGATAGTGAAAACCTCCAGGGCATTTGGGCTTAGTGGAGCCAGTGAAAAGGGTTATTTCCAAGCATGCTGAATAATGCATCCCTCTGAATTCCTTAGTTCTCTCTTTCTGTCCTCCTTTCTGTTTTTCTCTCTCTCTTCCTTTAAATGCTTTGAGGATGAAATGCTGAATGCCCTCCCAGAGTTCTTCCACCACCACAGGAAAGTTGCAATCAAAGTCTTCCCAAGCAATGGGCTTTCAAAGTGTCTCATGCAAGTAGTCTGGTGGTCAGAAAAAAAGAGGGGAGAAAAGGAACAGATACGTAAACAGAGCAACTTACACATAACTGGTGCATTAAAGATATATTCCCCATCTCGGTTAATTACTTGTCACATCAGTCTTAAGCAGAGAAGCTGGCTGTTAGCCAGACTATTTTATTTCAGAAATCTCTGTGTCAAGAACATATGTTCAAAGAGACTCTCACCCCTATTAGATTTGTCTTCCTGGCTTACTTTTGTTTATCTATGATTGAAAAAACAACTGCAAAACAAGAAGCAGCCTGAAATTATCTCATTGTCAACTCTTTCCTTTGTTCTCCTCAATTTCCTTTATACATTCCCGGTTGGAGCTTGAATTTTGTGTTGGATGGTCAAAGCAGAATTACAGTTTGGAGTGAGGAGAAACCCACTTTCAGTCTGAGTTGAATCAAAATGTACAATTTTTGTGTGAAACAAAGAAAAAATGTAATCTCTTTAAGGGGAAGCCTGAAATGCTTTGTTCTTGCCGTGCTTCGTATGGGGCAGATGATAGAAAGTTATGTAATTATTGGGGTTTTTTTTTCTAAATGCCACCATTTTTGCCCCCCATTTAAAAGGTTCTTTTTTTTTTAACAAAGGCATTTTGAAAAGAAAAGCCCAATTCCCAAACACAAAGGTTTTGTTTTGGTTTTGGTTTTCCTTTGGCATTTCCACCATGAAACACTTTGTCCCTGACTGTGTGGAAATGCAGTGTTTTGACACTTTCCTGTGTGGATGTCAGGCTAAGTGTCTTGCCTGAAACCACAGAAGGGTTAAAACCACATCTCTTGAGCCTTCAGTTAGCCCTTAACCACTGGACCAACTTTCCTCTTAACAACCTTTAGGAGTTTTTGAGCAAAAGTGAACCCATGGATGACAATGTGGAGAAGGACAAATCGTTTTATCAGAGGCTCATGAGCAGAGAGAACCCCAAGTGAGCTGTGGAGGGGAGAGGGGCAGGCACCTACCCCCGTGCCGGAGCTGGCATCATCTGTCTTTTCACTATGCCTTCCCTAAAAAAACGAAGATTTAAGAGAAGCACAATAGTGGCACACACACCCTTGGACCACACATCAGTGAGTTTGCTGGTGAGAGCAAAGCCGCCGTGTCTATGCAATGTTTTTGTCCAGATTATCTGACTCCCAGTCAAGGTGCAAACAAACCTCAAGTCTTTTGTCAATAGCAGAATGTGAGCTGAGAATCTCAATGTCTTCTGAAAGAAAGTTTGGGAGCTCTTCCAGAAAAAAAAGCGGGGAAAGGAAGCTGGGTTTCTACACCTACTGTTAGAACGTTGCTAGGACAGTCATAGTGAAGTGAGGACGACGTGAGAGTATCTCCTGATGTGTATTTTCTAGTGTTTTATTTGGCTTGGGTTTTAACATCTCAAGTAAAGTAGGCTTCACCGCTTCCCTCAGGACCCCTTCTGTATGGGTCAAATAAATGGACTTGAGGATCAGTGAAATCAGGGCTGGCATTAGGACATCTGAACCTGCAGTTCTGTCACAGGCTTAGTATGGACGTGTGCTGTCCAATTTCCTCACCTCTCAGGAGCTGGGGACATGCAAACAACATGTAACTATCTTTCAGATAGTTGGAGAGGGATTTTGGACTGGAGGAGAGGAGCACTGGGATGGTAGAGCCCAGCCACACAAATGTCACTCAGAAAGAAACCTAGAACCAGGGTGTTCTGAAGTAATTTACACCAATGATGGACTATTTGAAGGAGTACTTGCCTCAAGTCCATTTATTTGACCCAAACAGAATTCCCTTGTCAACTTTGCCGCCTTATCCCTTCCTTATTCCCTGTCTCTTGCTTCACCCCAGTTTCTACCTCGCTTTCTACTTTTCCTCTTCCCAGAGTATCCTGGAGCGTTTTGTTCCAGCTGCCCTTCATCAGCCCATCTTCTACAGCAACCCACAAAAAACATTTACCATAAAATCTTCAGAGCAAAGTGTTTGCTCTCGACATAGGCTTCTGCCTTGGGTGGGGGAGGTAGAAAAGAGAGGGCACAAAACATATTTGACAGACATCAGTTATGTCACTTTATTTATGGTTGGAAGGCAGTTAAGGGCTGGTGACAAAAATAACTTATCTTTGTGCAGCAGAAGGAATGGAGCCCAGTTTCCAGTGTTATCCAATCTCCCTCCTTTCTCTCATCACATCCTTTTTGTGGATTCTCCAATGTCTAACATAAAGAGGTGAACATACTTCAGCATTCTCTCAAAAGAGGTTTACAAAGCTTTCCTTCACTCAGCTGTCTAATCTCATAAACATCTATGGAAAGTAATGTCTTTTTTTGTCTTGAAGGATTTTCTTTCTCTCCTTCTGTCAAATTTGGTTAAAATTGCCCATATGCTATAAGAAATATTGACAGAGAAAGAACGGGACAGGAGATAGGTAATAAACATAGCATGCTCTATAAGCCCTGTTTCCTTAGGAAAACTGGGTAGAACAGGATGTTCAGGATTCAACGTGGCCCTGTGGTGGGCTTGTTCAGTGCCTCTGCTGATCTCTTGTGTGGAGGGCAGATGGCAGAGGTTGCCCTTGGAAGTGATCGTGGTGATTGTGTGTCCTGGACAGGTTCATTCTGTCTGGATGTGCTGAGGTCAACAGCACAAAGTATTGTATCCTTTCTCTTCAGGTCCTTTTTTAAAGTCGTAACATTTCAGTTGTCCTGCCTAGAGTAAGGTCTTGCTGAGGAACAGAAACTCACTGCACTCATTTTATTCCTTTGTTATCATATAGTGCATGAATATAGCAGGAGGGAGACCAGTCAGGGCCATCTATAAAAGGAACAGCTGTAGGATCTTTCCATCCCCACTTTTCCAATCGCACTTTTACCTCTTTTTGTCTCCTTCTATCCTCACTCAGTCAGCCTCTCTTTCTCACCTCTCGCTGGTGTTCATCAATAAATATTCAATTAATGTTTTCCTATGATAAAGATCTATGGGTGTCAGATAAGAACATCTTCACAGGATGAATGGTGCTGCTAAGTCTTGCGGCTAATTCTGTGCAGATGCAGAAAGTCTGCTGGAAGTGACTTTACAAAATGGAGTGCTCAAGCATCCCTGTTTTATTTTTTAATGCAGATGAGAATTTAAAAGCCTGTGTTTTCTACAATTAATTTTATGTACTATTCTTTTCAATTATTTATGTTCCCTGAATGATAAATGGGCGGGTGGAGAGGGAAGGGAGACTAAAGGTAGTGGGAATCTGAAGAAAGAATCCTTTTTCCTCATTAGTTATTTATTTATTTTAGACTGGAATATGAGCTCAGCTGATAATTAAGAGAACGTGGACCCTAGATCAACTGGTGGTAGGAGATCAGTTTATCACCTAGCAAGGCTCAGAGGAAAAAGACAATAACAGAGGATGGAGGTTTAGTTCTAATTTTGCCACAGATTTATTTAATGCACTTTGGCAAATCCCTTAACTTCCCCACTTGCAAATAGGAAGATGCAGCTGCTTTTTGCAAAATCGTGATGGATAGCACAAGTAAACACAAATTCTGTAGCTGATGTAAAAGCAAAACTTTCTTGGATTCAGCTGAACTTTTCTCACATATATCAATGTTGATCCTGGCCCACGTGAAAGCTGCATTCATTAGAGTCACGTTCGTCCAAAGCCAGAAAAGTAACCCATTTTTTAGGGTTGGAGGCAGGAGAGAAGTGTTATATTTTATGCGTTTGTGCAACTTCTTGGGGTAGCACTTTAGCAGAAATACGAACGTGCTGAGGAGAACAGCCTTCCTGAATAAAGCAATGCCTGCTTGAATCAGTGGGCGTTTGAAACCTCTGGAGAGAGAGCCTGACCCTCTCTGGTTTCCAGCCCATTTCCGAGGGTTTTGGAGAAGCAACAGGATGGCATTTGGGGCCTTAGAGAAATTGATTCTAGAGATGTAAGGGGATTATTTTAGAGCAAAAGAGAGGAGACCCCATTAAAATAGCACTGAAATGGAAAGGAAGCTGAACAAATGGAGACATGTTAGGCTGAGCGTTGTTTGAAGTGAGACATTTTCCTTGAGATATCGATTGTTTTTTATACCGTACTTAACCTAAATCAGATCCTTAAAAACAAACAAAATCAACCCCTCAGAAAAAAAACAAATAAAAAATATATAAACGGTTATTTTAGGACTGAGAATAACAGCCAGGATTTTCCTTCCGCACATTCTGCTTCCCCAAAATAGTAGTGCTTGCTTGTAAGAGAGACATCTTGGCAGTAATGGATATTATTTTCTTTCAAGTTCATTTATAAGGTTAAAATCAGAAGGTTTGTGAGTTTTTGATGGTTTTTTTTTTTCTACTTCCTAAATTTGTTTTAGCACAAAAGAGATGTGTTGGAAGGAAAACAATGGAGGTAAAAATTACATGTTGAAAATGTTTAGTGATGAAGCCACTTGAGAAATTGCCAACTTTCAGAGAAAAATTCATACCCATTTTAGAAATTTCAAACGCTTGCATAAACATATTTTTATTCACAGTCATCCCATTGTGCTTTCATGGTCCTCCAAGGAAGCGGGGCGGGGGTGGGACGGTGGTGGATCAGAGACCTTCTCTCAGTTTGAGAAAAATAAGGTAATCAATTTGGTCAATTTTATAGAGATTAAAGTTCATGAAACTCACAATTAGAAAAATCAGTTATCAACTGAGAACCATAATGTAAATATAAACTGGCTAGTCCTTTCCAGGGTATAGTCACAAGAGCTCTTTCTACAGGGACATCTGGAGTAATCCCTTCCACTCCTCCAGAGGTGCAAGGCCTCAACCATGACCTTCAGAGCTGACTGAAGTTATGGCCTTTGATATACCAGAACAGTTCCTTCTGGAAAAAAAGACAGGCGAGAGTAACAAAACAAAACAAAAAAAGTCATCCATCAGACTTAGAGCATAAATGTTTGTCTTTGTCATAGAGGCTGTTAGATTAGTTCAGCTTCCATAATCTATTTAATTATTGTCTTTAATGGGACAGCCATTAAGCTAACTAGTTACTTTCTGTAAACATGATAAGAAGGATCTGCATTGTTTGCACCAGCCTGCCATTTCTGAACCAAAATCATGCACCCTTCTCAGTGACATCCTTCTCTTTGCATAAGAGATGCTGTTATGAGGTGGAGGATGGGAACGATTCCACCACTACTGTCTATTCCACCACTGTACTCCATTATCAGTGGGAGATAACAGCTGGAAAGAAACCGGCGTCTTTGTCCCACTTTTCCCTCTTTTTGAGCCTACTGGCACTATTGTCAGTGCAATTTGTGAGTTCTGTGTTGAGGAACACTCAGAAGGTTGGGATCAAATTGAAGTTGTAGGTTCATTTTTATAACAGCAAACCAGATGTGTTAAAGAAGTGCTGTTTCCCTCCTTGTCTCTGTGGCTGAAGAGGGACCTATTCCACTGAACCGCCCAAAGAGCTCATGTTGTTTGGAGGTGCTGTCACTTTCTAGTGAAATAATAATTTGGCAGAGTAAAATATTACTAAAAGGGAGCTGGGAAACGTAACCAACTTCTGAATCAAAAGCCAAATCCATAAAGCTCCTTTGAAACACTTTTTGCTCAGAATTGTTTTTTTCAGTAAATATGTTAAACCTTAAGGAAGGGGAGACTCTAGATCTCAACAGAACCTGGACCTGACCTAAATGCCAGTACACCACTCAAATGACTTACGACTTGAGGCACTTGGTTTTTCCCTCTCTCCCTTTCTCCTTGTTTGTGTTCTTTTCTTTTCTTTTCCTGCAGATTTTTTTCCATTTATTGTGCTCCTAGAATAAGAAGGGATGAGAAAACGTTCAACTCCTAGAAAGGGTTTTGACCTAGTGGTTGCTAGGTGATTAGATGTTTTGATGATGGGAAGTCATATAAACTGATAGCAAAAGCAGTATCCAAAATACAGCACAAGCAAGTGTGAAAATATGTGGGTGATGAGCCTCTAATTTTATTCTCTTCATCGTTCCACATGAGGCTGTGAGTTTACAGTTTGCATGGATACTATCTAGATGCCTGCTTTAAGAGAATGAGAGGTGCTGGAAAATGGTAAGACTATCTTCAAAAATAATTCCTTAAATTCCCCTTAGCTACTGGTTACAGCAAGAAACCAACCGTTAGAGCTCCTAATGAGGGTGGCGAAAATTGGAGAAAATGAGCTTCTTGAAATGATGCACCGTGCCCCAAAGTGGTTTCAAACACGCTAGTAGAAAACAACTTTCCAGAAATCTCTCTCTTGTTTTTTCCATGCATGATTTGTTCTTCCTTAATTCACCATTTAGGAAGCAGGAAGCCATGAGGCAGAAGGAACACTACAATGCAAGTCTGCTATTTCCTGCTGAGTAGCAACAGGCTGCGGAATGGACATACAGCTTTTTCTGGATGTGGCAAAAGGTTTCTTTCAGCCCCTAATTTGCAGTGTCAGAGTAACCCATTATCAAGACGATTAAATTTAAAGAGACTGCAGTAAATGCTAGCATACAGAAGACATCAAGCATCATTAAAATGTAATTGGAAGCAAAGCTTAATGAGGTAAAAGGAAAAAAATACCCAGAATCCTTTTGGGCTTTCTGCCCCCCCCTCCACTTACTTGCTTTGCCTGAGCCAGCAACTACTATATTGAAAATTATAATTTGCAAGCTGCATTATTATTTGGTGTTCCTTGCAGCAGCTAAAAAGACGTGATGCTTTAGCGTAGCTTTGCGATGACCGTATAAAGTTATACTCACTGTAATTTTAGACTGAAGGCGGGAATGCTTTTGCTTTCTCAAGGTCTAAAGTTTCTGGTAGGAGTAAAGCTAATCTGGTTTTGCTCATCCAGAGCAGACAATAAGGGCCAAATGGAAACATGTGTCTACAACTTTCTGCTGATCTGTAGACAGCAGTGGGCTTTGAAGCAGCAATGTCTCAGATTCCCTCTTTGCCGAGGATAGCAAGAACAATGAAGCAGGGAAGCACAAAAAAAGGAAAAGAACAGAGAGGGGAGCAGCAGCCATTGTGCCTAGCAAGGCAGGACGAAACCACAATGCTTCTGGTAGGAACGTGGATAGCAAATGTAGTGTTTGTATAGGAGGTAATAGCTCAATAAGGCAGTGGGCTGGCTTCCCAGGTCCTTAAAGGCTACCTGCTACAAAGCATCTGTAGTTCAGCTGGTACCATTGTGATACGCGCTGGTAGAGTCCCCTGGAGGGAGAGCTGCTCTGTTCATCTCTGTCTTGTGGCAAGGTTGAGGCCAAGCTTGGATTTTGCAAAGGCTGAGCTAGTGTGGGTCCAGTTTTCTTTTACTTTTTTTTTTTATTTCTTTTTTTTTTTTCTTTTCTCCCTGAGTCATCAGTTCAACACATTGTTTCTGGAGGAGAAAATGGACCAGTTCAGTTCATTGCATATCACCATCCTGGGCTTGAGTTAGTGATTCCTCCCCTTACACACAGCTGCAGCTTTTCTGGAAGCATCGTCATTCCAAATCAAGGCCCACACAGAAGTAGGCAAAAAGCACAAATACTTTTCCCAAGGCGTCTGATCCAGTTAAGGTGCCAGGACCTGGCCCTTAAACTAGCCAAATGTATTAGTCTCAGCTGGATCTATGATGGATTTTTGTTTTGGTTTTGTCATTTAAATTCAAAAGTCTTTGGTCTCCAATGGTGACTCTAGATGTGAATTCTGTACCTTTGCTAGAGAACAGAAAAACTTGATCCCTGGAGAAAGCTGTGTGAGCTACAAATATAGCTCCAAACCTGCTGTGCGGGTTGCAGTTCAGCCCTACCTCACACCATTCACCGTCCATAGTTATAGTGACAAGAATCACGTTTTAAAAAACACAATGATTTTAGAGAGTTTTTCCCACTTCTTTTTCCTCTGATGTGGACCTTGTCCTACCTACCATGTTGGAAACTTCCATTCTGATCCCAGTTCTGGTGGGATTTTGATAGCCAACCTTGTGCATTATTTTTTTTAATAAGGCTTTCAAAAGCAACAAAGTGATCTCAGAGCTTCAGAGTGATTTCCAAGCAACGTCTGTACCAGCGGGGAGCTCTGAGGTACAAATGCCTGAGCTCATTTGGAGCCAGGAGATACATCCACACAAGGAGATACATCCACCCAGCTGTCCTGTGCCCTCATCCAGAATTGGTGTTTGCACCAGACTCCACTGTACTCTGCCTGACAATCAAAAGAACTGGGCTTTGAAAGCTTCTAGTATCTGAGCCTTCTCTGAAAATAATGCCCTTCAACTTTTGTCTTTGCTTTTGTTATTGTTCCTATTCTCTGTCATGTCTGTTTTAATTTAAGTCCTCTAGGGACCAGACACTGTTCCTTATTAGGAGCTTGTACAATGTATAAAACAGCAGGGCTCTAATCTTGTGCACTCTAGGATCAAGCAAACAACCTGAAGAGAGGAATTTTGTCAAAACATGTCAACAGAAGCTTGACTCAGTAGCACCTCTCACTACTGTAAAGGTAGTGTGCCTGATATATGACATTACAAATGAATCTTTGGTTGTTTTTGTCAAATAAGTTCCTCTTGTTTCCTTGCTCTCTCCCATTTATTTTTGATTGCAGATACAGTGTCAATTTAATTCAATATGGGGAAGGATTAGTAGAGTATAACCCGCAACAACCGGACAGGTAGAGTGCTCTTAAGGATCATTAGTGGGGCTGCAGTTAAACGGAGGCCAAAGATTTGAATAAGCTTCAGATTGAATTTTCCTTTCACCTTTAGAGTTGTTCTCATTGGCAAACTATTCTACACTGTCTAAAAATGTAAATCTTCAGGTCTCCAGCTGCTCAAACAAGACCTTTCACTGACACAGTGTTGTCTTTAGATTGAGAAAAATGCAAAGTTGCAGGATGCTGGTCATTGAATTTTTCATTTTCCTGGGTTTACCAGAAGAATATTTGCCTTAAAATATAGAAGTACAGGAAAAAAAGTAAAAATCTACATTGCTACATGGTTGTGTTGTAACAGTGAATATAACTTTTCTTGTATCCCAAAAGCCTTTGAGTAAGATGTCCAAACTTTTCTTCAGTGAACATAAGTGAAGTGCCATTGCCCTTTTTAGACCCAATGTACCTATGAGAGACAGTCAAGTTTTCTGTTATCTGACCCTTCTGTGACACTATCATCTAAATAATTACTGGGGGGTGGGGATGCGGGGAAGGTAGAGCAATCATCCATTTTATAGCACGGTGGAGAACAAAAAGGAAACAGCTTGATTTTTCACTGTGTTTTGGCCACATCCTTCACCAAGGTTGAGATTGTGATGCCAACACTTAAAAATTAAGTTTGTAGTTTAGATTATTTGGTTTTGGACAATATTAAAAAGTAAATGAGGAAGAGTTGAGTTCTTTACTGCTTATTCATTGCCTTCACAGGTCTCTCTGGTTTTAACAGAGTTTTAAGGAAAATATTGTGTGCTGCAGTCTTCAAATTGAATGTGCTTTTGATGCATATAACTAAAGGAAGTCTCTCCTTTCTTATACAAATGAGATCCAAAGGATCTCTACAGATAATATGGCAAAGTTCTGTGTCTTGATGTGCTGATTATTTTTACATGTCATGCTTAGCTTTGTAGGGCAATCTTCACTCTACTACACTTCTTGCTAAAAATAGGAATATTGTGTACTAGAAAACTGTAGTTAATGTATATAATTTTTTTTCCTATCAAAAACGTGTTTGGCCTTTTAAAGGGGGAAGTTGAAAGATGGAACTGGGGGTTTCTTGTCTTTTGAGGGACATCTGAGACATTTTGGAAGATTTCAGCTTCTTGTTTCATGTTAATTTTTAAAACTTTCATCAGAAAGAGGAATAGAGGGAAAAAGAGAACACACTTTTTGACCAACCTGTGTGGCAGGGAAATGAGCACTAAATTTAACTATGTAGACATCAATTATAATAGGTTTCCATGTGGTACTACAACACATAGATGCCTCAACCACAGATGCTGGCAGTTTTGGATGGAGTCTGCAAAATGATTTGGTTTCATGTTGTAACATTTTACAATTTTATAGGGTGAAACTCCACATTTCAATTTCAATCACTGTGTATCTATGGGAACCCTTGGAGGGTGAAATCATTTTACTCCGGGAATTCAGAACCAGAGGTTTTGCTGCAGTTTGAAAGCACTTTGGGATAGCTTGGGATTTTCATTTTACCAGCCTGGTTCTTTATAGAGATTAACCATTGTACACTCATGATTTTGCAGTGGCAACACTGAGCCTTATACAACTCAGTTATAGATAAAATCTCAGCCCCTAACAGTGGCCTATGAAAATTGAAGTTGTATAGTAACACCTGGGGCTCTGGGTAGACCCTCTGGAAATATTTAGGAGAAAGATCAGAGGTGAAGGAGAGGAAAGGGGATAACAGTTAAGCACCACTCTCCTCTTCCCTCCCCCCACCCCCCACCCCCCAAAAAAAGATAAAAGCTCTGTATACACATTATCATAGAAATAGGTTGCCCTGCAGCTGCTCCACTCCAGATATATTAACAGCTCTGGGATTCAAGAAACCATTGGACAAGCATAAGCTTAAAGCCAGCAGAATGACCACAATGGACTTTTTCATTAACAACAGGATCACAGAGGAAGGATTTACTCAGGCGGAACAATTAAAAAGCATGGGGTTGCAATAAAAGGGAATGAGACTTCAACTCTTTCTCTGTCTCTGTCTTTAGGACTCTTTCTCCTTTTCTGTCTCTCTCTTTTTTCCTCCCTCTCTCTTTTGTGTTGTTGTTCTAATCCAGGGCTCCCAACGGACTAGCATTACATCTTCCCTCGAATTAGCATTCCCATTCCCCGGGGAGGGCTGCTGTGGTGATGACTAAGGGAAGGGGTGATAAATGTTAACAGAAACACTTTTGCAGAGTGCTGATTTTTCTGTTTGTAAAGCACGCACCTGCACAAAAGATGCCGAGTGAGAGAAAATAGCTCCATCTCGATGGGAGACAAGCGCACCCGGAGACACACACTTACTTAACATACATTACAGGGACGCCCTGTAGTAGTATCACACTGGGAGTTGTGTGGCAGAGCAGGAAGGGGGAGAGGGGAGGAGCAGTGCAGGGTAGATAGGAAGTTTGATTTGGGATTAAGGCTAGAGATCATATTTTGGAGCATTGGTACACAGCCCTTTATCCCTTCCTTTCATGACCTCACGCATCTCACTTTCTTGCTTTGTGCCTCAGTTTGCCAGCATCAGTGTGATTCATCAAGTGGTAATAGACAGCTGAGGCAAAGGGAGTTTGAGTCCCTGAATATCAGTCACACTCCAATGGTGCATTCACCTTTACAGAGTAGTTCAGCTCATTTCTGAATCCCCAGATTGTTACACGTGGGATTTAAGGAGATGTAGGGTGCACATAGGTGATAAATTACAAGCTGGAGTGGTGCCAGTGCTGTGCGGTCTATATATGGAGATTAATATGAGCAAACTAGAGCCTTGTCCCGTCTGAAACTCCACAAGGTGTTCCTGCCCCACACCATGAGCCCTAACACAGAGATGTATCAGGACATGTGTTTCCCCATCACTCAGCTTGAGTGAGGAAGGCAAAGAGAGTGGGATCTTGGCCTTACACTGGGGTGTGCTCATCTTCGGGGAACTACTTTGCCGCAGAGGCTGTTACTTTTTTAATAAATACAGTAGATTCTGCTTTGGTATTGGAGTAAAAATGATAAATATGAGCAACGCATCCACATTTGATGAATTGCAGGGCTAAATGTTCTCATGCATATGTCTGAACCACTTCCTGAGTCACCCATTCTTGGCAACATCAATGTTTGGGCTCTCTATTATTCATGGCCATACTGTATTTGCAGCATTTTTAGCTGAATGGACAAAGTAAAGCCATGGACATTTTCTGGGAGAAAGGTCAGTGCGGTCCCCATATTGTAGATTGAGAAAAGAGTAACAAACATGTTCTTGCCAGTGATGGATATGCAGAAACTTGGGAGAGGTCTACTTTGCTTATGGTTAGAACTATGCTAAGGATTTGATCTAAGGATATTGTGTTACAAGAGTGTACCAGGCTGCCACAAACTTTGGATTAGTTCGAAAGCCTGTGACTGATTTTTTTATGATAGTACTGAATATTGGTCTCTTTCTAGAGTTACTATTGTAAATCAAAATATTATATAATGGGGAAAATATTGATTTTTTTGTCTGTGTATGAGTCACCACAGTAAAAACCAACCATGGAGGAAAACGGTGGCTTTACCAATTAATAGACTGCAAAAGTAGAAAAAAAGGAAAAGGCTAGATCTTCCCTTCTTTAGTAGGATGTATTCTGGGTTTACTTCTTTGCTGCTTTTACCCAGGGTTGGAGAGGGTGGGTACGACCTGGTTCTGGTCTCCTTTCATGAGGCAGAGACTCAGCTCCTCAACATTGTTGTACGTGCCTGGAGAAGGAAGGAAGGAAAAAAAATATTTTTTAATCTGCTTCCGTCTCCTCAGGCAATCAGGCTCGTTCTTCAGCAGTGATGGGCATGGAGTAACAAGGAGAGGACAGGACAGCAAAGAGCCAATCTCCTGCTACCTAGTAAGACAGACTCATCACTCAGTTTGGGTTGTACAGTTCAAAGTTATGGCTGGTGTTCTGACTCTTCTTTACGTGAAAAGTTGAGGTGAAAGAACAAATTCAAAGCAAGCACTATATCATTGAAATGTCCCAGCCAGCAAATTTGCTTTAGGATCCTTACGGGCTACACATAGCACATTTCTTCAGAGGTTCTTGCAGAACTTTGCATAGACAGGTGTTTGAAAGGAGATGGGTATATCTGAGAATCAGAGTGTCCTTTGGCTTTCAAGGTGTCCTGAAAAGAGAAGCCAGGGTGCCAGTCTCTGGGCTTCAAACTGCAGATCATCCTGTTGTGAGATGCTGGAAAAGACATCTAAACACCCTGCTCAGAAGGAATTTCAACCCTTGACACATAGCAAGCACTCTGAGCCAGCAAAGCCACTGACTTCATCCAGAGAGGGGAGGGGAAGAGAAGCAAAGGCAATGTTTAATTAGGAAGCTAATTTCATGACATCATGCCTCCTGGCCTTTATTCCATTAATGAAGCTGAAAGTAGGCCACAAACTACAGGGATTTATTCTTCCCTATTGGGACCGTGTTATATCTGTCTGTCTGCTTACATGGAAAATGCAACATCATTCCCAGTTGTTAACTTATTCCATAAACATTCACCATCCACTCTGCTCTTCCTGTAGCCTCATTTATACTGCATGCCTAATGCCCTGTATAAATTGGCTTTCTCTGCATACTAATGTGGGCATCTTTTTATTATTTTTTTTTAAAGCAATGGGCATAGAAAGAGTAGGTACAGCCACCTCTGAGGATTTACCTGTGGGCTAAACTCCGAGTATAAGGGCTGCATCCCAAGGTATCAAGAGCTCCTGAAACAGAAGTGGTGAGATGGGAAAGAAAAGAATTAATGTTGGTTTTACCTGTACCGTGGGATGAATACTGAGGTCCTGATAACTCAGTCCTTATGTGGAGGGGGAGGAGGGAGAACAGGACCTTGAAAATTAGCTGGACCCGTGCTTGGAAGACTGCAGATTAAAATGCCTTGAGACCTGGCCCCTGCTCTGACTTAGGGCTCCTGGTGTTTTATGATAAGGAATCTATAGCAGTGCCTGTCTCCCTCTCTCCCCAGCGTCTGCTCCTCCCCACAGACAAGGCGGCAGAGCAGAAGGCATGTCTGCTCCATGCTGCTACAGCTCACAGCCCGGGGTCCTAACACAACGTGCAACAGATGCCAGGTCTGGTTCCTGCCGGAGCCGTCCTCTGCTGAGACGCTGGGAAAGGAGGCGGCTTCAGTTCTTCTGCCGTTGCTGTTGAGGGACTTATCTGGGTTAGAGGGGAGCGAAGTCCGAAGTCAGCCCCGCATAAATCACTAGAGCTCCTAAATCAGGACAGCAAAGGATGTATTTTGATGTTATAAGTAAATAGCTCCAATGGAGAGCTACCACAAAAAGGAGCAAAGTTGTCTCCTGCCCTTAGCTGCATGTTCATGCTCTCTCTGCTGCACCAGCTAGAATTTATTAGGCTTGAGATGAACCAGCTCATGCAGCTGGTCTGACCAGGCCTGGTGTAGGAGCCATGTGGAGACAGACCAGCACGAGTGGCATCCTGAGAAAAGGGTAGGAAAAGAGACTGTAACTCCTGCTGCCAAGAAAAGCTGTCCCGTGGAACTGCAGTGACAGCTGAAGTCCCATATCCCTTTCCCAGAATGCACAGAAACGAAAGTGAAGGCTGGAAAAATAAGTGAAATGGTATGTGAATCCGGCATCTCAGCACTGAAAATCGTGAGTTATAGCTAAAAAATACAGTCCTCTTAGCTCAGGCATGCACCCACCCTCTGTGTCTGAACAGTATCAGCACACGTTACATCGAGCCACTCCAAAGGCCTGCTCAGCAATCAGCTGGGTATATTCATAGATGTTAAAGCCCTGAGGACTACTGCAATAATCTGCTTTGACCTACATAACATGGGCTGGAGAGATTCACCCAGTAATTCCTGGAGTGAAAGGAATTGTTCTTCCCGGAGTAATTCCATTCAAACTAGGACTGAATTGATTGTGTGTGTGTTTGTGTATGCTTTTTTTTAGCTATGCGTTACTTTGTGGCTCCTTTTAATTTTTTCTTTATCTCCCATTAGTGGCCTTTTCCCGTCTTCTGAACACTTAAGCTCTTGAGGATTTAACAGTATTCAGAAAATGCAAAATTCAAAGCTGTGAGCATGACAACTTGAAATATCACCACAAAAATGTATTTTATTCACCCCAGAAGACAGAACCATAATAGCATGTGTCATACTCTGACCAACCACAGTGAAAAGCTGTAGTTCAAATTTCAGATCTGCACCTTCGAAACTGGTTGAATAAACATCACTGTTGTTTGGTGCTTGCCTGCTTAGAAACACCAGCTAACACTGACGAAGTCAGCACTGATTCTCGCTGGCGTGGGTTCCCTTTATGCAGCGAAAAGGTACAGTCCCAGCTGGCTTCTGAACACAGTCAGTGCAATCGTTTTTTATCATGAGGTTCCTTTATGGTTGGCATCTATGTATCCAAAGCAAGGCACTCTTCTCCATCTGTCCTGCTCTGATTGTGGGATCAGCTCTCCCACATCTGCATGCAGGATGCAGGCCAGTGGCCCCAGATTTGGGAAATCTCTGTGTCTTCTGAGCTGGCAGGCACCAAGCGATGTATTTAGGCTGTGATGAAAAATGTATCAGTTTGTTCAGGCTCTGACCACAGACATTGTGAGGGATGTTTGCAAATTCTACTTGATGTTCATGTGGAGAAGGCTCCCTCCTTTGCAGGGATATATGTTGTTTTGAGAGATGATGAGCTGTGTGGGGCTACCACTTGCTGCAGCCTGCAGAAAAAATCCCAATGGGATGAAAACCTCTAGGTAGAAGGATTAGCTCCTCGGTGCCAAGGTGTCTCCTTGCATTGTCTGTTTTGGGGGGAAGTCCTCTTCAACCTGTAGCATAGGGCTCTATTGTTCTTTCTTTCACAAGGTTTAAGCTACCTTTTGTCTTATGCTTACAAACAGTCTTTCATGTAGATACTGCCCCGCCACTTGCTAGACTGAGTATATCTGCAGGACAGTGCTGTTGCTTCTCCCTTGTCCTTAGACTTTCTCTGTGAGATGAAGGTATCTGATGAATTTGTGGTCCACTGAGCAGCAACTGAAGTCTCAGAGCAAGAAAGATGACATGGTGTTGTGTAGGGTTTCTAGTGAGGGCTGTTGAGCTAAGAATCCTTTTTACCTAGTCCCTACCTCACACCAGCCCTGAGATGAAGGTCTTTCCTCTCCTGTGACCCCAGGGATGCGCTCTCCCCACGGCTGGGTGCAGAATTCAGTGAGTACCTCACATGCATCTCTTTCCATCCTCCTTATAGACTTTCATCACACAGCACATCCCCAACACTGTTTGCCCCCTTCCCATCCCCGACTCCGAGCTCTGCAGCAGCCTCCTCCTGCCCCGCTCCTGTCTCTGGGCAAGAGCAGTGAGCACCAGGAATCCAGCACAGGCCCTTCTGCTCAGCAATGCAGAGTGTTACGATGGGGTCAACCAGCCTGGCCTTTGTGTGTTGTTTTATAAATACATCCTGCAGTCACCAGGTCAGCCGCATAAAGACTTCTTTCTGAAATATGGGAGCCTGACAAGTGCTTAGCAGACGGCCCGACATCCTGAATCCGGTCTCTGTGAGATTCTCCTCTCAGCAGCGCCGGCACATGCTGTTCTGATGGTGCGGTGCCAAGTGACTTCTGGGTCAGTGCTGATCTTTGGAAATAAGTCTCAGTGGGGGATTGATGACAGAGTTCTTCTGACCTGAGGGAAATCGGTAGGAGGAAGGCACCAGACGTGGAGTTGGTCTGCAGAGGGGGGGAGAGAGGAAGGGGGGGTGGGGGAGGATGGAAGACAAGCGACTTGAATATTAAATCCTCTTGAGCCAGGGAGCACAGTGAGGCAGCCGAGCCTTTAGCTCTTTTCCTCACAGGCTGTTTTCCAGGGAAGGAAAACAGCTTTAATCTGCTAGAAGAATCCCAATTTGTGTTTGAAAGCATATGTTTGCACTGGGAATCCAGCAAACGGCACTGCAGTGCTTAACTAGTAGGTCAATGCTGTGGACTGGGAATTCAGCTCTGCCTTCAGTGTGGAGAGTTTATCTACACAGATTTATGCTGTCATGGCGGTACCGAGGAGCAGCATTTGCACAGGGAAGGCCCGGAGGACGCTGGTTCTCCATAAGGTTTACTGGACCTGCCCCTCGCTCGGAAAGCTGATGGGGTTTATGGGAACCACTCTGCCTCTTGCTGCTTTTACTGGGGAACTGCTCTTGCCTGAGGCAAGGGACTCTCCTGCCTGGCCTGAGGACACTGGCTGGATTCAGCTCTAACATTAAAGAGCTGTTGGTCAAACAGGTGAAAGGGAAGCAGCCCGATGGCAACATTAGCAGCTGTGCCCTCAGGCAGGAGCCTACACTCCCTCCTCCCAAAACTACAGAGGGTGTGTAGATGAAAGTCTCAGGGGTCTTGCTGTTATGACAGATATTGATCTTGCAGTTTTTGTTGCTGAAGACCCATGGTGTCCTCAGGAGGGAATAGTCCCCACAATGGCTTCTGGGATGGGACCCTGTGTGTGTATGCTGTAAGTGAACAAATGTTGCAATCATGGTGTGCAGAGCAAATTCATCCTTCACCCTACTGCTGCTTCCCTACCCCGACATGGTCTCTGAAGAATTGCCTTCTTTCCTACAAACCAGAGCAATTCTTTACCCCAATTTCTCCTTTGGATCAGAATCGCTCTACAAATGGTTTCTCCAAATGGAGATACAAGAAACGGAAGGGTCTAATCTAAGGTATGAATTATGTTAGCCCAACCAACAACACAACCTCCATGTTGACCTTATTGTTTATTTTCAGCTAGGCTCACCTTCGTTTAGTCACTTAGGGACAGCCTCATTTGTGACAATGAGCAAATGTTTACATAGGGTATTTTTAACAAGTAGGCAAAAACTAGTTTTTTAGAAAAAATGAAGAATATGAATTATATCATTGTATCTTTACTCTTGAAAGAAAAAGCTGAAGTTATGCTTCCCCCACATCCTATGTGAGAACACTGTACAGCACCGTATGCAGAAGCACAGTAAAGTAGTAACTCTTTGTTACTCCTCTACTCTCCAAATTATCCCTAACTTTGTCCCATAATACCATCCTTTATACTTAAAAGCATGGGTACGGGAGCAGATCCTCAGCATTTCCATAAAAATTGTATAGGCAGGTACAATCTGCTACAGGCAAGACAAGGAATAGGTTGTTCTCTCATTCTTTATCTGATTTGCCCAGCTACTTCTCTGCATAAGATGAGACAAGGCAGGAGTTTCCTTCACCTCTCATAGTATGGAGCAAGCATGCATCGCCTAAAGAAGAGTTTGCAGCCATCTCCAGCTTTTTGTCTCTTGAACACTCCCTGAGTACATGCTGGGGAAAACCTCTGGGGGAAACATCATCCACTGGCAGGAGGAAGATTTACACTGTTGCTTGGTTGCTTCAGTAGAGGCAGAAAGCAGAACGTCAGAGATGGAGTAAGACGTTATGTCTGAAATCTAACGTGATGCTGTTGCATCTCTCTTGGCAAGACCTCTCCATGAGGTCAGGGCAATTGTGTTACTTGGAAGCCAAAATTGTAGCTTAGGCTTCAAGTAACTGATGAGTTCAAATCTAGCATACTAAACCTCCTTAACGGCATGGTGGGTTTTAAGAGTCCACGCCAAGTCCCATGATATCACGGGACTACATTAGTTGACAGCTAGGGAGAGAGGATCAGTCCCAAGGCTTGAAGGCCTGGTGGTGTCTACTCCCAAATTTATTAATCAGACTTGGAGTTACTTGTGTTTAGCGTTAGGCAAGGTGCACTGAGACCTAATCGGCGGCTTCTCACTCCATCCCATAATGGGAGAACAAGGGGTGACTTGGCAAAATTAATGGCTGGTAAATTTAGAATAAATAAAAAGAACCACTATGCCATGTGCCAGTCCCCTGTGGGATTTACAGGCACGGGAGGTCATCGAGACAAATACTGTGGCTGTATTATTAAAACAGGCTAGATAATTTTATTACCATTAATAACGTTTACAGTTATGTAAGCTGAGATAATGAGGCTAATCAAATCTCATGCTTCAGGGCGTAAACTGATTGCCTGCAGGGGTCAGGAAGAAGTTTCTTTTTCCCCACATGCAGCACTGCACAAATGGCTAAGTGCCATGCACGGCGGGGGTTGCTTTTGCTTGGACACCTGCACATCGGCTACTGCTGGAGTGGGTGACTAAGCTCAGCGTCATGGCAGTCTCCCGATCCACGCCTTGCTGCCATCTCCTCTTCCTCTGTGTGCTCCTGCTGCCTTGGTGCTGACCCTATCTCCTGGCGCACCTCTCCTCCTCATTCCCTGAGCATCCTCTGCATCCTCATCCGGAGCCCCAGGTTCCTGCCACTGCCTCCACCTCCCTTTTTCCATGCTGTCTGCACTTTCCCACCTCCCGCACCACCCACACCTTGCCTCTGCACCCTGCCACAAGCTCCAACACGCTGGCTGGGAGCCCAGGCTAATAAGCCTAGCTCAATTTGTCTGAGCCTGTCCAAAGCTGACCCTTCGTGGAGCAAGAAAATGTGTTTGTGTGGGGTCTGAGGTTCATGGTACAGGTTGTGAACCCGTGATATTTCCTGCAGTTTCTTTGCAGCTTTATTTTAATGACTTAGTGCATTCTCTGGTAACATTCAGCATCTTCTGCTGAAAAGTTTTTTGTAAGCAACCTCACGAAAGCGAGGGCATATTCACTGAATGTCCAGCAAAAAACGTTTCTTTCTTGGTGCATAGAGAGACTCTGAGGAGAAAGGAGAGGTGATAAGTAGACAGGGAAGCGCTTTTGGATGTCTCTTCTGGGGAACAGGTGAAAATAACAGTCGTGTCATTGTTATTTTGGGTGAGATAGGGAAAGGAAAAGCAAGGGAGAGAGTGGCATCTAAGTCACATGCAGTGTTTTGGATCTGCAGTGATTACTCATGCAGATATCTGGGCTGGCGTCTGACAGGCAGATGAACGGGCTTTGGGCCTGCAGAGCTGTGAGCATATAAGATCAAACTCCAGGTGAAGAGGTTTGAGGTCTTCACTGCGCAGTTATCAATTTTGCCAAAGCTGCTCAGTGCCTAGTAGCCCCAAAGGCAGCTCTTCCTTCGCTGTTGCAGGCAGAGAGGGATGTGATGGACTTGAGGGCTAGGGCTGGCTGTGGCCAGGGCTGCCTCTGCAGCACAATGGTCCAAATTCTTCAGCTGCCCAGCACCACGAGTAGTTATCATGCCCATC
This sequence comes from Gymnogyps californianus, assembly GCF_018139145.2. Lineage (NCBI taxonomy): Eukaryota > Metazoa > Chordata > Aves > Accipitriformes > Cathartidae > Gymnogyps > Gymnogyps californianus. Next base: position 76,203,857 of record NC_059500.1, on the reverse strand, counting down.
TTCTCACAAATTGTGACAGTCACTTGATCCTCTGATTTCCACTTTAAATGTGTAAACAGGCCAGACAAGAGCTTGAAAGAGTGCTAGGAAAGGACTTTCATAAAGTACATTTGCTCCTGTTGCCTGAGTTGAGATAACTCCAGGGCATACACAGAGCTGTGAGCACAGCTGATACACACTCGCTCTCCTCAGCCAGAACCATGATGATACATTTTCTTCCTTAAACATCCTTCCCAATTAACTCAATTTGGTGGGGAAGCCATCCCATGCTAAATCCCCGACTCAGATTTTGCCCCTGAAAATACACGAGAGATAACAGTGAGATGCACATTTTCCTCCTCAGCAACGAGCACACCCCCTTCACCTCCAGGATTCGTATTCACCTCAAACAAATTGGGAAGCTGCCAGGCTTCGTCGAACCCTGTCCCTGATGTAGCAGAACAACCTGTCGTGTGTGCTTTGAAAGGGTCTCTAATATAGGCACAACATGGGGGTGACCTCGTCACTGAGAAAGTCTCTTACTGAACCTCTATTTATTAATGTAGACAGATGCAGAATGCACCTTCCAATACCCCTTTCTAGCTGAATGCGCTGAAAATTACTAGTGCTCTATGTAACTCCATTGGGGGCCACTGAGATTTCAGTTTTGCAATTAGCTGCTATAATATATATGAATAAAAATATATTATGGAGATGGATATATTTTTTTTTCCCTCCTCCTCTTTAATTAATCCTTGTTCCCTCAGATTTCTCTTGCTCACCTGCCTCCACCGTTTCCATAGCACATTGCCCTCATGTCTGGGCTCACCTGAGTTGTGCGCCTCACAGGAGTGGTACTGCCAGTCCCAAAAACGTGAATCCCCAGAATCATTTGCTGGGACAGCAGATGTGAGACAGCTTCTTCTGAAAGGGAGTGATGGTCCTAGGCTTTATTATTGCTCATCTGGTAGCCTGCTTTTCTCCCTCCTGTCCAGATATATCCCTGGGATAGAGATTGTTCTGATAGCTGATATACTTTGGAGGATTTTGTGGAAGATCACCCTATGAGAAACAACTGTTTGATTTTGTATCTAAAGTTTCCCAATTAACACAGATATGAAGTTCAGTCTTGATGCAGTGGGGCTAATTCTTAAATATTTTAAAACCAAGTTTGGTTATAAGAGGCCTTAATGTAAATTTATGGTCCCCTTTCACACATAAAATGGTGGATACAGGATTTGTACACTAAAAAATGGGCTGAAAAGCAGTAGGGCTTGCTTTAGAATTAGGAATTGAGAGCGAGCTGGAGGGGAAGGTTATCCTCTCTTAAAAAAAAAAAAAGAAAAAAGTTGTTTCATAGAGCCAGGGTAGACTAGAGACTTACATAAGCAGCAGTAGGGTGTAACTGCCCCACTGCAACCCCTAGGTAGGCAGGCTAAACTGCTCTTCAGAACAATGGTGTTTACTCCAATTTTCAGCTCCACTGGTGCAAAGACACTAGAGGTTGCACTGTTACAGTTATCCTGGTGGCTGCTGAACAGATAACCATCCTCCCCCTGTCCTCCCCAGGACAGAGAATACTCTTCACATCCAACCGTACTGAAAGCACTTTTTCTTACAAAACTATCTTTTGAGAAGTTCACTGGAAGATTAAGTACCTCCTTCTGCTCCCGCCCTCCCCTCTTTATATTTTTATCGTTCTGGATGGCCCAACCTTTCCCTCTTAAAGCTGTGCTCGGTGGTAATATAAAACCCAGACGAAAGCACAGAAGCACTGAAGACAGCAGCCAAGTTAGAATTTAGGTTGCATCCTCTGAGCTCTTTTTCGGAATACTGCAGGCTTAATTTGTTGTTTGAGCATCTCCCATATTTATAATAATACCCTCTATTAAACAACATGCCGTTAGCCATAATTTCCTGTGTGATTTACATATTTATTATTTTTATTTTAATATATATACAGAGTGTGTTTGTGCCTCTCAGAATCTACCGCTCTCAGATGGCTGTGATTGTTGCATTATTTTTTTTTCCATCCTTTACCAAGTGATTAGAGACAAATTGCGGGTTTTTTTCGTTGCTACTTTTTTGATAGGGTGGCCTGGCTAAAGATGGGTAGAGCTAAAATGGGTGCAATGCAGTAAACCTGGAATCGACACAAGGAACCCAGAAGGTCTGCTAGGTTCTTGCCTCATTAAGAACTCCATATCTGTTCACTGACTAACCTTGCAAATGAGTTCACGCTCAGTAAAGGAAATTGATTACTTTCCATTGCAATTAACATCTGGTCCTGGGTCAGATCATTAGGATAATTTGTTATAGAAAAAACCAAAGAAGCTAGCTACAGGGTAATAAAGTTTCTTCTGGACCCAATTAAAGATGCATTCTCTGGTTATTTTGCGGGACATCAGCCATCTCTTGGGGGTATTACCAGGGAGAAGGAAGCATACGGAGTGGACAATAGGTGGTGGAATGCCATGTATGAGAAAGAGATGTCAGGGGAATCATTTACTCCTGCCTCTAGGAAATGCACATTCTCAGCTCCCATTTGCAGTCAGAGTTTCAGAAATGATGTATGACATCTATTTGGTGAGGAATGCAGGGCTGAAGGGTTAGCAGGGACTGTGAATCTCTAGGGATTCTATTCAGAGGAAGGTATGTTCCAGTTTCGGACAGGTTCGTAAATAAAAAAAAAAAAAACAACTCTTTTTTGAATTTCACATCCCTATTTACTCTGAGACTCATAAAGATGTTGGGTTTCACCAGCAAAGTTTTCCCAATTTGAAGCAAAAATCTGAATCTTGCCCAAGAACTAATAAATGGTTTGCTTGAATCTGAGACCAACTTTTTTTTAATCAAATCAAAAGGCTCTAAACATAAAGGAGCCAAATTTCAGCCCCATGTGTTGATCAGGGAAAAAAAAAAAGAACAACACGTAAGAAACCTAGTTTCCATTCATTTTCTTGCAACAACAGGTTTGCATGGCTTTAGGGAAAACATTTTAGGAACTGTGCTGCAGTTAGAAATAGAAACAATGGTGTTCATATTCCTAGCGGCAAATGCTTTTGCAACAGACCCATTGGTCTCTGTGAAATTGTGGTGTTTCTTATGCTTCTTTCTGTGGCAACTTAGAATTTCATGGTGACAGGGAGGCTCAAAAAATAGGTCTTCCTGCAGCACAAATGCTACCCCCTACCACTGAGTTCAAGGAGAATCTCTATTAGCAGTGGAATGGCTAAATAATGTTATTCTAATTATATATCTAAAACTGGGCAGTGGCACATCAGAGCTGGACGGGAATTGTTTCTTCCCATTGCAGAATAGTTTTTGAGATTGCTTTTTATATAATATTTTCTGTTCCAGTTGTGATGGAAAGTAAAATTGGGAAAAATGTGGCAAATAAACATTTTAGAAAATCAGATTAGATCAGGTGAATATATTTTAAGATCATGATTTTAAACTGTTTAATTTGCTAAAAAGCAAAGTAAGATAAAAATCTTACTCTGTTTATTAGTCCTTTAAGTATGAACTGTAATTTCAAAGCAAAAAGGAATTTTCTAGTGACATTTACCCAACACTTCCTGTCTTGAAATTTTTGAATCATGATTATTTTGAAATTATAGAAGTGTGGAAGTTTTATTATTTTGTTGTTGGGGTTTTTTCCCCTTCCAATTTTCTCTACACGGGTTGGGAGATTTTCTTTTTTAGCAGATTTTTCTTGCAAGTATTTTCAGTTCTTTCTGACCAATGAAACCCCAAAAAGTGATTGGAGGAAAAATCAGATCATCTACCTAATGAGAGAATACAATGTTGAGGTATAAGACTCTGTTTGTCGTGGGTTTTATATGCTGTTCTTTTTATTTACTTAGTTATCACAAGAAATAAGCAAACTCTCAACCATAAAATAAGAACCAATCTTCAAATTCTTCCTGAAAATTTGAGCCAGATATCACTGATGGTTACAATAGTTTGGATTGATCTCATTGCAGCACAGGATACAAGAGAGCAGAGCCCAGCTGAGTGCTTAGGTAGGACTCAAGTGATGCATAGACTTCATGACAGCTCTATGCAGGAGATGTAAATATAAGACTCCAGTGGCTTTGAAGCATCTTGCTGATAATTCATATGGCTACAGATCTATAAACCTGATGGTTCTCATGCACCTTTGCCACAGCTATCCATGTTAATGGGAATGGGAAATGAAGCATGTATTTTTCTAGTAATGGATAAACATCAGGAGGTCCAGGGAGTTCGAAATCTTATTAGAGAAGACTACTCTACTTGCGAAAAGCCCTTCCAACTCTGGATGAGTTTAGATCTAGATTCACTGAACTCTTTATAGCTGGTACCTGTTTTTCTAATGGGTTGGATCTCAGATTTCAAAGCCTCTGAAAGCTGGAAGAGGCCTGCATTTTTAAGATCTGGGTCTGGAACTCAATATCGCAGTCTGACATCGGCTACTGTCATGATTACTTATTATTTCATATATTGTGCTAAGATCAGCCTAAGCCTGTGGTCATTCATGATGACAGCTCAGTCTCAGCACAGTGAAATAGTCTAATAGAAGTAGTTTTCAAGCACATTAGATGTCCAATCTATTCCTTTAAAGAAACTGTGGCATTGGGGCAAATGGCAGCCAGACTATCTAGGCTGGGATTCATCTGAGCAAACATACACATCACGTGGTATAACCACCTATATCTCTAAACAACTTCTGCAGTCCATGGAGAAGAGTTAGCATTTGTAAGATGATTCTCATGCTAAAGCAGACATCTAAAAGGTGGCACCCTTCCCATCCTGGAAGGTGCCTGTTTTCCTCTATTGCCTCTAAAGGAAGTCTAATGCCACCAGCACAGCAGAAAAAGTTTAGATATGGTAAAAGGGTCAAGTAGAATGCTACCCAAAAAGAGTGGTCTGCCTAGAATGTATGCATCTTAATCTGAACAAGTGACCCAAGGTTGCTTCTAGAGTCAGTGAGTAGGTAGACAGGACAGTTACTGAAGTTCAGGCCACAGTTCATCTCACCCCAAAGTGAACACTTGCATTTCATCATGTGAATAGACTGAAGAGATTTCCACTGGTTACAGGAGGAGCCTAGACATCTACCTTCCAGATACCTAAACTTAAGTGACAGGATTCCTACCCAAGCTAAATAAAAAGCTTGGCTAATTTCAGTGGAAAGTGGACTAGGTTGCATTTAAAACCCCCACCGGAAAGAGGAGTGAGTGAAGTTTCTGTTTCAGAGGGATTTGAACATGGGTGGGCTAAGGAGGCTTGTAAATGAGCTTAGAACAGTTTTATCACTATCTTGGTAATTCCTCAATAAATAAAATTAATGAGTTCCATTGTCATCCACATCCCCACTGAAGAGGATTCAGACAATTCTCCTATCTCTGGAACCATGCTAGGAGTCTTGCTCCTCATCTGCTTTCTGATGATATTTTCTTTTAAAGAAAGGTCCATTTAATATGTTCCTCCCCAAAAAGTATTTGCAATTAATTCTTATCGAGGGCAACAGCTGATTTGTAAGATTACTTTTAAATTGGTAATTAATTAACCTATTACCAAAGGAGGGAGGGGTGCCCTGGTTGTCAAGAGGTTAGAGCTGATAAGTGATGAATGGTTGGGTTATATCAGGACCTTGGCTCCCCTCTCTGATCAGTTTGGATGTTACCTAACCATGCATTATATTTGAACATGAATCACAGCTCCTCAGTCTTTATATTTCTTAAGCCAAAACCTGACACACAGAACTATGGGTAGATCTCATTTATTATTGCTTAATTAAAGGCTCAATGCACAAAGAGATGCCTCTTGCTTCACTTTAGCTAGCCAGCAAGATCATAATTGTACTGATGTTGAGGCCAGCTTTCTAAGTAACTATTGGAAGTCACAGTGAGGAAGATCTGAGTTATTCTGTAGGGAATTCTACACAACAAGTTACATTCATAATTTTTAATTAAGAAATTACTTTTTTTTTTTTTCCCCCCTGCCACGCTGCAACGTTGATTCTGTCTCATTCCTCACATGGTTCCAAACTGGAACATTACAAGTAACAAGGAACAATTAGTTATTTTTTCTTGGTTTTATTTTTTATGACTAAGCAAATATGGTTTTAAAAATGTTTGGATTGAACCAAATGATATCTTTTAGCCCTGCTAGCACAACAGCTGTATGTTCCCTCAGCACAATAAAATAAATATTTCAGTTTGCCTGTTATATATCCTTACAGTTTTCAGATTTAAATATTTTTAGATACTGTTAGAGAGCTGTTTGTAATAAAAAATTTCAAAATGGCAGGTTTACGTGACTCAACTGTAAAACATCTGCAAAAAAAATTCCAATTCTTCTCTTTCATTGTCTACCTTTTTAGTTAAAATAATTTTCCCTGGGTGAAGTAGGTTCAAAGGGGTATTGGTGTATTTAGACTCCCATTGCTCTCTGAAAGAAATTCCACAGGTTTGCAAGGTGACAGACAAGGTGTAAGGATGAAAACGATCAAACTGCCTTTTTTTGGCAGAATCTTTCTCCTCTAAGATGATGTAAGAGCTAGATAATACAGGACCCATCCTTAGGGGTGTGTGCCAGAGCTGAGATTGAAGTGAAAAAAAATTACTTTTGACTTAAACTCAACCTGGAAACATTATGAGATAGAGAGAGAGAGAGAAAATAAAATATGGAAACCCCAGATGGCATTTTATACGGAGTCATTTTCCTGACTGTGAGTGTGTTTTAAGGAATTGTCCTGCACTCTAGGATGTTGTAAATCCAGCTTGATATAGTGTTGCACTGCTCAGTTGCTGTCTGAAAATTTGCATCCTTGGCTCTTTTTTTGGAGGGGTGGGGTTTGGTGTTGTTTTCCACCATAAAGAAATAGGAGCGTTTTGTGTGCGAGATGGGAAGGGTGTAGGCAGGAAGCATCATCTCCTTGCTTCCCCGACTCTGCTACGCTCCCCAATAAGTGAGATATCTCCATCATGTGCAAATAATGAGAGGCCAGTTATGCCTGAGGAAGGAAGGCAGGGGATAGGGGTCTAATGAATAGTAAGCAAGACTGACTTACATGGAAATCAAGCCGAAAGCTGCTTTCAGCTTTAGAAGTCATTCGCTAGCGCTGCTAAGTCTGCCCAGCCATCCCTGTGCGAGGCATCACGCAGCAGTGCCATGGGAGGCAGGCTCTGCTCAGCCATGCAGACCAAGCAAGAAAGAAAGGTGCTTGTTCCCTGCAAGCACAAGTGGAGAGCAGCATCACGAACCCAGAGGCTTCTGGCATTCCCCTGCTATCTGTCCCTGATGGCTGCGTTTTGGTTTAACATATACCACGGGCAAACTTTCTGCCTGGTGTGTGAACCTGTCCACAACTCAAGAAGCTACTGGGAGAAAAAGGTGGAGATTTCCCACGTCCTTGAGCTTATAATTTTTTTATCCTGCTTCCTAGCACAGGGAACGTTCTCACTAGCTACAAACAATTCTCCAGCCCATCAAAGCCTTTTCCTCAGATTTAAAACTGTAGAAATGTGCTTCTTTCTGTGTGTGGGTGTGTATGTATATGAGTGGATGAACATGGATATATATACATTTACAGCTCCATACATTTGTACATACAAATATGTATAAATATATCGAGAGATAACAACTTAGTTTCATCATTTCTCTTTTGCTACCCAAAGACAAGACAAGACATTAAGAAGTATATGTACTTAAATAAATTGATGTAGTGCTTGAAAGAAAAAGTGGAAGCTGTCTATGAGACACTGCAGTGCTTAGTCTTAACCTGAGATATGAAACAGGAGTCCTAGTGAATGCCTAACAAAAGTAATAATAATAATAGAAGGGAAATTAATTTCCTATATGGAAATGAAAGGTTGCCTATTATATTTAAAGGTTATGACAGCTGTATCTGCAATATCGCAGAGGTCTCCCCAAGACACAGAAGTGTCTCTGGAGAGGTGAGTCCCTGCACTGTCTCTCGGGGTGCAAACGGTCCTAGCTTTGCACGCCCCTGTGCTAATTTGCAAATCCTAGAGGATACGCTCCAAATTTTTACCAACCCCTTTCCTATCCAAACAGGGCCTGTGGCTCTGTGTGCTTGCTGTTGAACCGAGTGCTGTAAAACCACCCAACACCAGCTGTGTTGGCAGACTTTAAAGGCGTGCTTCTTGGGATAGTGCACTGGAAGTGTAAGCACATCTTTTAATTTTTTGTTTTTAAATTTTAAAAATTCACCTATCTTATTTCCCCCCACAGAATGCACAAGGATTATTATTATTTTTATTTATCAAGCCAGTAATCAGTGGAAGACTCAGACTTATGAGCATTCCCACATTTTAGAAGCTACTGTGTACCCCTGTCGTGGTTTAACCCCAGCCAGCAACTAAGCACCACGCAGCTGCTTTCCCCTCCCCCCTCCCAGTGGGGTGGGGAGGAGGAAAGAAAAAAAGGAAAACTCATGGGTTGAGATAAGAACAGTTTAATAACTAAAGCAAAAATGAAAATACACTGCTAACTAAGAATAATAATAATTGTAATGAAAAAGAATATAACAAAAAAAGAAATAACACCCAAGAAAAGACAAGTGATGCACAATGCAATTGGTCACCACCCGCTGACCGATGCCAGAGCCACGATCCGCCCCTCCCAGCCAACTCCCCCCTGTTTATATACTGGGCATGACGTTCCATGGTATGGAATACCCCTTTGGCTAGTTCAGGTCAGCTGCCCCGGCCATGCTCCCTCCCAGCTTCTTGCACACCTGCTTGCTGGCAGAGCATGGGAAACTGAAAAGTCCTTGGCTTAAGATAAGCGCTACTTAGCAACAACTAAAACATCAGCGTGTTATCAATGTTATTCTCACACTAAATCCAAAACCCAGCACTGTACCAGTTACTAAGAGGAGAGTTAACTCTGCCCCAGCTGAAACCAGGACAACCCCCAAAGTACTGAACCACATATCTTGTATCTCTGTGCTTTCAAAGCACTACCAGAGATAACCCATGTAGCTTGGAGGTAGCAGCAGCTGGTGGTACCAAACCAGAGCTTGGATCTCTGCTTCTTTGATCAAATCCAGTGGCAAACAAGTATGCCAAACTTGTAACATGAGCTCAGCCTACAATAACAGACCACCTTGTGCATGGACATGGCAGAAGGGTTTGTCTACACTGGGAAACTGGGAAGGCAGGGGAAGCTGGACTGGGAATTAAAGAGAATGCTGGTGTATTGAAAAATTTACAGTTATTTTCTGAACTGCTTTTTATGTGAGCCAGCAGAGGCCAGTGGGCCACTGGTGAAAAAACACTGCCCAGCTTACTCTGGAAAGACTTTCCTGTGTAGGCAAACCCTAAGGAAAAGATGTTTTTAGTTTCTGATAACATCTCTGCAGTATCAAACCGCTGCACTTCCTTTAAATAAAACTTAGCAAAGCTAACTGCCTAACTGAGTGCCACTAAATAACTGCACAATGACAAAAGATTAATTGCCTATATACAAGTGAGGTTGCAATTAAAAAAGCATTTCTGTTTGAAGGATCTTTTTGTAAGTTGCCACACATTCAAACACCAACTGAAAATCCTGTTGGCTCTTCCAAAAGCAGTCCTAGTGTAGCACAGGAGGACAACAGCCTTTGGTTTCCAACTGTGACTGCCCAGGGTTCACCAGCAGTACACAGCACACCGACCTAGTACCCTGATTTAGTTTCAGTCAAAATATTAAGCTTTTAGCATATCTGGTGTACTTAAACTGTGTCCATGGTCACCAGCATGCTGTCTGTTTTATTCTCTGAAACTTAGGATAACTAACTTTATGATAGTGATGTTGAGTAGCCATTAATTCTCATTTCTTTCAGCTATTCCTCAACTCCAGCTTATGAGTTCTTCAATAAAAATCTCCCAAAGTTACCTTGGCGACTCATACGTTTGCCAAGCTGACAGATTTATGACAGTTACATATATAAATATTTATATGCTGCGGCAATGCAATTTTTAAAGGCAGATCTATACACTCTCACAGAGACTTTCAGACAAGGCAAAACACACTCACACAATGTGACATAACCATATACACGTCAGTGTGTATCAATACGTGCCTGAATACACAGATACACACGCTAATGATCATACAGACTTTCTGACAAGCATGTAGCCTTTGTAATCACAGGCAGCACTCAAAGACTTTTCAGCAAGTCGGAACATGCTAACGGATGTATAGCTGTAATACACATCCATACGTTCTTCAGACATCCAAATAAAACCTCTTACCCCCGGCACATTGCTGGACAAGGCAGCATGGGAACACACCTCCCACAGGAACTGCATGCAGTTTATATACTTAAACCTGACTTTTACATGCAGGCACATTCGTTATTTCACAAGAAAGTTGGATATAGGACATCAAAGAATCTCCTACTCAACAAACCCCAATTCAGCTGTATATACATGACCAGACACATACAAGCCATATATCTTGTAATGATTGTAGAAGAATTATCACTGGAAATAATTCTCTTTATTTTTAACCTGTCACACACTCATGTACAGATGCTACTACCTTCTCTTTAGACCTGACTGAACCTCTTTGTTTGGTATTGCCCTAGGCTGGTGACCAGAGCAAATCCTTAACCTATAAATTCTGGTGATGAGTTCAGCTGTTTTATTGTCTGGCAGAATAGATGGAGATGATACAAAGTCCAAAGGAAAAAAAGAGGAGGGGGCTAAATAGAGGGGAGTCATTTGTATGTAAACGACACAGCAATTTATAGGAGAAGCCAGGGATCTTTTATTTTTTTAAGGCTGAAGGCTTGCCTTATCAGCATCCCATTAACTCAAAACGTACTCTGAAGGCACCATTTTACTAGCTCCATCTTCCTTTCTTTGTCTGAAAGCCTAAATATAAAATCACTTCCCCCCCACCTTGCTTTAAAAATAGAACTGAGATGAAGTCTTCCTCCTCCCCTACTTTTGATGGGGAAATCTCAGTGACTGTTTAGATTTTGCTTATACATTAATAAAACATTACAGGGAAGTAGTAGGAGAGAGACCAAAAATCTTTCCTGTGACAACAAAATGCCTTTCTGTTCTGCTGTTTCCACTTAAATTCACTGCTGCTTCTTCTAATCTCCAAAACTTTGGCTTAGTGTGGAATGTGCAACAAAGGGAGGGGTTATATATATGCACCTATATAAGGTACGTGTTGTGTCTCCCAATCCATTGCATGCACTATGGGTGAAGGGATGTGATGAAGGATTCAAGAGAGCTTATCCTCGTACCAGGTCTCATCTTGCCACATCTGTCATGTCTAGGCAGCTGTGGACAATAGAGCAACAAAAGTTGTCAGGTTCCTAATTAAAATCCCAGCCCTGGAGCTTTTTCCCTGTGTTTATGGCAAACTCAAGACTTTGAGTAATATCTGTCAGGGTGGGCTCTGATTTTGTGTGCTTTAAAGTGGGATGCTTGAGGTGAAAGGAACAGAACATAAACTACTGCAGAGTAAAGACAATGTGAGATTCTGAGAAGCAACAGGAATCTGAGCTCAGAGAAAAGTCAGGACAAGCAGTGGCTTTACTCTAGAAGACTCAAACTGGACATCCGAAACTGCAATCAAAACCTGGAAAATTAACTCTCTTGGCTTCATCTTCCCATCTGCAATCTCAAAAGTAGACTTCTGAAATGCACTTATCTACCATGCTTTTCATTCTGTGAGCATGAGCAGTGCTGGTAAAATGTGCTACTCACTATCCTGACTACTGACAACAAGCAAAGAGCCATGGCAGTCTGACTGCAAGTTCATTTACCTGGCTAATCCTCAACCTAAGCCAAATCACACGGGGTAAGAGCTAGACGGTGCTGACATTAAATATTTGTGCCGTTTTGTTCTCACCTGCATGTATCTTTCCAGATATTACAGCACTTCCAAATGTCACGGGCAAAACTGTTGTTGCCAGATAATAAAAACTTTTGCGATATTTTTAGCTTGCTGGTTTTTTAGCATCCAGGCCTTCAGGTATGCAAAGTCAACTCCTCACTCTCAGTCTTTTGAAGGTCTGAGGTTCATTCATCAGTCTTCCAACGTGTTTCCCAGCTCTGCAGCCACTGCTTTCCTTAGGATCTGGTCCAAAATCTTGTAATCCCAAGGAACAACTTCAATAGACGTTGTTTGTACACTCTGTCCAGACATCTAAGCAAACTCTCCAGTTTTCCTTCCTTGTCTGTATAACATTAGGAAGTATAACACTGTATCTCTTCTTTCATTTTTCCCTTCTCTTTTTTATTTAAGGGAAACTGTATTGATCACTTGTCTTTTCCGTTACTGCACTATTATACAACATGTGTGTATATATATGCATATATATGGTCACAGATTTACAGTTCAGCTACTAACTTTTCCTGACTTCATGGCAAAGAATAGTTTTAAAAGTTTAATTCTACTTCATATTAAATATGAAGCATCAATAAGGTTACAAGCCTTACCAGAGTGTTCAAATCTAGGAACAGGGCCATGTTTGAATGGTTTGTTGGAAGTCATTGTTAGGAATGTTCCCATCTTAAATCACTTTCTAGGAATTAAAAATGGTCATGTACTGTAAGTGCCCGTTGTGCTTTTGAGGTTTGGAAACTAAGGAAGTACCATAAATTTGCTGAATGGGATCTACTGTTTCTTGTCTTATTTTCTTCAGGGTAGTGAATCTTAAAATATACTGCCATGTTTGCTGAATCTGTTTGTGTGTGTGTGTGTATAGCCATTTTGAAGTAGGAACAGAAGTACAGAGAATCCTTTAGGAATTTACTGTAAGTCAGTAATGGATTTTGCTTGTTTTCAGGCCTGGTTTTAAAATGTCTTGTAAAAAAATAATATCCCCAATGCATATTGTGCAGGAATTAATGTGGAGCTACAGCAAAATTACTCTGCCTCTTATGCATTAAAAAATCCCAGTGACACTAGGTTCAAAACATTGCAAAAATGTGTTTCTCCCTCCTTTTCTCTCTCTAATATTTTAGCAACTCAGTATAATTCTTCATTATTGTGTTGTTTTGATATATAGGAAAGGGGACCTTGAACATAGAATAAGTGCTTCTAGTATAGCTGTAAGATAAGTGATCTGCAAAGCATAATATTACGTAAGTCTGATAAAGCAGAATGTTTTTAAGCCATTAGCCAAAGCAGGTTTTGTAACGACGGGGCTTTAACTCAGTGGTGTACCACAAGTTTATACTGGTTTAGCACCATCACCCATATAAGGAAAAGGCATAGATAAAACTCGTCTTTTTAGCTAGACAAGATTTTTACCTTTAAAGGCTTTAATTTTTCCCCTTTTACCATGGCACAGTTGCATTAAGAATATAAGCATTCCACACTTACAGAAAACACATTTATCAAAGGATTGAAACTGTATAATAATCATCTTTGTATTATACAAATATATATGTGTTAAGGAAGGGACCCTGATCTAAGCTGGCACTGCTTCAAGTGGAGCCTGGACCACGTGACCTCCTTCCAATCTAAATGCCTGTGTGATTTTGCAACCCTGAGGGCTGAATTGTACTGTTTTAAGGACTCCTGAACTGAATTCAGAGATTAGTCCACTGTTTCTGAACACAGTCTAAGCCTACAGTGACCTACCAGGGTAGGTCCAGTTGAAGAACCAGGGCTTTGGATATGATTTTTTGGGAAATCCTTCCACTCACTGGATTTTCTTGCTGGCCTTGGTCTCAGGAGATCTAGACTTTATCCTTGCTCGGTTACTGATTTACAGTGAGACCCCATGGAAGATGCTTCTTTTTCTCTGCTTTATTTTCTCCATCCATAGAAAAGGGCCTCTCTGAGCCTGGCTTTGAGATGAACTGAGGAAAAGCGTAGGGCATTCAAGGTCTAGTGAGTACCACTGAAGGTTTACTTTTACTAGAATGGGACACTGTCCAGACTTGTCAAAATAGGGTTTTTGTCACCAACAAGACCCATAGAAGAGGATCCCCCTTCTATATCCGTTGATCTCCTGTTTTCTTCATACAGACAGAATTCATTTCCTAGAAATATTGTAATTGAGTTAAGCAAACACAGCAGCCACTTTATGATTCTGTGGGAGATGGTGTTTAGAGTGGGAGGATGACTAGAGGAAATAAGATTAAGTTAAGCGAGGAAAAAATTAGACTGAACATCAGGAGAAATGTTTTTCCCATGTTAAGGTTTGATAGGCTGTGATAGCAATTTCATAATCCAGGGGAAGTAGTGGGGGGTTCATGGTGTCTTTGAATGACATAGCATATCAGAAAATATGTTTTTGTTTCTATTTACTGGACTTCTGAGTACATTGTGATCTGGTCTGGCTTGAATTACACAGTCTAATTAAAACAGACCCTGATTTAATAGGCTAGATACACAGAACATTTAGGTACACAAATGCTGGTGTAAGCTTTGCATGCAGTTGCATTAATTTGCATGCCCAGTTACAGGAGTTCTGTGCAGAAATTGGTTAATTGCACTAATTGAATCGCTGATTGGGCATAATACCCTGCACAATAGGTTGATTTGCACATGCATTGATGCAGACTTGCATGTATAGTTATGTGTGCAACGGTGCTCATGTTTTGTATATATAAGAGTGCATGTAAATTGCTTGAAAATCTGTCCCGGTAGATCTCTTCCATCTCTACTTTAGATCATTCTGTTTGCTAAGTAATAGATCATCCCACTCTGATACGAAAATACATCAGCTCAGAGAGTGAATATCAATTAAATGAGTAAATAAAATGCTGCCAAAGGTGTATTTTTGTCTTTTACATAGAAAACTCTTTTTTTGTAGCTATCGTAACTAAAATTCTGGTTTGTTTTAGGGCCCTTTTCTGGCTGGGAAAGGCAGCTTGTTCCTTCAGTAATTCTTTTATTTATTAGCCCCTTTTCACCCAGATTTGTTTATTAAACTATAAGCCTGATTGAATTCCATATAAGGCACACCCATGCTATTCCCACTAAATTCCATAGGATATGGGTTTAATTGAGGTCAAGGCCTCATAGTATTGAGAGCTATTGAACTGATGATATACACCTCAAGACTAGGATCTGGTTTGAGGCAGTTATATTGTCCAGTAAGCAAGTTCCAAACTGCAGGCTCTGGAGGAAGTCAATATTATTTTTCTTGAAGCAGCAAAAACATCTCAGTTTATCTTTGCTTTGATTTTTTTTTACGTAGGGCAACTGAGTCACAAAATGCAAAGGTCACCTAGAATACTATTAACTAAACCAGATCTCCTGGTGAACAAGGTCTTGGTTCACTGGTGAGTCTCTTATCTCTCCTTGCCCTCTCCTGTCTCCAGACAACAGCCAACTGGCCTGCTTGGTCTCTTCTGTTCAGCTCTTCTCTGGCAGTAGAAAGCAATGAGCCCTCCTGAGGCTTTCTGTTGTTGTGTCTCATTCTTCTTTGGCAAAGTAAAACATGCCATCCAATAAAAAGGAATAAGAAGAGTTATCCAAAACTTTTAACTTAACACACTAGGTGTACAGGGTGATGTAACAGAGTATATTGGAGCGTTCATCCATTCGTTCTCCTTTTTGATTAGGAGTACAGACAGGGCTTTGGGAGAGTTCTGAGGAAAACAGAGTTGAAGCTTTTGGACAAGTGATTCTAAAAGGTTTGGTATTATGCATGGGCTTTAGTCTCAGCACACAAATTGAAGACTCCAGTTCTTTTTTTTTCCCTATTCCCATGTTAAGAAGAGAAACGATAGAGAAGGAGGAGTATAGGATAAAAGGTATCTATCTTTGTGTGTCCAGCTGCTTGGGACTAGGCTGGAGCATGCCTGAACAAGTCTAGAGAAACCTCCCATTGCTTGTAACTTGGGTTCTACTTCCCATACCTTCATCAGGAGCTGCATGAAGAAGAGCTGCATGACCACGCTACATTCCTCCATATCAGAGAGCTGAGGGATTTCTCCAGTAGGGAATTCCACCCATCGTAAAGTTATTCCAGGCTGCCAGAGTGGATTGATAGAATCGGCAGGAGTTGGACCTGATGGACTTAATGCAGTAAAACAAGACTGCAGTCCTTACAAGTAGAATGATCTCATTTAAGGGGCCTGATGCTCTTACAAGGGAAACATTAATCTGCACTTTAAAATACAAAACACTTTGCAGAACAGCTTTCAAGCAATGAGTGTCCCAGAATAGCTAAAAATTGTCACACTTCAGGTGAATGAAATATCAGTTCCTTCAGGATGGGGGCAGTGAGAAAGCAAAGCATGCTTAGCAGATTAAACATAAATTGAGTCTCAAGACCTCCAAGTCTAGTCCCATTATTGTAGGGAAAAACAGAAATTCAAGTGCGATTTGAAGGGAATCCATGAGACAGAAAGTAAGAGAAACTCTGCTGTTCACAACAAGAGCCAGAGTGAGAAAGGCTCCCTCGACAGTAGAGAAAACCAGTTAGCATTTGGTAAATAGACAAGTGAAAAAAAGGAGGGAGTAAACTGGGGTCCAGACCTTGGCACATACTTAAAGCAAGCAAAGCTCTTTAAATGGAAAGCTGAGATCCAGGGACTGTGGGGAAAGAGCATCTGGGTAAGCACTGGTATCACCAAAACCAAAAAGGAGACGCCACCATTTTCTTTTCATTGGAGTTGATGTGTCTAAGGCAGGAAACACCATTTCCCACTAGAGTTTGTTATGCTCCCTGTCATGAAAAACAGATCTACTCCAGCACTGGCCCTCTGTCCTATAAAAAGTCAATTCCTGCCATCCAAGCGCATGTCTTTGAATAACGAATCCTGAGAGCAGCCGAGAAAGAATTCATAGCAAAGCCTACCTAGCTTTCCCAGATGCCAGCCTGCCAAGTTCAGATTTAGTCAAGAGTTTTGAGAAGTGCAGGTAAAGAAATAAGAAGTGGAAACCTTCATTATTATTGCCTGTTGTGGCTAGATGTACAGAGAACTAGTCAGCTAGTTCAGTCAGAACAGTCAGAACTAGACAGCTTTTCAAATCCCCTCTAAAAAATTGAAGGTGCTTTGCAGCATTTTTTTGTTCATTCCAGTGTTGTCTTCTCTGTTTCTCTGTGTGTTTTGCTATTTCCACTTTGGCTGGTGCTGTAGTAATAGGAATGATTATTCTTGAAGGCCAAAGATTCAAATAATGGCAAAGTAGTAGAAAGAATATTTACATCAAGAAAACAGGGGAAAAGGAAATACCTTCATCTCCCAAGATAACGCCATACATGATGAATGCATCTCTTGATCACATTAAAGTGTTTAATTCATGTAAAATTACAAAGGCATGAAAATGAGCAGGATTCCTTTTGAAGTCAAGACAGTTGACGTCATCTTGGTGGTCATTTCTCAGGGACGCAACTCTGGGCTTATTAATAATGAAACTGAGAACTGGGAGGGAGGGTGCTTTTGTATTTTTGTGGGGTTTTTTTTTTCATTTCTTAGGAGAAACAACCTAAGTCACTTGGAGTATGGAGTATTCTGGCATCTAGAAACACCAGCATCCCTTGAAATAGCCCTAAAATTCCTATCTGCTCGAGTAAATTCTTGTCTCAGTCATTTACTGTAATCACCAGGATAATTTGCTCTCAACCTACAACATTCTTGCCTTGCAGGTGATCAGGCAGAAGGTTATAACCCTGTCCTTGCTATGGTCCAGGAGTTTCCACATAGCCTTTACCCACTGCTAACAGCAATAGTCATATACACCACTAAAAGTCTGGGTACCTCTGTTGTAGACTATTCCATGCCATTGGGTCCTTTCTGAAACAATATTGTGGCAATGATAGGATGTGAGTGTCTGAGACACCAGACACTGAGATCTTGGTCTGTGCTTTGCATGGCTGCAGAAGGAGAGTTTGAGTTCAGTGTAGGACAGCTCACCTTGGCACGAGTGGTGTCAAGGTCAGATTTGCATTAAGAGAGATGACAGTATATAGCATGAGAGATGACAGTATAGAGTATGCTGTTTAAAGACATGAAAAGTAAATGGGAAGATACATTCATCCACTGAAAATAGGACTCAAACATAGAGTCTGCTTGGAACTTGGACATCTGTTCTCACCTTGGTTTGCTTAAGGAATGTATGTCAGATCATGACAGGTAGTTCAACAAATATAAAATAGTATCCAGTACATGGTTTAAAGGATATTCTTGCATTAGGACCAAATACCTTAGACTCAATTCCTCCATTAATAGTATAGTGACCTGAGCAGCAGTGGTCCAGTGGTTAAATTAACGAAGCTTTTTCTCTGGAAGTCTTCAGTGGCACTCAGCAGACCCATTGGTAAAGTAGGAAATTGATGGATATATTTAGAAATAACTCAATGATTTCAGTGCCTAAATTGAGTGAACGAGATTCCACACCATTCTGATAAGTTTACAGAAGAACACTCCAGAGTTTCATTAGAGAACTAGGAAGAAATTGCAGGAGTCCTTGGTCCCAGGCTCTCCTTTTCCCCCTGTATTAAAGATCTATAATCTTTCCCTACTAAAGAAAAAATTTAACCTGAGGTGAGATCCATCTGTCCTAACCTTGACGGCCAAAAGAGAGACATCTAAGTCTGGACTAGTTATGCTAGACTTCCTTTATGGTCAGTGGAGAGAAATAGTCCTCTCCCAAGAAAGATTCATCACATCCTGAGAGACACATCTCTGATAACTCAACTGCGTGTTTCCAGGGCTTGCTTGTTTCTTTCCATTGACTACAAACAAAAAGTCCTGACTGTCTGACAGCAGATGTCTAAGTACAGGTGAGATTCTTGTTATCTTGCACCTGCCTGAGAAGTCCCAAAACTTGCTCCCTTCAGATACTATATCTCTTTAGTCATTTTAGTCTTCTCCACCAACCACTCATCCTGAATAGTACCAGCATTTATGCTTGGAAAAAGCATTTGAGTGAGATAACCTATATATATAAGATGAATCATATTTAAAAAGTGTCTCACCCACCAACACAGCACTTCTGAAGAGTCTGAGCAGCAGATGTCCTTAGATGGAAGTTCACACTGGACGTTTAGGTGAAGCTAGTTCTAATTTCTCTGGGTGTGTATATGTGAGTGTGTATATAACAACACATATGACAATGTAGTGCGTATGGGAAGAATAGGTGAACTTTACCATTTCATCCAAGCATTGTATTCTACAGTAAATATCAGAGATAATGATATTGACTTTAAGGTATTGCAGCTTCAAATGTCAGTTCTACTCTATCTAACACTCTGTTGGATTTGATTTACATCTCTTCCTCCCACTTCAAAAGGTGCAAAAGGAGAATGTTGTCAAGAGGGACTCGACACAGACACACTTTGTCTCTGTTTTCTGCCTCCTCTTTTGATAATTGTTGTGTTGCAGATTTTTGGCCAGGGCTGAAGAAATACCTCAATAGCCCTTGCCCCATGCTTCAATTTTGATTGTAAGTAAGTGTGCTTCAGGCTCAGGGGTAAATCAAACGGATGAAATACCAGCAGCCTTGAAAGGGAGTTCTCTTGCCAAAGGTGCTGCAGCGGAATCAAAAGGTCAAGGAAGTATTAGTGACAGTTTCAACAGAAATGAAACCAGCCCCAAAAACTGAAGAGCTCATAAGAATAACATTTAAACAGGACTTCCTAGCCCTTTACAGACATTAACTAAGTAATCCTCCTTGCACCCTGGTGATATAAGAAGTACAATGGTGATATTGATACTGAAGTCTAGCACTAATATGCACTTTGCAACCAAATCTGCACCATATAATTGAATTGAAATCCTGTATTTTAGATCCTTAGAAATTGCAAAATATAGACTTGAAACTCAAAGTGGGCAGGAAACAGATTTTTCATCCAGCAAGAACTTTGCTTCTTTCTGAGTCTGTATAAGAGAAGTTTATGAACTGCTAATTTGCGAGAGGGGGATGATACAGAAAGAGCCAAGCTACTTGATTTGGTCTAGGTGTTTTGCTTTGATACTCCTGAAATGCTGCATTTTCTTTTCAGGTCTTTGGTTTTATTTTATCTTTTAGAGGAGTGTTGCAGTATATCATTCACCATGCAGGATAAAGTAAAGGTTACTAAGGAGACCAATACAATGTGACTCACTTTTTCTAAGAACCCTCAAGGAAACAGTGCCAGAGAACTCCCTCGGTTGTGGTTTTAAAATTACTAAATGGATTTGGTCACTTTAGTGTAAATCCTTTTCTTTCAGCTTCTTCTTCTAACACCCTTACCCTTCCACTATATGGTAAAGCTTATCCATTTTCTCTTAACTATCCTTTGTGTTTATATGAAGAGGAATTTACCTAGATCTCTCTGTGATTTTCAGAACAGGAAGAATGACCTTAACTGGTGGAGGTAGAGACGTCTCCTCTATATCTCAAGGATGAAGGTGCTGAAAGATTGTGTTTTTGTTAAAGTGTGATTAACAGGACAAGAAATAAATACACAACTTGAAGGGGAAAGATTCCAATGACGGAAGGAATTATTTAAGATGGTCCATGGGGATATAACTAAGAGTAATGGGATACAATTAAGCAAAGAAAAACTCACAATAAATATCAGGAATAAAACACTTACTGGCAGTGAAGTATATCAAGTCATGGTCTCCCAAAGGAAAGGGTGGAAAATCCATTGCTGAGGAGACTTACAGGCACGTTGGGCAAAACAGAGGAACACATGCAGGAAGGAACATTCAGACACTGGCAAGGGAAATGGCTGGATGACCTACAAAAAAAAGGTCTTTTTCTGTTTCTTACTTCTGGTCCTGGCAATTACCATCCTATAAATCTAACTTCTCTCCCCATTAAAATAATGGAATGTAAAGACAGAGAAAATATCATGAAACTTCTAGAGGACAATGGGATCATGAGCCGTGAGCAAGACGGGGTTGAGAATTATTAACATCAGAGTGTAAAGGGAAAGCAGAGGGAAGGTTATGTGATAAGATTTTAGTAACAAGTTTGATATGGTGCATCTGAAAATCTTGAACCCAAAAGGTCGTTTAGATGCCTAAGATAGTGCCACTTCCTTGTTAGGACTGCCTGTGAAGGAAGGTGATGAAAAACAGCAGAGTTTCTAATGATGGAGACTGGTCTGAAAGTATATTGCAGTGCCTTTTCCCTTGTGGTGTCTTCATTCCTGATGCAGAAAGGAACCAGGATGATAATGATGTTTCCTACTAACAGGAAGTTAATCTTAGTCCTAAATGCCTGTCATGGCAAAGAAATGTTTCCAAGGGATGTACCCAGATTTGCCGTATCATTTGCTCGAAGGAATGTTATTTCAAAATTGTTCATTTTCAGACTTCTCACACTTTCGATTATTCTAGATGGTGCTAGTCATAGCTGGTGGTAATATACTACTGTAATTTAGAGGAACATAATTTTTCATATTATTGTTACACTGTCTTTTTTTTTAATTAGAAAAAATGAAGCACAAAGAGGTCATTTCACTTAAATATACTGAAGTTGATATAGCTGGGAACAGACAGTCCGACTTTCAGGGCCCTAAAGGACCTTCGAGATCCCTTTATATCACTGCAATGGTGCTCACTGGTCAGTGTGTAAATGAAAAAGTTGGGGTGTGATTTCTCGAACTAATCTTTATAAATCTAAATAGTTGAAACCTCTGCTCAGCATAGCTGTCCAGGCTGGTCAGATATGTGGAATTTTCAGTTTCTCTCCTTTGACTATAAAGCAAAACTAGAAGACTAGTTCAAATGTAGATATAGATGAATGAAGATAGGTGAGTTGACTCTCAGTCTTGTAACCAAGTCCTGTGCAACAGCTGCTTGCTCTTGTAGTCCTTCCAGAATGACATCTGCAACCTCCAAATAATGTCTTTAGATACCCAGTATCGCCATATAGTATTTTTTTTTCAAAGCAGCTGTATTGCTAAACATATCCCCTATGGCACCATATCATTATATTTTCCCACAGATTCCTACAAGCAGAAGTCCTGCTTTTTAGGCAAACTCCTATGGACTAGAGGAGGTTCTTGCAGTTAATTCTTAGACTCTTAATCTGGCCATTCCCCATCTCCTCCCACCTTCATGACCCAGAGTTATTATGCTGTCTGATAGATGACTAGATCAGCCCAGACCAGCAACAACACGTGTAACCTTGTGAGGGCCCTACTGTGAAGAGCCTTCATCCTTCCAAAGGCCAGGAACTCCTTAGAAAGGACCTGGTCTTCCTACATACTTAGTGTTTTGCCCATTAGATTCTCATCGTGGCTCAGACTTGGAGGTGTCTTGTGCCCAAGGGGTAGCTGAAGCATCACTGAGGAGCAAAGCTGCCTTCCTACTCTTCTGCCATGACTCCTGCTCCTGATTCAACACAGAGCATGCAGTGCAATGCAGGCTCCACTGGTCCAAGTGGAGGGGGAAGCAGGGAGCGTGTTTTAATCTGAGCAGACATGCATTGCTTTATTGTGCCACACTCCAATACTAGCCATTTCCTGGCCTTGGTGGTCTGTGCTGGATTCAATCTGAAAGGTCAGCTGGAAAGGGGAGGCCAGGCGGCTGCAGAGACCCGGCGTGTCGGAACACTATGTTTAATTACACACAAATTTACTGCAGCGTGTCAGGAGGGAGGCAGGGAGCTTGTCCCATGGAAAGGTCAGGCATTGTGAGGTGGCTTTACCTAAATTACACTAGGAGGAATGGAAGTGAGACCTTGACCTTGTATAATGAATATACAGCCAGACCCCAGCGGGCACAGTGCATTCATGTGTTTGGTTCATCTTAACTTTAACTCCTTCTCTTGCTCCCTCAGACAAAGCAAAAGTAATTTTTTTTCCACACTTACTGAAATGCCCTAGATCTCACTTTTGCCAAGAAGTGATAATATTTCAGGCTACAAGATACTACATAGATTAGGATGCTCAAAAAAACCAGGGCAGTTTTTGGCCACACAAAGCCATCTCTCTCTATATGAAATGGGCATCTGAAAGAAGCTGGGAAACCAAAGTCCAGAGAAAAGCTTAAACAGTCAGGATGCAGAATTTCTTCTTTCAGGGTAATTTGATGGTTTTTATCTCTCTTTGAATTTTAAATTCTCCAACATCAGTATCTGAAGAGCTTCCATAATGTCTTTTTTTATCCTTTTCTTGGTATAATCTTAACAAAGAATGAATTTTTTTTCTTACTTATGCGTTTATTTAGCCTGGTTTGGGTTTTGTTTGTTTGTTTATTTGTTTCTGGTAGAGGAGAAGGTAGAATGAGGGAGGGAAGATGGTTGCTTTGACTGTTACTATTGATCTGTATTTCGGTAGCACCCAGTGGCCACCACCAAGATAAAGATCCCGCTGTGCCAAGTGCTGTGCATGCACTCATTCAAGTATAGTCCTCACTGAAAGACTGTCCAATTCCAAGCAAAGCTAACAAGGATTAAGACAGGGAATAAAAGCAGAAGCTGGGAGAAATTAAATTATTTTCCCAAGATTACATTTGATTGCTGAGAAACTGGATGGGAACTTAGTTCTCACGATTTCCAGTCTAGTTCTGGGTCTAGTTCTCGTCTTGACATAACTTATTCAAAGAGATGATAATGATGTGAACATTTATCTGGGGAAGGTGCTAATTAGAAATTCTTGCAGGTAACTCACAGTGGTTAGGTTGCAGATTACATTAATAGCTTGACATGACTTAACTGCTTCTATAACTAACCAAATCTGATGGACCCTATAGATTTCCTTTTCCTTGGAATGGAAAATCATAGACTGATCTCATTTTATTCAAAGCAGTTGTTTTACTACTGCCTTAAACAATGAGTTTTATATTATTATTTGGCAGCTTGGCCTCTGGGGATATTCTTTTCGTTTCCTCAAATGAGAAATGAAGAAAAGATAGCAGTGGTGACACTTACTAGTGCCATATTTCTGTATCCTACCATCTTACTGGTATTTGGTCTGCAGAAAAAGTAAGTGTCCTGTCACTTATAAATGAAAGTATTCAGGACCAGTAAGGAATTTCTTTCTGTGTGTTTGAACTTACTTATTCCATGAACAAATACAAAGATAACTCATTTCATCAATCTCTTTCCTGATTAACTGTAAGAATTTAGCTAACTCCATAAAAAGAAATGATGGCATGAGAAGGAAAAATTGCACAAGGAGTTCAGAATGAATTACACAGTAAGGAAAAATAAAACAAATAGTAATAAATAAATAAATAAAATCCAATAATTGGGGACTATATATCCATAGAAAGCACCATCACACGGGCCAGGAACTATCAAAGCTGAGACTCAAAGCTTTTTAGTTGCTTTGAAGTAACAGCAAATTAAGCAGTATATTTTTGGGGAACAGTACTGCATTAGCTGAAGGTTGGACTATGTGACTTCATAAAGTGGATCTGTTTCTTTTTCCTGAGATTACTTCTGACTCCATGTGCTTGATTTTGTTTATTTTTATGGGGTTTTAGCATTCTCCTGCCCTGCAGATTTTAAGAGGCCTGGGAAATTGTCAGCAACTCAGTTCAATACAATTGCACACCAACTCAGTGAGAGAAAGTATGTTTTCCAGTGTAATCACAAAAAGGGCATGTGCCTATGGTGATGGCATATGAATGAGCCAGCCATGTGTGTTATGGGGTTGTGAAATATTATTGAAACATGTAGAGGTCAAGATCACAGTTCAGAGGCTTCTTTGTTGAGGATTATGTATGTATATACCAGACAGATAGTTCTAACACCGTAACATTTTTTAATGTCCAGATTCATTCCACCTAACTGAGGAGTCTTGACATTCTTGGAGGTCAATTCAGACCCTGGACTGAATAGCTCCCTGGAGAGGCCTAAGTCTCACCCATCTCTCTCCATTTTCTATAAAGTCAAATGGTGGAGACTTGTCCTCTTTAATTAGGTGGGGCAAAACCTGTCAAAACCCGTCATTCTTCAAATACTGTCTATCTAAAACAATGGTGTGGTTGCTTTATCTGAACATCTGAACGTCATTAAATGTTCTGGTGAGTCATGGAAATGCTATTCATCTGTTTTACAGTGTGTGTGTCGGGGAAATGAAATAGAAAGAGACTGGTCCACAAAGGCTCAGACAGCATTAGTTATCCAGGTCCATGAATTCTGCAGATACGTATCCGTACACCAACAACATACGTTCCAGCAGAGCAGACGTGACCCTCCAGTCTAACTACAGAAAAGGGTAGAAGTTAGTTTCCTTGATCTAAGAACAGAACAAAGTAAATTCTTTCCCGCTATTCCTAGCAACAGTTAGTGTGGAGTTCATTTCAGCTACCTTGGCAGTCTATGTGTCTGAGTTAGTTATATGGAAGACCTCATCAACAGAGAGAAATAAGTCATTTTGAGTGACATTCATATGGCCTCTTTCATTTATGAGATCCATGTGTCCTCCTTCATCTACCATTGCATGCACTGTACCCTAGAAACACTATTTCTCTCCTGAACACAAACAGAGTTTAACTTCACCCCCTTTCTATAGAGCATCTGCAAAACTTTTGGTGTCTTAGTGATTGCACTGATCACTCACAGCCCTTCTCATTCCCTTCCAATCTTGCTTCTCTCAGCAAAGAAATCAGCAGAAGTAGTCCTTCTATCTTCTTACCTGGCTCAGGTCACAAGTTTGAGTTAGTGGCAATTTGAATCCATCACCCCCTGCAAGGCTGCCTGGGAAATATGACAGTCTGTCATGTACCTGTGCAATGGTGGCGAGAACTGCCTGAGAGGAATGTCAACCCTAGCCCCAGCTTGCATCAGCCAGGGGTAAATACGGCAAAGCCCTCTGGCTCTTTTTGGAGGCTGACACATTTGGAAAAAAGGGCAAGAAGAGATCACAGGTTCCTTATACTATTTAAAAGTGACACTTTGAAGGTTAAAAAAAAAAACAACCACAAACCAAAAACTCAAACCAAAAAACCCCAAACCTATCAAAGAATGTAAAGCACAGAAACAACAAAACCAGACCTGTGCACAGACATGCACACAAAATGTTCCTCCAGCGGAGAGTCAAAGCTGAATTTAATATTGAGAATTTTTTTTTTCCCTTTTAAACTGGAACCTCCAATAATTGCCTAGTGTTTGTAGAAATGTAAATTACTCTTGTTGGTCTCGATGTGGGGAGCAAAGAGATGAATGGGAGTCTAAATTGGTTTTGCTTCCTGTTCCCTGTAGTGGATGCAGGATTAGTCCACTGTGCCTCTTTGCCCTTCCATTTCCTTGAAGACACAGGGAAACCTTCATATTGCCAGGAGTTACTTACTCATTAAAATGAATCAAACAAGCCAGATTGTAGCAGGCATTTGAAAACCTGCTATCTGTCAAGAATTTTAAATTTAAAATTAACATTGAGTCCTCCTTTAAGACAAAAACCTTGACCTTAAGTTACGTAGTGATTGGCAAGCACTCCCCATCCCCTGACTCGATTAACATTTAAATGCCATTTTGTGTGAATATGAGTGGCGCCTTTGGAACAAACAAATTACTAATGTCTTCCTGCAGGAATGGAGCATCAGAAGTGCCTTATTAATTTGATGTCTAATTGAAAATCCCTTTCTTATTCCAGAGACGTCTATATGGCCTAGGAAAAGTAACCAAGGGGTACCTCTTGGCCCTTACAGATGATATCCCTGTTAGCCTGTTCTTCCTTTATTTGTGTTTCTGGGCATGCTCTGCAGTGGGAGAAAGAGGAATACGGGGGAAAACTTGTCTTATATGAGGAAACATATATGTTTCAATGTTTCAGTCAAACACAAGTTTGATTGTTCTGGGAATGAGCAATAAGGAACAATTTATGACCATTAAGCTTTGCAGCCTGTAGTACAGTGCACAACTGCTGTACCAATGAATAAACAGAGCTATTGAGAAATCCATGTCTTTCATGAAAATTAACAGAACAGGTCAAAGCTGAAAGCAGAACTCAGAAGTTCTGATTTTTGGACTATTGAGCAGTTGGGGTGTTGATGTTTTAGGAGATGAACGTTTCACAGCCCTACCCACTATCCATACCACGTGTTCAGCTCATAGTGTTTTCTGGACCTCACGTATCTCTCTGCAGCTCATGCGGGTTATAGCCTATATGTCTGCCTTATTGGCGAGTACACATTAGAGGTCCCCCCACTCTACATGACCCACAGAGAATAGCTTCACACTGGATGATGATCCGAAGTTTGCAGGTTAGCCTATCAGTGATACACTCTTGTTTTGCGTTTCAACAAGATATCTGAGGGCTAGTGCACTTGTCAGGGGAGAGGATAGAAAAGAATGCTTCACCAGCCAGCACATTTATCTGCCAGCACTAATTGTGCAAATGGGGAGAAATTTGTAAGATGCAAAGGTGCCACTCAGAGAACAGCAGAATTTGCTGCTGTATCAAATAAATAAATATGCATATGCAAATTACAAAGAGGCTGCTTTTTCTTTTTTTTCTAGGATAATGCCTGCCATCTCCTTCAAATTATGTCAATTTGACATTGTAAATTTGCAAGGCACACACAGGAATCCTGATACACCAAACCTGACTCTCCTTCTGTTTGGAGTGTTTTTCCCCCCATCTCATTAACTCTGTCAGTTAATTGTTGTTCAGCCACTTTACCATATTCTATATTTAAATTTTGAATAAGAAAAGATGAGATTTTATTTAATTACTCCCTTGTCCCACCTTTTCTTACTAGAACTCCCATTACAGTCTGTCTATACAGACATGCTACCCATCATCTGTAGCTGCAGAGATTTTTAGGTATATACATTTGAGCTAATCACCATGGGCTTCTGTTACGGTCAGTAGAGTGAAATATACTCTTTTATTATGTGATTCCTCTCATCCTAATGTTGAAATCTAAAATCAGTCAAATGAATTGTGTCCCAAAAGCACCCATTTCTCTTTGTTGATTATAGAGAAAATCAAAAGTGACTAGCTTAGATGGAGTCATCTGTGTTCAATGACCACATCTGGCTGGATAAACTTAAACTCACTCTGGCCTCCTGGAAGGGAAATGTCCTAGAGGCATCAAAGTCAAACTATTATCTCCTACTCCTCAGCAGCACTCCTTATCTCATTGCAGCACTGTGATATCCATGGTGTTAAAGGTTCCTGTGTGCTTAGAGATTAGTGAAGGTGCAGTTGCATCTGCATATGAAAAATCATACAGACATGTCCTAGGTACTCCTCTGGCTTCAGCTTTACCAAAAGGGGTTGGAGATGTTTTGTTTGAGTGTGCCCTCCTCTTGGAAAGATATAAATCAGACTGTGTGGTGACAGTGTGATCATCATTTTAGTGTTCAACACCCTGCCCCCTGCCAGGTCAAGGATGCTTGCTCCTAAGAATATTTAATGTCCAGCTATCTTCATCATACCTTTAAGTAGTAGTGTGATGAAAAGCTCCTCCTGACCTGAGTGTTGTGCAAAAGACTTAGGGGAAATATGTTCTTACAAGATTTCTAGCTCAGTCAGACCGAAACATTTATTTTTGCACAAAGTAAGCATCACAACTTCACAGATGTTCAGTCTTTCAAGCTGTCTCAGGTTTTTACCCATGCTGGGGAAAAAAAAAAAAAAGCATGAACTGTACGTGTGTCGATCTGTGTCCAGCTGAACTGTGTGATGTTAAAGTGCAACAAGAGTTCATCTGCCTGACTTCAGCATATGACTCTTATTCGCAAGTGCTGAAGAAAATACTAGTATCTGAGCACTTTGGGGGTTGACCCGTCAGCAGTTCTACTGTTTTCTTGAAATCCTGGGTTTGGTTTTCTCACATAGTGGACAGAGTGCAGGTGACCTGGTCAAAGGTGTGTGGTTAATGCAGTTAATCACCTGTTCTGCTCTTCATCGTGTGGTTGTGTAATTTATAAATCTAAATCTACTGACAAACATGCATGCTATTGGTGCTAAAGACCCACTAAATGTGGGTAACAGAAACCTAAAAAAGGTGTTCCTATAAAGTTGGCTTTTTTATAAGCTGGATATACATTATAGAGTTTATCATGTTAAGGGATGTTGACTTAACCTTTTAAGTAAAATATAAACATAAAGGGATTCCTTTGTCTCTAAGCAGGATGATCTGGAATAAAGGGGGAGTTGTGTGGAGAGGCTCATCATAAGTAAATGTCCAATAACATGGCTGTGGACAGCCACATTCAGGAGATATCTACAATCTCAACATTCCTGAAAAAAAGAGCTGGGAGGATGGATTAAAAGATGTAGGATGCAATTTTGCCAATCATTTTGTTATGTATTGCCTCTTGATCTGTCTGATTGAGTATTCAAGATCCCAAATATAACGGTTTTCTTTATTTCCCATGGTGGTTACAAGCTAATATACTTTTCATTTAAGAAAATTCTCTGTGGTATTCATCTATATCTTTCATTTTTCTTTCTATATTTGTGTGTAACTCTATCAGCAGTTGTTCTGTTCAAAACTGATGGCATTTTGGAATGTGGGGCAACATTTTCCTCCTGGCAGCATGGTCAGCCAGTAGTAAAAAGCTCTTGAACAGATCACTGGCTTCCTTTAAGATTGTATCTTTCATCAGTTTCCAAAGGAAAGTGAGATTAGGCCAGAAATCTGAATGGGAAGTATCTTTATGGACTTGGATGCTGTGACTTCATCTGTCTGTGGAATAGCCCATTTTGAAGGATTGCCAGTATATGGGGAACAGCACAGGAAAATAAAAAGCAAATCAGAAAACCGCACATACTGTTCTTTCATTCTCTTTTCAAGAAAAATGTATTTTTCCTCCACAAAAAGTTGGTAATGATATTAAGGATTACTTTTTACAAAAGAAGGGAGAAAGAATGATCTCAAAATTATCTTCTTTAAAATTGGAAATTTTCCAAAAAATCTTTAAGTGATATTTAACTTTATTTTTTATGAAACTTCTTGCACAAAGAGAAACCTGATGGGAAAAAAAAAATCCTGAACTTTTAGGAAAATAAGGAGGCTCCTCTGTTTCTGAAGGTTTACTTCAAAATAATTAAACTTACTGCAGTTTCTATCACATGTATTAACATTCTGATGCTGGTTGTTCTTACAAACAGCACAGGTTGTTTAGGTTTTCATAGAAGATTAAAATAAAAGAAAGTAGTGGAGTGTGCTATGAAATAGAGGGCAGAAGTCTGGGATGTGCACATATCTTCAGGAAGATCAGGGAGGGGCTTTGAAATGAGTTTGCTTTTATTCAATCACTTGCCCAGCATCTTTCTTAGTGCTTCAGAAAGCTTTCAATAAAAAACAAATAAAATGCATAATAAAATACAGACTCACAACAAAAATTCAAATGACCATCCCCGTACGAGCCCATAAATAAAAGATTCAGCTAGTGAGACACCCACAAAATACATTTTCAAAAGGCTTTTAAACTGATTAAGGAAGTTGACTTCATGTATATTGATAGTGGAGAGTACATTTTCCTACAAAGAGCAGGCAGGCAAGGAACGGTATACCAAGGGTAACCCAGACTGTAGTTTTGTGAGGCTGTAAAACCAGCCCTCCTAACAGGTTGTTCTTAGAAGTAGACTGTCATTAAATCTTAAAGAAAGATTTAGGTATGTGTTCTTTTTCTTTCTTCCTTCTCTATCTATTTTAATTCCAAAAAGTTTTACAGTCCTCAGTGTAATAGCTCATCTATCTGCAAAATAAAATAGAATTTATTCTGTAAGCCATGCACGTGTGAACCTGGAATTCCTCTGGCTTTGTGTCTGATAATTAGATTTTCAGATGTCTAAAAAGGTGTATGCAGTGGCTGAATCATTGCTTGTGGCCAAGATGTTAATGATGACTCTCACTATTGTGGATTCTCTGATGTCTAACAAGAGTCAGCTAGTATCATAACCATTCCTCTCAGTGACAGTGCTAACTTGTGTTTTGTTGTTTGAGGCTTTTTTTTTTTCCTATCCTGATGTGCCTTCAGCTGAACCATGCAATAATGTAATCAGGAGAGAGTCATAGACTAACACACATACAATGTGATCACATCAGCTTCATCTCTTTAGAAAACCAAACTCTACTTACTAAAAAATAACTCTAGCACTCATTTCAAACTATAGTTGTGTCCCAGAACCAAAGATTTTATTCCATCTTGGCTTTAAATCTGTCTCATGTTTTAGGGAAGATTGATTAGACATTTTAAAATCCTTTAAAATGAAAATGTTGCATTTTTAATGAAGAATAAGGATAGCATTAGAGTCTTTCTTGATACTGTTATCAAAAAGTGTCACAATACCACCAAATATAATATATTCATACCACCAGCATACTTGTATACATAGGTGTGGAGGGATTAGGTAAGCTGTTTGTCTCCGTCTTTATCCCCCTTGTTAAATTCTTGCTCCCGTCCCATCTGATCTTGCTATCGTGACAAATGTAGGGTCCATAATACTAAAAATTAGGTTTTTGGCAATCACATGGCTATAGCATAAGGTGGGGTTGGGTTTCTTTCCTTGTTTTTCATGTGTCCGGCATGCAGGATGGATATGGGAATGCAATGAAGGTTACTGACTATACAGATACTATATCTCAAGAATCCCCTGAACTGAAAATAATTGGAGTTTAGGAGAGTATTCAGGGTAAATATAATCTTTGTTACCTACATTTGCCCTAAGTACCAACTACTGGGGAGGGCTGATGAGAGGAACTTTAGCTGGATGGACCTATTGTCTGATCCAGTAGAGCTGCTCTTATTCCTTAAACATATCTAATAACATTTAGTATTATGAGTCTCCTGTGATAGGAGAATGGCATCCATAACCATAAGAAATGAGCTGAAGGGAAACCTCAGGATGTTTCATGCCAAACACACACACACAGTAGAGTTGCGTGCAGTGGGTATGTCCAGCATTGCTGAATGGCCCAAAATAAATGGCCCAAATCTTCTAATCCGATGTGTCTACAATAATGTGGTAGAAACAGATGTATGCTGGAGATGTAGTAGCCCTTCAAAAACCCTTATCTACATCCTCATTTACTTACTGGCTTTTGCTTATTCAATGGGAGAGTGTGTTTTTGCTATGTGATGTAGCAAGGTCCAGCTCTTACCCAACTGCACTATAGCACACAACACACTTGAACCCCAAAGCACTCAGAATATGAAATAAGACAGGCACAGAGTGGAGAATTTAAGCACAGGAAGATTAAGTCACTTGCCCACAAGCATCCTAGGAGTCTGTAACAGAGCCATGGACTAACCCCTGCTTTCTAGCCCTACCTCTTGCTTCAGTCCATCGCTTGCTTTGTTTTCATGTTTTCATCTGGCCCTTCTTTCCCTGAGGGCAGAGAAATTTCCCAAGTCACTGGATCATTTTGTCAAGGGAGATAGATAACTTTCTAGTTCCTCCTTCTCCCCACCCTCTTCCCCCCATTAGCCAATCCAATTATAGAAAATCAAATATCTTGCTAGAGCTGGCCAAATTCAATTACACAGGTACTTCTGGGTAAATTTTGGCAGTGAATAGTTTGCTGGCTTTACCCAGACTTTTCTCTTTAATAAAATGCTCCCAGTTAGTCAATACATCTTGTTATAAAATAAAACAAAAAAACACATATACATGCAAGCATAGATAAGCAGAGATGTATTCTTCAGACACTTTCTGGGTATAGATTTTTCAGCTATGTCCCAGGACCTCTACACCACTTCGGATTTGAACTGTTAAATCCTGTCCACCTCCTCAAGATTGGATGGCAGGAACGGAAGTCCTGCCTTTCAAAGCTGGGACTCAGTAGGCAAATACTAAAATTGCACCTGCTCAAAATGCATTCCCCTTTCACCTGGAAAAATATAACATTTCATGTACAAGTACATTTTAAAAATAAGGTATTTCATCTGAAAGCTGCACTTTTTATTAAAGAATGTCAGAGCAATACCTGGTGGGAGCTGAAATGACTCATACTCTCATTTACCTCTGTAGGCTCAACTCTGTCTTTAGGTTGCATCTCTTGTCTCCTCTACATTAAAAGGAGCAGTTCATCACCAGACATGAAATCCGTCTGGGGATCACTACCCACAGAGGAGAAAGGAGACCTCTAGCATTGCCCACTAGCTCCTGGGGCCAGATGGGAACAGACCTTTATCACAATATTTGGGCTCTTCTGCAAAAACTCTGGGTGCAAAAACAAAATAATATTTTCCTTAGGAGGCAAATTGCTGTTTATAAGGTTTTATTGATGGCCAAATTAATGGCTGGACAAGTTAAAGAACATACCACAATAATAGAGTGAACCAACCAAAAATGCAGTACCTCAAAGAACAGTACCTCATATGATTTCTTCAGAGATCCCTGCACCAATAATCAAACCTCCACACACACTTCAAAGATTTTGGGAAATGCAAACAGGCAACATTGGCCAAACTAACAAAACCTCCACTGTCTGGCAGTTATAAGATATCGCCTAAAAAATGCTTTGTTGTGTCTTTAAAACTTTTTGAATCTTCATGCAGAAAAATACTACCAGTATCCTCTCTCCCTGAGCCCTGTGGTTGTATTCTTGACCTTATATAACTCATCCAGTACAATGAGACACTGGGCTGGCATTTGAAATGAGGCAGAGCTGATATCTCTACTTATTCTCTTGGATAATACTTCTTCCTCTTCCTCTCAGTAAAACCTTACATTATTCAAATGTTTTGTAAAGACAGTGGCCCAGCCAAGAAGCATGCACTTAAGATGTCTAAAATACAGGATGCTAACCATGTCCCTTGGATCCCTTCCAAGCTGGTTTAGTTACTAGACTTGTTTCATAAAGGAAATGGGTGCTAAATGTGAAAAGTGAAAATACATGGAAGGGTATTTTTCAGGCTGCTTTAATGATTACATCCAGATAACACAAAATCGGTCATCTCTGATTTCAGTGACTGAAGTCATTCTTCTCCCTTGTTTCTTCAAGGCTGGGCAGAGCTGCTGTGAGCTGTTACATAGGTTTCTCAGTCCTGCCCAAGCAAAAGCTGCAATTCATTTTTTTTTTTAAAAAACAATGTTGTTCCTAGTCTATGAAATCAAAATTTTGACAGTTTAGGAGGAGGAGGGGAAGTGGGAGAATGGGATTAGACTTCTATTAGGTAGCAAGAAGTTCCAGATGTACAATTGTGAGGATTTAAAATAAAAATAAAAATCCCAGAGCTTCAGAGTGGATAAAAGCTTTCTTGCTTCAGTGCCTAAACCAACTTCTAATTAATGGGATTTAGGAAGACATTGTCCTTACGAGTATGTTATCCCCATAGCTGCGCACTGAAGGGTGCCCTGCCTGTTGCAGAGGAGCAGATAGTATTGACCACTGTCTGAGACAGGCTATTGAACTAAGACTGACTGTTGATCTGGTCCACTACGTCTGTGCTTTATTAATCTAATCTCATCTAATCTAATCCTTATGCATTTTTCTTGCGTGTCTCCAAAACTCCCAGGTATATACATAAAATCTTTTTTAATAAACTTCTCAATCCCATTTGAAAGTGGCCTTCTGGCTTGAGACACCCTCCCACCTTATCAATCCAGCTATGAAATCTTCACCCCGAACAGTGATGTCATCTGTTACAGCCATGACATTCCCACTCAAAACAGCCAGCTGTCCAATGTAGAGTTCAGTTACAAACACTTCAGTTTGGGAGGAAACCCTCCTACGGGTTGGGGGCCAAAAGGGGGTGGTTTGCCCAGGAAAGGTGCAGGGTGACACACAAGCGCGTTTCAATGTTATGAGTCAAGATGAGCCATCTGTGACGAGCTGTTTGAGGACACTGCAGACTATAGATGAGCGATCATTCTTTGGACACAAGATAGAGAGGAGAGTCTGTGACTCGTACAGCCGGGTATAAATCATGCCATGATTTTTTTTTTTTACTCCCACCAGTCAAACAGTCAGTGTTTTAAAGAAGACTTTGTCATATTTAATAGTGCTGTCAACCTTGCAGTTTTGCTGGCCTGTTAATAAGAAATTCCAGAATGACACCATTAACCACTCTTCTCCCAGAGCTGAGCAAAGCCAGCCATTACAGAGTCTTACCTGAGCTGGGATGAAAGCCTTCATGGTGCAAAAATGATAAGTTAAAGTCACCCTCAGGGTAAGTGCAAGAGATTTGGGAAGCCACTCTACCACCTACCATGACAGCAGCAGTTACAAGGGAGTGAATTTTAACCCTTGTGAGCTGATATGGATGTTGAGGCAAACACAGGTTGAAGTCCTTCTCGGAGTAAATCATTTATATTCTATATAATGCTGCTGCTTTTTTTTTTTTTTCCTCTGGGTGCCATCACTGTGTGAAGATACACAGAGTTGGCAGGAAATATCCTCTCAAAACAGAGCAAGAAAAGCCTTGAGGATCTTGATAGATAAAATCGTACTTATTTTTCCCCACTATGCTGAAAGGTTTACCCTGCAATAAAAGGTATGGCAGGAGCTCAGACAGACGAGTCCAAACTAATGCCAAACTCCTGCCAGAACAACTAAGTGATCTGCATAGTCAGAATCTACTTCCTATTTTGTGAGAAATGACTGCTCTAACAGATAACTCAGCTTTAATATTTGCTTTTAAGAAGCTATAGTAATGAGATGGTGGGTGTTTGCCCTGTGCATACAGTCAGTCTCTACTGTGTTTGCGTATGCACTTTCGCCCTGTTCACCAGGCCATCTTGCAATA
The DNA here is from genome assembly GCF_018139145.2 of Gymnogyps californianus. NCBI lineage: Eukaryota > Metazoa > Chordata > Aves > Accipitriformes > Cathartidae > Gymnogyps > Gymnogyps californianus. The sequence goes on along the minus strand of NC_059500.1, from coordinate 76,168,352 downwards.
GAGAAAAAAGGAAAAATAAAAAGTCCCTCTCTGTCCAGATGGTCTAAAAAGCAACTCACAGCTGGTTGGAGTCAAAAGGGTTGGGGCTGTTGTTTTTGTTAAACTGTTCACTCTCAAACTCTTCTGTTTCAGTCTTTTGACACAGGTGATTTTATCTTACATGGGAAAAAAAAGTGTCTGTTGAGAGATAAGGTTGTTTTGGGAGCCATAAGCACCTAAACAATTGATTTCAACTTCCATGGGGTCCTCCCTGATGCCAGCTTTATTTTTTATTCATCATGGTGTTGACCTGGTTAATTGTGCATTGAAAACAGCACCGTTTGCAGCATTAACATTGGGCTCATCTGTTCTATCAACAGAGGAACATAGCTCAAATGGACGTAAAACACCTTTCAGCTGAAAGTTGCTGTGTGAGATCTGGTTCCAGAATAGATTATCCTACTCGTAGTTTGAAGAATAAGGGGTGAAAAAGAAAAGAATGGCTTCCCCTTTGAGAAAGCATAGAGCAACTCACAATATCAAGAATAAGTAGAAGAAAGGGAGAGAGTGAAATTTTGCTACTGTTCAGATAATTCAACAAATGTTTGATCCAGCATTCACTGAAGTCAGCAGGATTCTTTCCATTCCCTCCCTCATCCAATTGCAGCATCATTAGCCACATTACTTCTAACTGTTAGGCATCTACATCTAGTATTGCCCTCTCAATTGCAGCAAATAAAAATAGAATATTAGAGAACTCAGCTTTCCACATCAGCACCTGAGGAAGGGGACTGAGTGAAATTTCCACCTCGCTCACCCAATTACCTTCATGCCCAGATGCACAAGGTTTTGAGCACCTTTTCTTCAGTTCAGGAGGTATTATTTGCTGCACAGCATTTGCCAGGTGATGTTGTGAATGGTAGACCTTCATAGGCAAGATGCATGGCATGTTGCTCCTGAAGATGTAACCTTTGCATTTCCTGTCTTTTTGCTGCTTCACATTTGCAACATTAACATTGCATTAACATAGGGACGGGGTGTTTAAGATGGGTATGTGGTTGTTTGCAAATCAGTTTGCAAAGCACTTTGGGATCCTTCTGGATGAAAGGTACTATATAAGTGTCAGTCATTATTATTATCATTATTATCATTATAAGTTCACAAGGAGACAGACAGCTGCATTCGAATAACACTGGGGGTAGATTTTTCAAAGCCACAGTGGAGATTTGAGCTGCATACGAGTGCCATGAATACGCAGTCAGTGGCAGTCCTAATGGATTACTCAGCATGAAGTGTGCTTTGGCTTTGTCCAAAGGAAGGGTAGTTTCAGAACTACAACTCCAGTCCTTAAACCGGTGTATTTAGGTATTGCCAGATAATTTCAGCATCTTCCTTTCTTTCTGTGAAGGATGATTTGTATCAGGGCATGTGGTGGGGAATGCCGGGGGAAGTGATGGGAGGAAGATTTGTGGAAGCCCTGGAAGGCTGCAGCTGCATCGGGATTTGCAGCAGGTTTTGACCCTGTTGCATGGCATGTGTACTCCAGGATAGCGCTGGAGATGCTCACCTTCTCCATAATTCTGTGCAAATTCATCACAGGGCAAAACCTTTCCTCTGGGCAGGAGAGAAAAGGAAATCAAGAAGTCTCTGGCATTTTGAGAGATAGGGTGTGTGTCAGAGTAGACAATCATTTGCTGGTCTCTCAGAAAGAGGTTATATACATTACCATTATACATTACCAGTCTTCTGTGTTAGAGTCTCCTGTCCTCACCACTGTTGTACAAGGGGTTACTGCCCTTCTCATCTGTTACCAAGAAAATTGCTTGTTTGGATGAACTTTAAATCAGATCCATTGTTGGTGACATTCCTATTTAGGATTGGAGGTTTTGGAGGTGTGTTTTTTTGTTGTTTTAATTCTTTTTTTTAATACTGATTGTTTCACCAATGCATCATTTCACAAACAGTTAAGTTGAAACCTTTTCTGAGCGCTCTGTGATGGAAGGATACCTGTTGTGGAACCATGCCGCAAGTTATGCATAGAAATATAGCCCTGAATTGCGAGTACCTCTATAGATGGCACAGTTTTTGCTTTTAATATTGCAATTTCATGCCATAGTCTTTCTTCCTCTTGGCAAGGCTAAAAGCCAAGTGTTTGGCTCAAATCAGACATGACATTTTAAAACATAATTATAAAGTAATTGACTGAAACCAGAAGTTATTGTTAGGAGGTTGCATGGCTGAAGTGGAAATGACCATAAAGCTTGCTTACCTACCTACCTGGATATACATGGATCTAGGGCTCATTTTATGACATAACAGTCTGTAATGATATACCAGAACTGAATTTGGTATGTCAGAACCTGTTTTTGACAACAGTAACAGAAACAGCTACTGTCCTAGCCATATGCGTTAGTATTCAGGCACCTACTTCCAAACAAAATTAACCCTCCATCTGGATTTTAAAACACCTAATTTTAGTCTAGTTTCTTAAGAAACAGGATTTATGCAATCAGCCTCTTTGTGTTCCTGTCCATCTGTTCCTCCTCCTCAGGAACTGTGGAACCACTGAAATTTGACTGATCTGTGGCATATTTGGGGTCTCCAGTTAGGTCTTGGATTTTGAAGCTGGTGGAGCTAAAGCAGCATGAAATTTGGCCCTTCTGAGTGACTTGGCTTGCTGCTTAGTTTAAAGGAGAGACAGATCATGTTATATTCTATGTGCTAATGAAAAGGCAGATGCTACCAAGATCTTGCTGCTTTGCTGGGCAGGAGCATCCCAGACTACATTCCTTATAGCCTACAAAGACAATATGGGGTGTGGTGCCTGTGGCATTAGCCACATTGAAGTAAATCAAGGCTAAACCGAGGACATACACCCATTTCCTCAGTTACCAGGAAATTCCTGCCCTTTTCACTAAATCAGGAAAGATTAAGACCCACATGGATACCATACAGTCAAAAGAAGGGGAAAGAACAAAGTAACTTTTACTCTTGTTATTTTTTGTGATGATCCACCTGTCTGTATTCTCTTGTCTTATAATTAGGGTGAAAGCCACTTGAGACAGGAATTCTCTTTTCTTTGTTTTCTTTACAGTGCTGATTATAAAGGGGTTTTGGTTCACGTCTGGAGCTCTGTGTGTTCTTTTGATACAAATAATTTAGATTTTTTTTTTTTTTAAACTAGGCTCAATTAACCCTCTGGCCCTTAGTTTTCCAATCTGTAAGACAGAGCTAATAAATAACTCCCACTTACAGAACTGCTATTCAAAATTAACATTTGTACCACTACTTTGCAAAGAGAAAAGCCCTTTGCAAGTGCAGAGCAATTATTGAAGATGCATTTACAGATGTATGATGATAGACAGCTGTACATGAAAATCTAGCTGCAAATCCTAAATGCAACTATTTAGCAATAGCATACTTCTTTAGTAAGCTTTATGGATTAAGGGACGAAAAGGGATTTGGAATGGATCAAGGCCCTTCAAGGTTCCTATTGGCCAAGTATTTCTAATATAATACCACTATTATCACTGTATATTCATTTTCAGCTTGAAAAAAAACCATTAGTTTTCCCATCTCATCAAAGATTCCTCAACTGCAAAACTGTTGATTACAATTCAGATGTTAATTGAGGAACTGGAGGATGAGTGTGGGTTTTTTCAGTGGAATTTTTTGCCGGGGAAAGAGGTGGCAAAGGATGTTTTTGACAAATAGATGCCAATTTAATGCTGCTACGTACACTATTCCTACTCTCCCCTGCAGGGGCTTCCTTTTACAGTCCCACAATGTGCTAGTTTCCAGAGGCTATGCCTCTGATTATCTCAAAGTTGACAGCATTTCAAACAGTCAGCAACCCTGTTTTAAACTAAGCTGTGGTGATTGGTTGAAAAAGACAGCCTGAAGGCCTCCTGATCCAGGAAGCCACTTACACATATGACATGTTCCCCATACCCTCACTTCTTCAGATCCACTCAATACCAGTTTCTACCATGATAGTGCCCTCGGGAAATCAAACAATTAATAATGGCTGAGAAAAACGCGAAGTTAATTGATGCTTGTTTTATTATTCAATGAGAACTGTAGTTGCCCATGATAGATCTGCAATAGTATTTCTCTTCCTATGTCGTCCCTTTTGGCACTGCAAAATCTTTGGGTCAGAGAAAGTGATTCTCATATGTATTTGTTAAGTTTCTGGTCTAAATTAACCCTTCTGTTGGGAAAACAAAAGCTTTCCCCCTAATACATAATTCTTTTCTTGCTTCGTATCTTGAACAAACCTTGTAGAAAACTAAAGTTGATTTTAAGATTTTAATACTTAGAAAGTTGACTCAGAGTTAAAATAAACTGTACTGTAATTTTAGACCTAGTTTGTCTAGTGTGATATTTTGTGGTGTCTTTACCTCCTAAACTAAAATGCCCTCTGCCATCAGAATTTTTTTCTAATAGATAATAATAAAGGACAACAGACTTTTCCTAACCTTCCTTTGTAGAAGCTACATATGTACAATCCCCAAATCCATACCTGAAATAAGGGTTTCAAGTCCCCAGCTCATTTTTTTTTTAACTCTTCTAGAGCCATCACTTTTTATCAGTATTCAGTTTGGAAACTGGGCAGTAGAAAAAAGCACTGTTTTGAAGTAACACCCTCAGTAAAGCCATATGGATAAGTCACATTTGTTGCTTTTTCCTCATTAAGTCTTCACTCCTGCAGCTCACAATCATCTTGGTCCAGAGAATCACAGAGGGAATTTGCCATGCTGGAAGTACGACTTGAATTCTTCGGGTGTATTGCTGCTGTTGTGTTCTGGATATATAGTCTTGCTTTCTTTCTGTTACAGTTGTGAGATTGCACTTGGGGAAGGGAGGGAAGGTGAATGCAGGACCTTCAGGAAGAAATGAGCATTTGAAGGAGCAGAACGTGGAGACAGGATGTTCCAAGCATAACAGGGACATAAAAAGGAATGAAACATCATTTTGCACAAGAAGAAAGGGAGAGAGAAGACAAAAATGTTGAGTCGTTGGCAAGTACTAAATCAAGGAGGGGGGCCTTGAAGTCAAGGGCAATGCCTTCCATTATATCAATACAATTAATGGCATCCTTATGTTCAGTTATTTGCATTAACAGCAAAGTTAATGCCAGCAGAGATCAATGCTGAGATTAGTGATGTTCAAATCAACATGCTTTTAAGCAAATTATTTCCACTGTCTGAGTCCCTCCCCTAGTTAGTAACATGAATCTTTGGTGGTGTCTGCAGCTCCATCAGCAGATGCCTCTTAAGGGCTGCTGCCTCTTAAATACAGTCATGCTAACGTTAGTAGCACTTGCACAGCAAGTAGGAATATCAGGTCAATAGATCCACTCACTGTGTGTGTCTTGTACATCAGCAATGATGGCCAGAAGCAAAATCTTCCTTTTGCATTAGTTATTAATATTACTATTATTATTGAGAGTATTTTCATTTCCTTTTCTCTTCTTTCCTCTGTCACACAATCTGATCTACTTATTTCTTCTACTAAAATGACACTGCTGTCTCGGAGCATCAAACATGAATAAATAAATCACACAAAATCCCATAAGCCACCTCAATCATGTTGCAAAGGCAAAGCAATCAGGCAGTTGTGATCAGTAGTACCTCCATAATATGACGACAACATGCTTCAGATGACAACACACTTCCTGCCAACAGGAGGCCTGGGAGCTTAAGGCCTTCAGGAGCAACTTTGAAAAGATGCCTTTGGCGGGAAGCTGGTGAGAATAAAGCTAAATCTGTCTGTCTCAAAGTATCCTGAAAACATCTTAAGGAAAATATCCTTGACAGCAGTGACCCAAAGCGTTCTGCATCCAGCCCACAGTGAAAATTATTACTTAGTCCTGTGTACCTGGCTAAGTATTGATCCCCATTCAGCTATTCCTATATATTCTTCTTTGCCTTTGGGCCCTCTTATAGAACTCAGAAATTCTCCAGATTTACCTCTGCCCCTGCAAGCATTTGGACTTGACAAACATTGAGTACCTTTTGTCATTTCGAAAATGTGCAATCACCAGTGATGGTGCTTTCTACAGCTCCATGGAGACCACGCCCAGATTACTCGATGTAGCCGCTGGCAACTCTGGGCTGGAAAGATGTTGGCAAGGGCTGATCAAAGTAATTTAGACAACGTTCTTCTGCTGAAAAATCATGTTTGCAAAGAAATGCATCGTTTTTCAGAAAGAAATCATCAGGGAAGTCTCTTAGATTCAGGCTTGAATTTCGTTTGAAAATCAGTGACAGTGGGGGAGAAAGAACTCTGGAATAGCAGGCTTTCTGGAATAGCAGGCTTTCAGGAAAGTATCCAAACAATTCCCTTTTTGCTGATCAATCAGCTATTCTCTAACATTTCCTTCTCTCTTTTTTAATCGTTACAATAAATCTGTATACCTTGTGAACCAAATTTTCAGTTTACTAGCAACCCTGAAGTTAGAAAATTGGAGAGGATTCTTTAAGAAATACCTTCTTAAATACTGTTCTGTTGGAAGACATGAAAAAAAATAATCTGAAGTGCAGATCATTGGCAAGATAGTTTTGCTGGGACTAATAGAATAAAGTTTCGGTGATATACCAAACAGATGTCCAGAGCCCTCTGCTTGCATATGAATGGAGAAGCAGTGATATCAGTACACTTTTTCACGGCTGGATAGGTAGGTGGACCATGACGTGTAATATTCTTGGGTATCAGGTAGTATTGGATAAGCATTTCACAAAGAAATATCTACTATAATTAAATACTGTGGCTTTGGCACCTTGAGGAACGGTATAACCTACTTGGATTCTAATTTCTCTAATTTTTAGAGACCCCGTCACCTCCCTCACAATACAGCAAACTTTTCCCCCCTACACATGATATTTCATGATGCCAAGACATAGTGTCAGATAAGCAGACTGCTTTCTTGCAACCCTTTTCCTTCCTTATAGCCCCCAATCCTTGCTAGACTATTAAGAAAAGCCAGAGGAAGGTGAAGAGAAAGTCTTTGGGTTCTGGTTTAATTCAGAGCACCTGCTGTCTTCCTGGGTGCCAGAACTGTATAGCCTTGTTGGGAGCCAGGATGTAATAGCTATGTCTGATAAATAGCAGCACTAAACGTGCTACAGCAAAGGTTTTCTGTGCTATAATAATTGTAGGTGCTGACTTGGTGCAATATATCTTTGCCAGCGTGTAGTGATAGAATAAATAGCTGTTTTTAACTATAGGATCAGGACAAGCTAATGCAGTGATTGAGGGAAAGCATCCAGCTAAATGTAGTCTGTCTGATGTGCCGTCCTTCCAGCCCAGTCCTACCTGTGCTGGGGGGATGAATGATGGACTCCAGCCGCTTTAGCATCCAGTGCTCCTCCTGCACCCAGTGGGGCAGGTTTGTCACAGCGGTGCCTTGCCAGGGCTGTATCTGCCCCCCGATGACTCCTAGGCAAAGAGGCAGAGAGGAGGCTGAGAAACCAAACGTTCCAGGGAGCTGTTGGAGGGGAAGCAAATCAAGGTCGTGAGTTCACAGTCTTTGCAATCTGGTCAGTCTTTGTTGGCCAGGAGAAAATTAATGTGAGTCCAGCCCAGCTCCTGGCAGGATTTCCCTCCCACAGAAGGATGCCAGAATGGTTGGTCACCACGTTGACAGTCCTGCAGGGGCCAGGATTGAGAGGAGTCTGGTATCTAAGCTAAAGTCAACTATTTTTTTCCTGCTCACAACTTGGATATTTTATCTTGCTCAGGTGGTTGTAGGATATTTCATGCAGTCACTTTCTTCCCTACTGTATTTTTTTCTGGAAATAAAATAAGCACAAGTCCAGAGAAGAGCTCACATTGATACCATGTGTCAAAGGACAGCCATCAGTAAAAAAATCAGGCTTTGCAAAGTGGTGTCAGGGAAGAGGCTCCCTTGTGGAGCGTCTGCTTGGGATATAAGAGGCAAAGGTTTTCCTTCTTGGGCTCTGGACTTCTACGTAACTCAATTTCTTATGAAAGTCTTAGGTACGTTAAAAGTAACTGGCGAGGGACTTTTGGAGCATGGGCAAGCACACAAGGGGAGAGTCCTTGCTTCAGCTTGACTGTCACTGCAGCTAGGCAGGGTGAAATGGGGGCCAAGGAAGGTAAAGTCTTTTTCTCCCAGCCACGTTGCCAGCCAGGTGCTGACCCAGGATGAGGGTTCGCTCCCACCACTCCCAACACCATGTTGCATTTACTCTGCCCTGCTTTGCAGACTATTTTTCCTTCCATCTCTCTCTCTTCTATGGCTTTGTCTGCTCTTGCTGCTGGTACTGAGAGTACACTTTGCATAATTTATCTCTTTCCTAATGAGGAGATGAAGGCCTGGTTGCAGCTAATGGCACTGAATTAGCTCACCTGCAGTCTGAGCACTGGATCTTATTTACCAAATCTGCTCTGAGTGTGTGGGAGCTCCTGCTAGCCTTTGAGGTACACACCTTGGAGATGTGGCTGAATGGTCAAGAGTATTCAGGAGGGAAGAGTTGTTAGTCAGCTGAGAGTTAGGGTGTGTGAATTTTAGGTTGATTCCTCTGTTACAGTGAATGCCATACTCTTCTGAGTTTGCCTCAGGTGGAGTTAAAAACAAACCACCCTCATTCAGGACTAGTAGACCTAGAGAGAAAAGATCTGCTTGAACAGCAGATCTGGTAATCACTGTACATGTGTCCTTTTCATGCACACAAGCAGTACGTTTCAAGCAGACCAAGGAAACCAGTACTTTGCTAGAGCTTTGGTTAGTTTTAGTGACTTGTAAATGCGTTTCTCACGCAGCAAGAAAAAAGAGGTAACCAAAAAAATCTCACTAAGGAGAGGTGGGGTTTGGAACTTTCATGGGGGAAAACAAACAAAGCAAACAAAAAACCTCAAAAACCTAAAATGCAACCAAATCCTTCCAACAGAGCTTCCTCTGTAAGCCATCAAAGCCTATGGATGATCCTAGGAACATTTCAAAAGGTAGGAAATGACTGCATGTCAGACTTGGGCACTATTGGTTTACCCAAGAAGTCAAACTTTTCATTAATTTGATAAAAGAGTGCAGGAATCGCAGGAATTTGCAGGGTATTTAAAATGTGGCTGTTGATTCTTAGATATGAATTCCATCCTTACATACCATCTATGGGTGAGGGATCTCAAATGAAATATAGTTTCATGTTCATCCTGCGCACATCAGTCCAAAGTAAAATCAGTGGTATTCCGGTAGGGCTTTTTATGTAAGAACATACGTACTATCCTGTTGAGTTGGATTAAAGATTCAGACTAGTGTCCTGTCTAACCATGGCAAGTGTCACATACTCAGGGAAAAGGTAGCAAAAAGAAAGTGTAGCCTGCCAGTGGTGGCACTGATTCATCAAACATCTGTATTTCAGACAGTGCTGTCACACACTTCTCAGCATCACACACAAAAATTAGGCATGTTGGCTAGGCTTACTCCACAGGCAGTGGAGAGAAAGTGACATCTCAAGAAGATAGGAGCTATCTTACCCTGAGATATATAACCTTTCCAGGCACAAAACACCTCATACTTTAATTGAAACCTCTTCATAACTGTTTTGTGAGCAAAGTGCTTTACATATTCTAATACCGTTTTCATATCCTTACCATTCTTTTCTTCTGCACTCTAAGCAGGCACAGTTCTTTTGACTGTTTCTCATGGCTGGTGTTTTCTCAGCCTCTAACCCTCCCTCCTCTGAATTCACTGATCATTCCACGTATTTCTTCAAGTACAGTGCCCAAACCTTAGTTCAGCTGAGGCTTTTTCAGTTCAAAAGGACTGCAAAAACTGTTCTCCACTTTTTGTCTCCCATAGTCGAGTTCTAGCCACTTGAGTTAAGAGGCACAGTGAACAGCATTAATGCACTGTCCTGTGCTTAAAGACTGTGTCAGTGCCACTAGAGGATATTAAATATTTCATAGTTTGTTCTTGTTGTTTTTCTCATCGTACTGTAAGATTTCAGCACGTTCCACAGCCTAACAGAACTTGCTTTAAATGGTAAAGACTGGTTAATGCAAGGCAGAAAACCTCTTGGATTGTTCCAGTGCTCTTTTCTGGCCTTAGATTTTTTGAATCTTTTAATGTATTTGCTTGCCTTTCTAATCCATACATATGTGTCCACGTATTGATGCATGTTAATGTACACACCTACCTGTATATTTATCCTTATAGCGATCATTACAGATGTTTATGTGATTGTATTTACACATAAATCCATGTGTGTCTGAGTATACGAAAAACATCTGTAGAGATAACACTTGGAAGCATCCAGGTATTTCCATTCCTAGGATGAGCAGCTGGGTTTCGCCAGGCTGCTTCTGTCACAGGAGGGAAGTAGTGGAGCTGGGGGCAGAGCCCTGAAAATCTGATCTTTGTTTTTACCTTTGCAGTCAGCAGACAGAGAGTGGTGGCTGCAGGATGAGTGTAACATCTCCCCAACACACCTGACACCTCGCTAGATGAGAGCAGGCAAGCTGAGGGAGTCATTTTACTGCCCCTAACAATGTGCTCCTCTGGGCAAGCGACCAGCCTTGTGGCTAGAGCCATCCCTACACATACCTGCAAGTGTTTAGATATGAATTTCATCACACCATATCAGTGAGAACAATCCTCCAGGACAAACATGTGCAGGAGAGCAGCAGTCCCAAAAGCAGCCTAAATAGCAGGAAAATGGCCAGAGCCTGCTGCATACCAGCCATACGCTGAAAGCGTCTCTAGCCCATGACGAGATCCATGAATCCCTGGGCTTCATTTACTTCCATGCTCCCTGTTCGTATTCATGAGTTCAGTGGCTTTCAGCATAGGTCTAGTTCTCCCTCTTCTGTTGTCCTTTCCAAGGCTAGCTAACCGCAGGTGTTCTGAATTCACAGATTTCTGTTTATTCATGAGCTTGAAAGAAAATGTTGGAAAACAAAAGCTATTTCTGGCTCTGGATGGTCTCTCTCTTTGCTTGGGTTTTTTGGATTCCCTATCACCACCTCCACTCTGCTACTCCTCCCCTCCTCCCCCCCTGTTGGGAGTAAAATCTCTAAACATTGAGACAAAAAATACACCGGAAATCAGCAACTGGGCACTTTCTCTCTGAATTTCACATGCTGATGCAGTTCTGTGTTAGCCAAAAATAGCAACAAAAACAATAACAAAAAAAAAAATGTTTAATGCAAATCACTTGCCACTGATTCTTTTCCAAAGCAGTAGCATTTACTCTATAGTGTAGTGCAGCTGGCTGCTGGTCCCCTGTGGAGATCTCTGACTAAGGTACCATTTAGAAACAATTTGGCTGATCCATCATAAATATTTTTGGCAGATCTTTTCCCTCATTTCTTCTTTACTAAAATTATGATGGATGAGCCTCAGATACAGAGATCTGCTTCTGGTAATCATCTCCTAGAGGATTATTTGAAGACTAGACGACCTGTAGATGTCCTGTTCATCCTTTGGATGCCTGTCCCAAGCTCAGACAACCTGTGGCAGTCCTATCTGTAAACTGAGCTCCTCCTCTGGGCTTCTGCAATATGGATAAAATCCAGGCTCTGTGGACATCAGTGGCAAAGGTCTGGCAACACTTTATGCCCAATGTCAAGCCCTGCTCATCCACAGGATGATTCTCAAATTATCCAGATCCACGTTACATGATTTGTTTATCCATTCATCTGACCTTCGCAGGAACTTTCTTCCTATCGAACTTGAGACACTGTATTTCTAAGTGGGGTCAATATTAGCTTTCCTTACAGTCCATGTGTAGAAAGGGCACTCCAGGTGGCAATTCAGTCCCTTGACATTTTGACTCATTCTCAAGAGGTGCTGTTATTTTTTCAGATGACTGCAGAGGGAACCTGATACAACTAACTTAGATGCCTTGCCTAATGAAAACCGGGATTAAATTCAAATCCTTAGGGAAACGTAAGGCTGTGTCCAACACTCTCCATTTCCTCTCCAGTTACCCATTGCTGTACTGTATCTATACCTTCATAATACTAAGGTGGAAAAACTGCTCATCTGAAGGAACATGTGTTACTGACTTAGGAGCTGATGCTCTTCCCATTTGAGGAGCTTTTCTTGTTCTGATTTCACTTTCAGGCTTGTGGGTTCACTGTGGGTCTCAGCCGCAATCCCATTTATTTTTGGGGGGCTCTTGATCATGCTTACAAGTGTTTTAATGCCACTCTGGTTCACAATTCATATGTGAGGAACTGTCATTCTACCTTAAGTAGTTTAGTACAGTTTTAAGAGGAAAGAAGAGTTTTGCAGTTAGGTCCCTGAGCTGAGTTTCAAGAAATCCAGCTCCAATTCCTATCTTTTCCATAGACAAGATAGCTGTTATGACCTTCAGGAAGTCACGGAATCTCAGTGCTAGAGTTCCTGTAACTTTCCATCCTTTCCTATCCATCATCTCTGCTTACACTGTAAAGTCTTTAGATAGCTTAAGCTTCCTGGTAACACTAAAATACAAATCATAATTTATAGTCAGGTCATCTATGTTCTCCAATACTGCATTTTAACAAAAACATCTATGGTTTTTCAGCTGCTTTTCAACCACTGTTATCTTAGCCACTTCAGGCTGAAATGAGAGATCTTACTGGGTTGGATTCAACACACACAACCTTTAGATGTCTGGAAGTCAGGTGCTGAGGCTAATCTGGTCATCTAGAACATTTCTATAGTCAATGGAGAAAGAGGACCATCACAAAAGAAAGTTTGTCTTTTATATCTTCGAGCTATGCCTGAAAACAAAAGAAATCTCTCTTTGGAGGTATGTGCTTGTCTTTATTTGATCATGGAAGGAGTTGGAATGATTAGGTCAAACTAAATGCTATACGGTTAAAGTTAGGATTGACTGAGATTAAATGAATCATATGCTAAATACATATACTTTTTACTATGTATACTGTGTATAGTTTTTAGTTTTTATCCAATGCCCTGGATAAACATGATACTGCTGCTTTTTTGCTCATTCAGTAGGATGTATTTTTCTTATTGATCTTCTCTTTCCCATACAAGCACAGGACAGCATTGTTGGAAGTATCATTTTTTAAATGAGATTCTCTGAACAGGTGTTGTCATAACAGACCCTAAGATACAAAATGCAGCAGTAAAGATGTCATGTAAGGATGGAACTGCCTGTGGTTGTGCAATCATGAAACATTTCTTCTCATCCTGAGCCTACCATACATTTCAGGTGTGGTGATAGCCCAAAATTTCTTTCTGCTAACTTTCCTGTTAAATGAAAACAGCCCACTTGTACATCTCTGTTTCCCCCTTGAAGATATTTTTGTTGACGTGTTTGAAACCTTAAAATTACATTGATCTTTCTGAAGGTGGAGAAATTAGCACTGCTGTACCAAAGTCAGTCTAAGGATATCTGCTATTTTTGCTTCATTTCACACATCACATGGTGATTCTTGAAGGTGTAGTCTATGAAATATAGTGACTTGATTATGCAAAGATTGCAGAATACATTTTAGACAAAGATTCATTACAAAGAAGCTTGAATAACTTGATAGATGTTATTGATAGAAAGTGAGATAAATTATTTCTAAGATTTTGATTTAAAATAATTATATTTTAAGGGTGGCTATATATATATACACACACATAGCATTTTATATACAATTCTTCCAATGAACTCAGAAAGAAGAACAAGAAATGTATTGTCCAAAACCCACTGACATTAAAGAGAAGCCATCTTACTTGAAACCTACCTGCCTCAATGAGAATGAACTCAGACTTGCTAATTTAACATTTTACTGTTCTGTTTTCTTTCTTTTCTTCTCTTCTCACATGTGCTCTTTCTCTCTCAAATTCTAGTTAAAAAGAGTACAGTCTTACAAGATTTACAATTATGGGATTTTTTTCTTCTTCTGTTAACTTATTGGCTGGCTATAAACTCATGATAAATTTGAGACATAAAATGTGCCAAAGTCTACAAACCCAGTGGATCACCACATGGGACAAATAAAAAGCAGAGCTGCTATTTATCTGCCCTTGGAAATAATTAGTAACTGCAGCCTATGGCTCCCTTATACTCTGGATACTCAGGCATGATCAGAAGCCAGTTACATTTCAGGGTGTCTACTTATGTCTCACTTATTATTCATTTCTTTCTAAAAAGCTTCTTTTTGCTCCAAACTGTAGATCAAAGTGATTCAGATGTTACCTGGATCTTCCCAAATTCCAGGTAATATGGGAAGAGTTAACTGCATACCTATACAACATAAAAACCAATCTCCTGTCCACCAGCAGAGAAAACATGCATCTTTACCAGCTTGGCTTGAGTTGATCCTGTCTTGTAGTGGGGGAAATTGACCTTTGGAGTTCCCTTCCAGCCCTGTTCTCTCTGATTTCCTTCAGGGAAAAGGAAGCTATCCAAAGCAATTTAGGGTGGGGTCTCTGGAGAATGCAGCATACTTTCTGCAAAGGGCGAAGCAAAGAACAACTCATTCTGCTAAAGTTATTCAATGCTATCCCCTGCCGACATTTACTTAATTATCTTTCTGTTCTATAATGGCAATTGAGTTACGGCTCTTTCCTGGAACTTCTATATCCTTCCCTAGTGAATGTGTTTGTGTGTGTGTGTTTTAAAGAAGAATAAATTGAGTCCAATCAGTTCTGCTTTGCTCAAGGCAGAATTTATGATGGCCTTGTTGGAAAAAGAAGCCGTGAGGCAGGACAGGACAGTACTGCTGCTATATTTTAGCTATTAAATATGCATCATAAACTGAAGGCTCTTCTCTTCATACTCTTCAAAAATCTGTCTCAGGGATATTGTTGCCACTTGTCAGGATCATGCGCTGCCTAAATGTTTTGTTCCTCTGTACTTGCTCAGCTTTTCCAGATTACCTCAGTGCTTGTGGACTGCATTCACCCAGACCTCAGGTGTACAGATTTGATATTTCAACCCCATCCCCTCAGTGCAGAGAAGGTTTGATGGCCATATAAAAAGGAAGGGTGATCCCCTGCACGGCATGTATACCTACTCTGCTATCCACTTTCTCTTGTGTTACTTTGGAGAAGACAGCTAGATGGGAATCTTCTCAGCTAATTTTAGCTCTGTAAAAAGGAAGGTATTCAGTCTAAGCTACTATTCTTAGCTCTCTCTGTAGTCAATAGGGAGAAACAGGCACCTTTATAAGGCAATGGATGCCACCTCTTGCAGCACAGGATGATTCACTGGATGGGGCACCTGACTCCCTGTTGATGATACAGCAAGTGGAGATGCCTGGAATGAACCCGATGTCCAACTTTGGATGATTAAATTTAAGTGAGATGAATTTATCTCTCAGCTTCAGTTATGTACCTGGCAAATGAGAATAAGCTGACTTGTCCAGAGGTGTTTCAAGGACAGGTACACTCAAAGTTGTTGCTCAGTTGGTATTTCAGTGGGGCCATAGCAGATGCCGAGGAATCATACCTTTTTTTCCTCCAAAAGCTTTTCCCAAGGCCTCCTAGTTAGTAGTACGAGTTGCCATCAAAGTCAGTTTACTCCTCATTTTCATAACCTACACTGATATAATAACAGAAACACTGCTCTTGCATCAACCCCAGAAAGGCCATCAGCTGCATGTACAAGTAACAGCATAAAAGAACAAAAATGTTAGGCTCTTTCCTTGCAAGAGATTTTTGACACTTAGGACACATGGGCACCTTGAGTTTCAAGATTTAGAGGGTACTTCCTCTGCTAGTTTTTCAGTCTGATTTTCATATATTATTGTTACATCTCTCTGCAGCATGAGGAGACCCCAGGTTGGGATCAAGGTCTGCTGTGCTGCCCTTTACCAGAAGAGAATACAGTCATGGCAACATGATGCAAGTAGAGAGAGAAAAGGTGATGAAATATTTTGCCAGTGACTGATCATGTGATCAGGAAAAAACCTGCCATTTAAAGAAACACTTGACAACCTTCCCTCCATCTCCCTAGTAGTGAATAGTTTCCAGCTCCCAAACAAGAAGAGACAGGACAGAGTGTGAATGAGTGGAGGCCCAAGGTGCCTTTGCACTAATCCTCATGTCCTAGGGTTATTTGACTTTAGTTTTATTTAGCGTCAAGTTTTACTTCTATAAGGAGAAAAGAAAAAAAGAAAAGAAAAAAAAGGAGCTGATGAATTTTCGTCTTCCTATGGAATGAAATGCCAGCACTTGTTGAGTTGCATCTTCATCGCTGCCTTGGGGGTATTTGATTTCATGAATCTGATTAAATTATTCTGCTCTCAGTATTTCTTTAATATTGCTTTATAAAATACACTCCTAGTGGCTTCAGTAGTGAGAGCACTTGCTGTACTTTCTTTAAAGCTTGCACGGTCCCTCCTGGGGCTGGGGGAAGAGCCCTTATTAAAGAGTTCAGTAATAAAAGCTTCTTCCTCTAGGAGAATTACTTTGAAACAACTGAAACCCACACATACTTTTTCATAATGATTACGGAGGCACCCATACTAATGCCTTTCAGCGTAAGATATGGCTATCTCTGATTTCATTGGCAGAAAACCTCTATCTGCAGAAATTTCAGAACGTTGTCATCTGATCAGAGATACTGAGGGGAGCTGATAATAAGCCTGTTTTCCCCCATAGTGGTGAATACCCAGAATTTGCTCTGTGGGGAAATGTATTTTTATATAACAGGGGTTTCTGAGGCCCTGACCTTAGGTAGGGTAAAGCACTGCATAAACATTCAGGGAGGGACTGTCCTTGTGACAGGGACCTCATAGACCTCATGAGCAGGGTGGATAAAATCAAAGTGGAGGGGAAAAAGGCAGAGAGGAGGTTAAGTAAGGCCACGCCAAAGGTGAGTGGCAAAGCTGAGGGAAAAAAAAAACCCTCATCTCTCCACCTCTTGCCCAGCACTGCTGCACTGTCACTCGTCAAAGGTCCTGTTACAATAGGAAATTAGTTGCCCTGCTACTGTACTGTGCCCCTTGATCTGCTATCAGCTCTGGCCATGGGGGCTTAGGACACTGGGCTTTCAAAATCACATAAGAGTTTTAGGAGCATAAATCCCAAGGCAAGTCTTTGAAGCTGAAACTGAAGAACCCAGCCATTTTTTTTCTGTGCATTACCCACAGAGCATGTAAAGCATGAGCAAAGGTACTATATACCAGGCCAATGTACCGAAAGGCATATGCAGACAGTAGGCAAAAGTCAAAAAGACAGACTGTAAGGCTTCTGATCAGGCTCTTTCCTCCTCAGTCTGATCACATTCTTAGAAATTTCTGTTCATTGTATCACTTGGATTTGTGCAGGGAGATGTGCAGGGAAACTTGGCCTTGTCTTCTACCTTGTTGCTAATTGGGAAATAGTCCATCTTGTTGCAGATGATGAAAGCTCTTTATTGTTATTAAATGTCTGCAAATAACTCTTAAGTTGCATTGTTTCTCTGAAAGTGACACATAACGTGTATATAAATGTATATAATAATTGTTAGGAGCAACTCAGGCTTCTGCTGGTTTGCAAGATAAATGACATTAATCAACAGGATGCCTACAGAACTTTTGGTGAATCATTTGTTATGCTAATTGAGCCACTTAAAGTAAACTGTCAATGAACAGAGATTTTTGACAGCTAAGATGAGATGTGGGGCTAATTAGTCAGCTCCCATAAAAACCCCTGCCCGATTTTAATAATGTAATATTTAAGAGAGAAGATAATGTTAATCATCTGACCAGACCTCTCTCCCAGAGGATATAGTAGCAAAAGGTATAGCCCATCACAAAAATCAAGTTTCTCTAGGAAGAAAGCAAAACAAATGGCTGGCTGCGCAGAGATGACAACCTTTGCAAGAGAGTTGATGTGTCCCATAGGTTACAGCGAACTTTTTAATTAATACACAAAAGCCCAACTTTTGCTTTAAATTACCTGTGTCCTTTTAGATCAATCCCCTTGTTTTCACTCAAAGTATTTTGCATTCACGCTAGCAGCAATGAGATCATTGGGTCTGACTGTAAGACTTAGTCCTAACCTACAAATCAAATGGATTGATTGGATACAGACACTGAGTGTCTAGAAGGCATGAGCAGCATTTTGTCAAGCTTTTTGGAGCTGGATTGTAGAAGATGTAACAGTATGAAGTTACGACTGAGATCACAGGAGAAACTTCAGGATGTTACATCTTTCTTTTCGTAATAGTTTCAAGAGCTTGTGATTACTTTCATTGTTTCACGGTGCTGCCACTTTCACTCTTGAAATTGTGCCAGCCAGGGGGAGTGAGCTTGGTCTTGGGACTGTCTGACACAGCAGCAGGCGGCTTTCGGAGTGGAAGCCTTTCGGCCTTAGAGCATACCAGGAACTTTCTAAGTCTAATAGATTTAGAAATACTTTAAAAGAAATTATTGTTCCTCCTATACTCTGCTGCTGTATAGTATAAGTAAATAATCTTGATTCCACTGAGGGCATGCCAAAATTCCTGTTGTCTTAAATGACAGGACTGGGACTTACAGCTGCTAGTGCATTCCACCCCGAGATGGTAGCAATTCTGTGGCAAGTGAGCAACAACGCTGGTACTATAGCAAGAGTCAGTAGCAATCACCAGTTACCAACTTCCTTCTGAAATTCTCCCTTTTATGCTTGCTGAAAACTTCCTCAAAACAATTTCCCTTTTATTGCAAATTTCCATTCTTAGTGTCAGCCAGAAAGTTTGTGTGGAATCAGACCTGCCTCATTTGCTCAGTACAAGCTTTGGAAGGAGAATAAAATGAACAAACCATCCACTTTTCTTAAATGTTGCCATCCAAATTTTGCTTAAAATTATAGGGTGAAATAAGGGCAGATTCTTGAATATGGTGATGAAAAGTATTTCCATTGCTATTGGTGTTAATTTCTATCAAAAGCAACTGTGAGCCAGAAACTTTAACCTTCCTTTTTTTCTGTTTTTTCCTTTTTTTTGAAACTTACTAGACTTCATAAAGCTCACTAGGAAGAAAATTGATTTTTGTAATTTTATATTTTCAAGCTTTTAAAGCTAGCAGTGTGGTACAGATACCTGAAGTTAATACTTATCAATAACCTAGGGAAAAATGTTCAAAGCAGCCTTTCAAAGTGCTAAGAAACAAGGAAGGTACCAGTTAATGTATCACTTTAAAAAGTCAGCACTACTGGTCAATGGCCACATATCTTTGTCTGTCTTTTTCTTAGTCTATATGTGTATATGCACCTACATATCTACCATGACAATACCTGTATTTTCATGTGCCATAACAATATTAAAAAAGTTAAAACATTTATTTCTGTGGGTTGACTTTTACCTTTCTTTTTTCTGTCACTCTGATATCTCCCTTTGAGACTTTCACACACAAAGTCATGTGTATGGATGTTATTCAATAGACTTTGAATAAAATCTATACAATGAAGTGCATTTCCAGGAGCACTAGAAACACCACCACCCATTTTTAGCATCTACCCAAGTTAACCTGAAAGTCTGTGACATGGATGTCACAAATGTCACAAATTAGGAGCTGGTATTGTCACAAGCCCAAAGTGCTGAGACCTTTTTTGCTGCTGCTTGTAGGAGGAGATAGGGTGACACAGACTTCACCAGGAGGGAAAGCCAAGCATGGTAAGGACAGAAGTAGAAATAGGCTTTCCCTTTGGTAAAAGAGACTGTCTCAGTGAGCCTGGATGTGGCTTCTTCCACACTAAGTAGCAAAGGGATGTCTCCATCTGCCAGCTAGCTCAAGGCAGACCAGTCTTCTTGCTGAGGCTGGGCTGAAATACTTCCTTGTATGACTTGTAAACACTACTAATAATTGGGGTAGGGGAAAGGATTCAGCAAGGCTGACCTAACCTGGTCCCACCGAATTCCTTCCATCAACCACGGAGAAAGCTCAGCTTTCTCCAAGGCAACTCAGCTTAAGCAAGCATGAAGCACAAGTGCCATCACCCAAACCTCCAGACCTGCTTAATCTGACAGGTCTGAAATAGATCAAAGCACTCCCAGCTCTTTTCTTTCTCTCTGCTTTCTGGTGTCCTGGCACTTAGTGTCTTGCCCTGTCTGGAGCAGTGTCTGAGTTAGAGTGGGTGATGTCCTGTAAATTGAAGGGTTAGTGAGGGCTGAAAAGGTGAAGTGGACATGGCACGTCTTTAGATTGAGTTAACAAACTGAATGATCTGTGAGTCAAGGAAAACCAAAAAAGTGATAGTTTCAGAAGCACTGAAGCCTCTGCCTCAAGTTGTGAGTAGCTAGCAAGCCTATTTCCCCTCTGTGTCCAAGCTAAAGAGATGAGAAACCACTGTTCGATGGGGCTCAGACAGACACTCAGACACAGGCTCAAAATCTGTCCTGGGTCCAGCCGATTTGTCAAGTGTGTCCTATGCTGGGGCTCGCTCAGAGCTCAGACATGGGCTTTGATTGCTTAGGACAGGTTACTTGCCCAGAACCCAGCTGATTTCTCGAGGACCTTTCAAATCCAATTTTATGTGATTCTGTGCAGAAGATTTATCTCAGTCGGTGGCCAGTGACTCTCTTATGTTCCCCTTTTAATCAACAGAAGATACAAATCTTTCAAGGCCTCCTCTGGCCATTTGTCTCTGGTTTTAGGAACATATATTTTCAGCTTTTGACATCTGCATTGTGCTTTTCCAAATGATAGTTATTGGAAGAACAAAGACAAAATGTGTCTGTTTTAAGCTCTCCTTAAAGACATGCTTCCTTTATGCTACAGCAACTTCACGCAATATTGGCTCTTGAGCAATTTGTTGTTTGAAAGAGAGACCAAATTTCACATTTTTTCTTTTCCATCTAAAGAAAAAAAACCACATACTTTTGGTACAGAATTTTGCTTCAGAAATCTACTAATTTCTGTTAAAAAAAGACCAATTTCACTGATCCTTGTTCAGAACTGCAAACCCTAACTCTCGTCTACATTTTCAGTTTTCTTGCTTTTCCACTAATGCTGAGTAACTTTGAAAGAGATTCCTGAATAGAGAGTGCTGGAGAATAGGAAACCCAGGGCAGAAGGCAGAGGTGTTCATGTGTGGAGTACGAAATGAGATTTCCTTCACCTTTACCAAGTACAAGAACTTTAAATCCAGAGGTTGGCATCTGTATGTGTTGGGAGGATCCTGCCTAAGAATATTCTCCTAGAAAACTCCAAATACTTCTTTAACTGGACTCCAGATTGATAATGCATGCATCAGAAGTGAGTCTATGCCTCCAATTCTGAGTGGAGTTGAAATCTAAACTCATGTTTTGCCACTATCCTTAATCTCTGTAATGACCTAAACCCTCCCAAATTTTGCTGAGAAAAAAAGAGGTTTGAAGAAAAGATCCAACTCTACGGTCTTGACCTATTTCTAATCCTGTTCTGATTGCTAGTTACTGGGCTCCCTTCCAAACATACTGTTTACTTTAGGGCTGATTTTTCTCCATCCAGATTAAAATTCCAGTGAGTTTCTTTCATTCCTTTAGACTGTAACCCCAAATGGGCCATGGTATTTTATTCAGAATATAGTAGCTGGATAATGATGCTCTCAGCAACCCACAGAAACCAGGCAGTTTGTGTATGAGGAGCTCGTATGCACACAGAAACACGCAGGAGCTCATGCATACGATCCTGTACATTGCCTCATATACACACATACAGATAAATGTGCTCCATGAACATGCTCATGACTACTTCTATGCTATGCACATATGGACTAAACAATTACACTCACCTACGAGCCTGTCATAAGGCAACAGAAATGCCAGCTGCCTTTGAAGTTTCCCGAAGAGCAGGAAAACGAGTCAACAGTGCTGGCCAACATCACATCATTAATCATCTATTAGCTGAGGTTGTGTGCTCCTGTCACCTGTCACTTTGTAATGCATGCAAATCACTCCAAGAGTAACATTTTCAGCCTGACATTTGCAGGGCCAGAGCTGGGATCAACCTGCTCTTTGTATTCAAGATGAAAAGGAAGTAAAGAAACAAGTGGTGAGATTGTTGGAAGGAGACAGGGAAAACTAAAGAAATAAGAAAGTAATGAAAAATTGGTCAGGAGAGTTGAATTTTAAAAATGAAGTTAAAATTGTGAGTTTTTTCCTATTACCAGGAAATATTCAGTTTAAAATCACATCTCTGCTCTGTAGTTCTTAAAGACAGGGAATCGTAGAGATGATGTTATTTTCCTGCTAAACTCTGTAGAAAGGGAGAATACTGTCCATAAATCTTTTTTATTTGGATTTACAAATTAGAACTCCCATCTACCTTTAGAAATATGCATCTAAACTGTTTAACATAAGTTCCCATTATGGTCAATGGATGGAAATACAAATTTTTTTTAATACATTCCTCTGATCTCCGATTTAGATATGTACCTTAGGAGGAAACGAATTGCTGAAGTGCATGGAAGTGTCTAATTCTCTCTTTTGATTAACAAGGGAGTTGAGGGTGACTAACTCAGATGTACACAGCTACTATAGGTATCTATGTTTAGTGAGTTGAATCTCACCCCTATTAATTTTTAACTGAGTTTGAGTTCTGATGATTCAGAAGAGACAGAAAGTGTGATACCAAACTAATTTCCTCTATTATTTTTGTCATGACTATTGAAAGGGTAGGCTAATAATAAACTCTTCCTAGCCTGGATCTGGCCAGCCTGAAAATGCAAGATTAAGTCTTTAATATTTTTATTATGCATTGTGTTCATTAACCAGGCACCTTTTCAGTAAATTAGTGTTGCATGACCAGCTTCTCCAGGAAGACCCACTCTTCTACTTCCAAGCCTTCCCTGCCATAGTGAAGACTCAGCTTAAATTCTTTTTGGGTAGGTTATATCTCACCAAATGTCAGTACTACAGCGATCTCCATTTGAGCTGGTCCACAATAGCCTGTGAAGAGAAAAAGATGACTTTAGTTAAATATATCTCACTGTTAAATAAATACCTGGAGATGTCCAATAGTTCAGGTGGAGATGTTCACAACTGTATCTCTTCAGATAGTTAAGAGGTTCCCATCCTTCATATCTGTCTTTCATAAGATATTCATGTTAGATTTCTGTCCAACCCTCTCCTTCATTGTCATCTTTCCTTCACTTTTCACTGTTTTCTCTTCTCCTCCCTTTGGCCCACTTTGGCAAAATATGTCTGCCCTTTTCCATGTTCATCTTTACATGGATGAACATTGCTTCAATGTGAGTAAAGGGCACCCTGTGACTGAAAAGAGGAGGGGTCATGGGATTCTCTCCTGTGACTCCTCTCCAGCAGGGATGGTAGTATTCTGTGCCACACCACATCTCTTTACCCCAGGAAGGCAGCCACAAATTAATCTTGCTTATACTGGAGGGGAGGCAGTACTGGGAAACCAGAACATGCCATCAGCAGCCTTCACCAAGATTCAGTTCCCTGTCTCTGTCTTCAAGGGAAGCTGAGTATAGAAATTTTCTTTCCCATTTAGAGGCTGAATTTCCTTTCTTTTCTCTACTGAGATAAATCAACTTTATTCTTTAATTCCTTTGCTATTAGAGGATGTGAAAGGGGCTATATTTCTGCAGGGATCAGCAGGGAGACTTCCTTTCTGTGGAGTCTAAATTAGGGTGCAGCACTCCAGGGACAGAGGGGCAATATCCTCAGGCAGCCCACAGGATATGTATTTGCAGGAGATTTTGAGGTTTATTTCTTTGGATAGATAAACTGCAGATCATGAAGGCAATTAATCATGGACTCGTGGATGAGTACATCTGGAAGGGACCTCAAGAGGTCATCTCGTCCATCTCCCAGCACGGAGGCAGGATAAATGTACACAGACCATCTCTGACAGATGTGTGTCTGCTTCTCTCTGCTTCTACTCTGGATGCTCTCACACCATTATCCACCTAGTGAAGAAGCCGAAATGACGTTATGAGGAGAAGCAGAAAATACCACTTTTTAAGCTTGAAGATTTTCCCCTTACTGTGTCTTGGGGCCTGAATCCAGTTTTTGGCAAGTGGAAGATCCGATCCTCACTGTAAAATCTTATGAAGGGAAGGCGGTGTGAGCAATTTGTTTATTTTGTAGCCCAGGTTCTGTTTCAAGATGTAAGACCTTTTTGATTGCTTGTTCAGTAGTAAAGCTCAAAATTAAATCTTATATGGATGCATGCATGTGTAAAAAATGAGAGCAAAAGAGGAGGAGGAAAAATTAACTAAAAGAAAAGTGAAGAGAAAAAAAGAAAGAGAAGGGACAGAGAGGAAGATAAAATGTGTAAAATGAAGGGGAAAAGGCAGAGAGAGGCAGGGCCTGACTTGAAAGGAGGAATGAAGAAACAGGAGGAACAGAAGGAAGACATACAGGCTGAAGTGAGAACATGAAGAGCTGCTGTTTCTTAAGCTGGCCTTTTCTAACAGAGAGATCAGAAAGACTTTTTGTTGTTGTTGTCCTTAAGTGACTTCTCCCACTGGCCTACATCTCATTTTATGGCAGGTAAATAAGCCTGCCTAATTGGTCCCTTGTTCAAGAATGGGAATATCGAGCTGAGCCTGCTCCTTCTGAAGTGGGATCTTGTCCAATTTATGGTCTTAGCAGATGTGATCTCTTCAGGGTTCCACTGTAATGATAAATTGAAACATTTGAATGCTGCGTTCTCAGATCTGGGCATCCAGCTTTGTGAGTGGGGAGAGAGGATCTGATCAAGTTTCCTTCTGAAATGACAAATTGTGATTTCCAGAAACATGCCTTAGTCCCATTTGCAAGCCTAACAGTTGTGGAGGCCTAGAGTGGGTTGGGTGAAGAAGGATGTACCAAGGTCACTTGAGTCTGAAGGACTCCAGTCTGGGAGTCAAGATCTCCTTCAAGAATGAAAGTCTGGAAGTGCACCTTGAGTCAGAAGCACTTTAAATTAAGGTGACACTTACAAACACTTTATTAATAATTAATAAGTGATTAATGAAAATTACTTTTTAGCTCATAAATTGCTCGAAGACACATTAGAGCATGTTTCAGAAAGACATGGATAAATATTTTTGTGCATTCCCGTTTATAAATGCTTAGTAATGGGCTCTCAACTTTCAGGTGCCTCGGCATCATTTATCCCCATCATCCTGGTGGCATGCTATAGAGACATCTTATAATCATTTATTTTCAGAATTTGTTCCTATTAATCATGTATTAATTATTATTAAGAAAACATTTGTGCACACTCATCTTAATCTGAATCCTTGCTTGACTGGTTTTCCTAGGAATGTGGAAGAGCACCCAGCTTACACAGCTCATCATGTTACTCTAGAGAGAGGCAGGTGGCATTCTGGCTGATGCAAAACAGTAGTTCATTAAACTACCTCGATTTACTCTAGCTAAGCATTGAGCCTAGCCTGCTCTGTCCTTGCTGAATTTTGTCCTATGGAGCAAAGAGAGGATCTACAAGGATGCATGTGCATTGGTACCAGTGCTAAGTAGCGCTGCCATTTCTGTAGTGTCTGGGCACTACAGGATGGGAATTCATTACTGAAATCTGTTCTCCTGTGAAACAGATCAGTGGGTTTTCCTCCTATCTGGTAGGTGGCAAACCAAGGCACAGATGGTTTCCAGATCTTGGAAATTTTTTAGGCACCTATGGAAATTAATGAGCTTGCAGCTGAAAATGGCTAATGACTTGCCGGCAGCTCAGTCCCATGCTGGTTCTTTACCCACTGGGTCTTTCTGCTGCAAGGTCAGGCTTGATCTGTCAGTGAAGAGTATACAGAGACAGGGAGGAGATGGGCTGTGTAGATCCTTTATTCTGGGCTTTTGCTGAATCTATTCCTCCATAAAAGTCAGAACAGCATGAAGGCTACTGTTATTTATATTACCCTTAAGGATTGACAAGACATAGGGAAGCCTAAGGAAGTTACGAGGATGGCTGCAAAATTGGCCCTAAATCACAGAATGAACTTCTAGAGCCAGACTGATTTTTTCACTGACTGGCAATAGAGCAGTAGACATGACTGCCTGACTGGTGAGTTTCAGATGAGTTTAAGTCAGCAGTTCCTAAGTCTGAGCTCAGAGTCTGTTGCCTTTAAGACCCCTCAACATCAGTCTGAACTGATGGGAGATTAAAGGAGTAACCTGTTAAGACCAAGTACTGGAGACAACACTTGCTGGATACTTTGGACTTCCAGTCAGCAAAGGGCTGGATGATCTCTGCTCTGTCCTACGTAAACAAGACAAATCACAGATAGCAGCTGTCTCAGCTTAGAAATTACTTCAAATAAGGATCTCAATTTACTCACTACATTTTAATCATGAGAGAGGACAATATTCCAAAACACGTCCACTTCCCCAGGAAAGTTTTTCAAAAACATGCATTCCTTGGAGAGTGAAAAAATAACAGAGCCTGTTTCCCTACAGCATTTCATCTCGTGATTACTTTCTCTCATATCTATCAAGCTGCAAATGAAACCTCCTGTGCCAATTGATTCAAAGTTATTGAGGGGAGAGGAAAAGAGAGAGAGAGATGTAAATAGACATTAAGATACAGAATAATCACAAAATCCCTCATTTCTTTAGGAAACCAAACTAAAAATAATTTGAAAATTGAGTCAAAATTTCCTATGTCTGTCCCTGGATCCTATGCAGAGCTCTGTGACAACAGACCTTTGTGCAGGACACAATAGCCCTGCAACTCCTGAATTGAATTTGTTCTGCCTGTTCATGGCCAGTTTGCTCTCAATTTTTATGCCTGTTGCAGCACACACGTTAACCAGAAGCATTTCTCACAGACAATGATTTCTCCATGAGCAGCTGTGGAATATGCACAGTGCAGTGACTTGCTGAATTCATAATTATGAATGCTCCTACTGGAAACACACAACTGCAAAAGTTATGCTCTTCCAGGCAGAGAACAGAAACAATTTGTCTGCCTGCCTAGGTGCTTGTACTCCCCGTGTCAGACTGCAGAGTGCCTCTTGAGCATTACTTGACTTACTGCCTCAAAACCTTTGGAAAAGCAGGAAAATACTAACTCAGTGGCCAGATGTGGGGAATCAGAGACAGGACAAGCAACCTGGCTGAGTTGGGAATTGAACTAAGGTCTAAAATCGAGTATCCATCCTTCCAGCTAAACTCCTTGTCTGATCAAAACCATCCACTACAACTGGGTATTGAGTGTCTTGCCTTGCTGACGAATGGCTGCAATCCAGCTGTACTGCAAGAAATGTCTCTCCCATGCACCTTCGTGGATAGCTCTTAAGAAAAATAGAAGCTACTAAAAAATAATTTGGCAAGAGCCTATGTGTCAGACAAAAAAACCAAATCTCAAAAAGCCTTAGTCCTTTTCTCAACCCCACAGTTGTGACTGACTTTTAAAATGATACTGGCATTCTAGGACATGGTGTTGCCTGGACAGTAGAGGAAAAATCTAAGAAAAAAGAAATCTGGATTCTGTTCCCAAATTTTTTCCATTGGGCATGCTGCATGACTTGGGTTATTCATTTTCCCTCTGCCTACCTGTAAAATTAAGGCAATTTGGGGAAATTTGCTGAAAACTACTTCCCACAGAAGGTGTGTAAGGCCTATGTGTTGTTAGTTGCACCCATCTGGAGCTGTTATGAAAGGATAAGGAAAGGGCGGGGGCACAGAGATAAAGAAATGCACGTGGTGCATACACGTGGAGAGCTTGGAAGGCACATGAGACTGGAGTTCGTCTCAGTGCAGGAGCTGCAACGAGCAAGTGTGGATCATGAGACAAGAGCTGCAGGTTTAGAGGTCTCTTACAGTCACACAGCTCAGTCAGACCACGGCTGCTGATGCTGTGATCCCTCCCATAGAGTAGCCATCACAAGTTCCCTCTCCGGGCAAACGCTGCAAGCACCTGGTCTGAACTGATCTCTTCCCTCCTGCCTTATCGAGACTGATGCATGCTCCCGTCCAACACCACCTGAATACCAGACGCTGGAAAACCCTTGCATTCTTTATAAGATGCTCCAGGGGTAGCTAGCAGTATGTCATGTCTCTGCAGGTATTATGAGAAAAGAAGCAGAGACACAGGTGATTACAAATAGATTCAGAGATAAAACTTTCCATCCAATTCCATCAGCCCTGGCCCTCTTTAATATTTAGCTATTTCTCAATAAACTAAAATGACAGCAGAGTCTCTCCTGCTGAGTCTTTAAAATATATGTGTATACATTATATACAGTTCGCTCCTTATTTCTTTCCTTCCTTCTACCATTAAACTGGTGTTGTGTCTACTGCTCTGTAAATGTGTAAATGGCAGCTTCTCTTACTGATAGTGGAAAAGTTTGAATAGTGTGGTTTTGCTGTAGATGAAGCAAGGGAGAGGGAAGAGGAGGGCTGTCTGCATGTCTACTGGGTGATGAATGCGTGGTTGGGGGTGTTAAAGCAGAAACTGTTTCCTCAGAGTCTTGGAGGTATGTTCCTTGACAGACTCCTACACCCATGATAATGTTTATGTGTTTAAATTCTTCTTTAGGACCCTAATCTTCCTTCCTTATATTGGGCATAAAATATCTAAATAGAAGTTAAGTACCTTGATGTCTTTGCAGATCACTCAAGTTTCTCCATTCCTACTGCATTAATTTTTATACATGGGGTCTTATCATGGGTCAGGAGTGCAGAACTGCCTGAGGAGCACACAAATGTACAGAGGGATGTTTGATTGTTCTGCTAAGGCACATCACAAGAGCAATAGCCTGTGCACAGCATTGTTACTGGGCAATATGCCTATCACAGGAGCTCCTCCAAGCAAGGAGTCAGGCTATGAGATACACCACCTTGCAGTGGTTCTATGGCACATCACACAGACACAGGCACACACCCCAGGATCCACAGTAGGTTGGTCTACCACAGAGCACATGGGCACACTGAGCAGAAAAGGGTTTGTGGCACTTCAGTGTACAGGCATAATGTTGCATGCAACAGGAGAGCACGCATTGCAAGTGAGATGGATGAGTCACCTGGGCAGTGACTGAGAATGGATTTGTCTACCCTTTGGGAGTCTGGGCATGGCTTTACTTCATAAAGACTGCAGGACCCTCCTAAATCAAGGGGATATTGCCTGTACACCTGGGATGCTGTAATTCCGCATGTGTAGATATGTATATCTAATGGAGAGAAAAGAGCATACAAATAAAAGCTTCCCAAATAATTAAGTCCACAATGAGCTATCAATCAATACAGAAAACCATACCTGTTCAGCCTCTGCAGGAGAGACATACCCAAGACCCATCTGTTCAATGATCTAAAAGGGAATGCTTAGAACAAGTGTTTCAGAAACAAAGGTAGCATGGAATGACGCTTGCCTGAGCTAACCCACTCCAAGGTTCTGGCAATCATTAAGCCAAAGGGTGTCCAAAACCTTTTCTGTCTAAGGTGTCCCAGAAAGCAAAACACTTCTTGTGAGATCATCGAGAAACACTGCTTACACCTTTTAAACTTCATAGCGTTTGGTCTTTAACCTTTGAGCATGGACTAAAGCTTGCATTTAAAATTGGACCTGAAGTAGGCTTGATTTGTCTATGCAAGTATATACTCAGAGTCATGACAGAGCTTCTCAGCTTCTGCCAAAAGCCTACGGTGGGCAAAGAAAGTGAAGTGCATTCAGGTGGTAGGAAGAGGTTTTGCAGAGGGAGATGCTCTAAAGAGAAGCTGGAAGAAGCCACTCTGTCCTGGGGCCAAATTCCAAGGCTGGAGTGGCTCTTGCTTCATCTGCACTCTGATGGTGCATTTCTGCTTCCAGGAGACTTTCCCAATATTCCACCTTTGCCTGTTCATTACGGTATCTCTGGTTATAATTAAACTCTTCCTTTAATGAGATACCACATGTGTCTTTCCATAACCTTCAGTGTATTCACAAGGAGACTTCATCTCCCTCTGGCTAGATGTACTTTTCGCCTCATGGCAGCTGGGAACCATGAAGATTGAAGGGCCTGGGGTTGTTTCTGGGACTGGTGTTGAGGCAGACACCTGATGTTGGCCAAAGAAGAGCTGTGTGCCAGGTGGTCTCATGGTTTAACCCTTTCACATGCTCAATCATGAAGTGTTTGCAAAGCCTTTCAGACCAAGCAGCCTCTGGCACTGCTCTACTGAAAACCATTTTTCTGCTAAAAGCAAAGCTGAGGAACAGCCTTACTGACAGTAGTTTTCTAGGCATGGACTGCCTGGTTGCAGCTGGGAAGGTGTCCAGGGATGCTGGGAGAATGCAAACAGGATGACTGTTAGCCCTTTTCCCTGGAAGCCAAATATGCTCGTCTTTGTGTTAGCCTTGTCCATCATGCAGTTGGCAGTAATGGTCCCAAAGGCTTGCATTCAAAACACCTGATCCTCAGCTGGGGACAAAAACAAACAACAGAATAACTCCACTGACTTCAACAGAACTGTGCCATTTTACGCCAAATGAGCATCTACATGTAGGCATCTTAGGGTAGCTTGAGAGGCTGGAAAATCACAAACTCTTAATTCTGTCTGAATAGTTCGCTGACCTAAGAGAGAGGCTGGATGTCATTGTCTTCAGAGTCAGGATATTTACCCATTTCCAAGGATAAGCAGTGCTGTCTGTATCAGGACAAATGCATCATACTGTAACGTTGTCATCCATTGTAAGAGATGTGGGTCTTGTTGCTTTGACCAGGGTGGGTTAGACAGTAGGCTATGTGTCAGTATCCCAAGCTATATGATGGGAGTTACACTCAATGCCCACATGGCCTGTACGTGCATGCCCCTGTTTCTGTGTGTGTGGAGGCTCTCTCTGGAAAGGGAGTGCTCCTCATACCCAGTAGAGAGGAGGGGTAATAAGGAGAGAGAGAAACAAAAGTCCATGTAAATAAATTGTGCTTCTAACTCCATTGCCAAACTTGTTGCCAGATAGCTTAACTTCTTTTTTTTTTTTTTAATACAATAAATGACTCTAAACTGTCTGTCTAAAAATCCCTTTGACATTTCATTCCTGTTTTTTATATACATCAATTTGATTTCCAGTCTGGTGTCTCATTTCAGCTGGGGTATCTAGACCATTTCATCTTCCCCATCTTATAGAAACTATTTCTTCCCTCTGATCTTTACAGCCATCCTTTGTTCTGCCCTTTCTAGTTCTACTTTATTCTTTTTCCAGCTTTCTGGTGAATTCCATGCACCACCATAGGAGGCAGAGCCAAACTCTTTTAAGGATCGGGACTTTGGAATATAATTTTGTTGCCTTTTTAATTCTGTTAAAGGACTCTGTGCTCATAGTTTACCTTCCAGAAGGCGGGGGGAATTGGTTTTTATTTTTGTTTTTAATTAATTATTTAAAAGAAAAAAAAAAAACAACACACCCAAAAAACCTAACCCCAACTTCTGTCTTGGATGGATGGGTGTTTTCGCTGTCAGGTTAAAGCTGAATGCACAGCTCCAGGGCATCGCTCCAATATTTCAGTTCTTCAGCTAGGTGATACTTCCAGAGTGTTTGCACAAGAGATGCATCACGGCGTGGGGGAAGGAGGGGTGGAGAGGGAAGAGTCTGTCAGCAAGAGGCCCCATGCTAATCTTCTCTTTCAAGACGGGGCCCTTTTGGAAACCTGTTTTAATATTCATGGTCTTTAGGTAAATAGTCTCTGAGTCAGGCTGTCAGTTTCTGCAAATGTGGCTGTCTTGCTGAAGCTACTGCACATTTATCAGTGAGTAAACAGTGACAGGAGTAGGGGGATTAGAGAATTAAATTAGTGTGTAACCACTCTCCTTCTCAAGTTTTTGGCATTGCCTCTTGTGTGTTTTGTTCCAAGAAGTTTTTGTGTTTGTTTTTTCTTTTTAATCTCTGACTCTCTCTTCCTCTCTTTCTTCCTTTCACACACACCCATGTCACATACTTATTTGAAGTCTCTGAGATTTTCCTCATTTTCCATTTTTTTAAACTGTGGGGTTTTTTAATTTATTTTCCTATCAACATGAGATCTTTAAAATAGCAATGAAGCAGGCTGTAGGAAAGGATCAGGAGATGCTTGCTGACGCTGACCAGCTCTGCTCTTTTCCTCCTGGTCCTTTGAAGTTTCTCTGGCTGGGTTTCCCAACTGAACAGCTCTGTTCCAGTGAGAAGAGCTGGCACTTCCCATCTGCACCACTCTTATTTTTTCCTCCTTTCTTTCCCTTCCCTCCCCACTCCCCACAGGGCATGACATAGACTCTGCCACCTGCCTTGCACTCATCAGGTTATAAGCCAAATATGCAAGCGCCTTGGCAGCGCCATGTTCTTGACATCCTTTGTTGCCATCCCCTGACACCGACACGCAGACACGCAGTGGTCACCCCTTCCCCCATCCCATCTGTGAAAGGAGGAGACGATTTACTCTATTCTGGCAGCTGAAGCCAGACCGATTGCAGAGGATGCCAATTAGGCCTTGGAGACACTAACCAGGTCATGTCCAGTGAATTTCCCACTGGCCGTTGCAGGGGTGTTGGTCCTGGTGTGGGTGCTGGGGGCTCCTGGGGAAAACACACTCCTGATGTTTAAACAGCGAGAGCCAGATTAATCAGTGTCTTAAGGCATGGTGAACAACTTGGGGTGTCAGCATTGCAGGTAGTGCTTACATCGGTCCCATAACGTCTGTCCCTGTGTCGTAGCACAAACAGAGCATATGTTAGGCATCCTCTTCTGTTTGCCGTATTAAAGCCAGTCTATTGGGAGCACCACAGACATGGTAGCAACTTCCAGGCTCCCTTCCCAGCTCAGAGCAGAAAAAAAGTGGGAAGGAAGGAGAAAAACAACCACTTCCCCATGTATCTCCTTGCCTTGTGTTAGGCTGATACCCACTGGCATGTACACTGCTACAGATGGGACAACAGTATCTTGTTGTGTATCCAGCCTGCAGAGTTTGACTTGTATTTGCGTCTGCTAGGTTCAGCCGGGTTCGCCGAGGTGGGTGGCGGGGAGCCAGCGCTGTAGCTCTTTGTATTTATTATTAACACCCAGCTCGAATCGATGCAGGCTCCTGTTACAAACCTCATAGTAAGCTTTCTCAGGCAAAGATTTTTTTACAAAGCAGAAACTCTTCCTCATTCTTTGGCAGGTCTTACTTCAAATTTGGGGATTGACCATGCTAGGACTGCTCTTGCATGCAAGTCATTTGGACTAAACCCTGTAAAAGCCACTGCATACGGTAGTTTGTGTATGATCTGTCCTTTAGCTGTAAGGGCTGGCCCATTTTATGTTCTGTTGGAGGGCTGGGATGGCAGATGGGGCAGTTAAATTTGCTGCTGATGGGCAGAGGAGAGAGGCTGCTGCAGGTTTCCATGGGCCCCTGAAGTCCTTTACAAGGGATAGGATGGGATGAACTTCTTCATCTGCCCCCACTTACCCTATAAATGTGAGCCTTTTAAAAATTGCTAGTGGATGTTTCTGCAGGGAAGGGGCATAGATGGAATAAGGAGAACACAGGGCAAATAAGTAAGTTTGCTTTGGCATTTCCATCCCTCTGAACACCTACCAAAGTGTTAAGAGCTGTGTAACAAGCCTCTGAACTAGACAGAAATCCCATTTTGGCAAATTTTTATTGACCATGTGGACATCCCTGTGACATTTCCTACACCCCCTCTCCATCACCATCAATCTCCTGCAGGGCAGGTCATCACTGAGGGGAGGAAAAGATGGTCCCACAGATGGCCTGAGTTCAGAGGGTCTGTAGGAGTGAGACAACTCTCATTTCCAGATGTCAGTGGAAGAAATAAAATAAAGTGAAATAAAATAAATTAAAATAAAATAAGATGAAGTGGAAGTCGCCCATGAAGCCCCCTCCCTCCATACCCTTGCTTGCACACACATTACCCTGATAATGACATCCACCCTTGGGGGCTTTACCATTTGGAAATTCCACAGTAGATGAAGAATGCAGCTGCTGCCCCCAAGCAAGCGCCCAGGCCAAACAAATGGACCTGCTGCCATGGTGTAAAGGCCTCTAAGCCGTGTGTGTGCTCCCTGCCCAGGATATGCTCCTCCTCGTGACACATGGCACATCTTGCTAACAGCAAACACACATAGATGCCATCCAGCTGGGATGGGAACAAGAGCAGATGCTCCTATTAAAAAGGCCATAAGACTCAGTGCCCCTGTGCCCTGTTCAAAGGGAAAGTCCAAAGTGGCTTGTACAAACAGAGGCTCTTTTCCTTCTGTCACCTCCTCCTCCCTGGAGTTGAGTGTAATAATCAGCCATCCCCAAAGACATTTCTGCTTAGTTTCATGCTTTGTGGGTCATGGTTTATTGTCATGGTTCTTGTCTATGTGTTTGTAATGGTTGAAGCTGCTGCCAGGACTTCCCATGCTGGTTGTGGTTTTTTATTTGGTTGTTGGATCTCTGCAAATGTCCTTGTTGGGGAACGATGGGATTTTTTAAGTGAGGGGGTTTTCCTGCTTTTACAGGAGATCAGTCATGGGTGCAAATCTGAACCTCAGCTATGGGCTAAACACAGAACAAGAACTTTCCAGTGGTATCAGAAGGAAATCCTTTATTCCTTGGCACAGGGAAGTGTCTCTCCGCGGGTGTTTTGGGAGAGAGAACTGAGATCAGGTGCATGGTGTGTCATCCCAGAAGATGCCTGTATTTCTCACACACTCCCCTGGGCTTCCTAGGGAGGGACTGTGTCAACAAGACGATGTTTTTTCTTTCCCTATCCACTCCCATAATGGCCCTAGGGAGGAATTACAGACTCCCAAAGCTCCAGATCTCCCAAGTGAATATGGTCTCAGAGAGTCTGTTTTTCTCTCGGTAATGACCAGCCTTGCTACACTGGGAGGGAATGAGGTTGGGAGGATGGCCTGTCGGCTAGCACACACCTAATCAGGATTGAACTGTGCCCTCAAAAAGGGCTGAAGGTGCCCACAGCAGTCCTCCCTGTGAAATTCTTATCTTTCTTCAGATGAGGGGGAAGAGGAGGGTAGAGGACAATGACAGAGCACTGCTTCCCATCCTGCACGTGGCATTAGCTCTTTCACCCCCCTGCTTTTGGAGCAAGCAGCAAAGGGAGATTAGGAGCAAGGCTCTTCTTTGCAAATTGGTATTTCTCTTGGAGATGGGAAGTGATAAAATCTCATCTTCCTCTCCCCTCAAAAACTTCCTTGCTGCTCATGGTTATCTGAAGGTTAACCACAGCCCAGACAGTCAACCACTGAAACAAAACCAGAATGAAAAAGCCTGTATGTAGTGCTGCAACCTGAAAAATAGCCTGGGACAGTGCTGTAGCTCAGGGATGGCTCTTAAAGTGTGATGCACTTGAGAGAAAACAGACCTCTGGCATAACCAGCAGTATGATTAAGGAGTTTCTTTGCTTCCAGTAATGCAATATTCCAGCCTAACACATGCAGGATTAATCAGCCTCTTCCTGTACTCTGGGAGCAGGACATGTGTGAGAAGTTACAGCCCTCGTTTAAACCCAACTGTAGAGGATTTTGTGGGGTTTTTGCTCGTTCTTCTCATTTGCAAAATGCCACTTTGGTGGTTTATATCAGTCGTAACAGCACCACATAATGTTTTCTGAGCCCAAGTGGCCCTTATTTAGAGATCAGGAGGTAATGAAGGCACAGTGGAATGATATCGATATGGCTGCTGAAAAATTTCAGCACTGGATTGCAATTTGCTGGAGTGGGGGCCCCGGGGAGGGGATAATGGTGCATTAACCCTTTCCTTCTCCTCCTCCTCCTCCTCCTCATGCCAGCCAGCCTCCAGTCCCTGGCATTCAGAGTGAGCTAGTGAGAAGCTTGTTTGAGATATTGCAAAGAGACTGTAAGGAGTGCTTTGACTTTTGGCTTGTGGATGTTTTGCCATGTGGATCCAAGGCCAGTTTCCAGGTGATGCCCCCGGTGCCAGGGCTGAACCTGCTGGGTGCACTGGGCCAGCTCAGCTTGCCTTTAGTCCTCACTTAACTCCCTGGGATATTTGAGAGAGCAAAATGACCACCCTTGCAAACCAAGTACTCCAGCTACTGAGGCTGATTGGACTAGCAGGAGCGATTGGAATAGCTGCTAATAAGTAGTTGTCACTTGAGCTGTTGCATACCTCACCGCATTACTAAGCCAACATCAACTGCCCTCTGCACACCTTCCCCTGCTTAAGCTCCATTTACACCCTAAAGTGCAGTTTAGCCAAAGCTAGTGATTTTTGGGGTGCAGGGGGATAAATGTGGGAGCAAAACTCAGTGCAACTTGAGAGGGGTGCAGAAGACTGCACAGAACTGCAGGCTGAATGAAAGCCTTAGTAAGAAAAGGTAAACCAGAGCATGCCATTGCATATTGCTGCGTATTGGACATTAATATGTTAGGAAGGAAACAATGTAATACACAGGAACTAGCACATTTCCTGGAGTTCTGGGGTTTGGGGAATCCTTTGGATTTTTTTATTAGATTTCTCAAAAGCTACATGAGCTGCCTAACCTCATCTTTCCTGTAATTCAGCTCATTCTGACGGTGATTCAATTGAAAAAAAAAATCTTTCCTCTAGCTAAAGGGGAAATCAGCGGGTTGTATGTGTGAATTGTCAGAAGCAACGCACATGCGCTCACACAGACCCTTGTCTTTGCATAACATACAAACACCTAAATCTGGTAATTAGCATGACAGATAAGATTAGGGAGAACTGTTAGGTAGATACAGTAGATAGATTTTTTTTTTCTTCTGTAACTTTTTGCTCCTTCCACATTTCTAACCTTTTTTTTAATTCAGTTTCAATATATTTTTCACTCTGCCTCATTTTTCACTGTGCTAGTTTTTACTCTTTTACCTCCTTCCCCCACACATTCTCTGCTCCTTTGTTCACTGCCTCTCTTAATCAGAACATGAACTCAATAGCTTTAGAGATTGAACTGAAATGTTCAAACCCATGATGTTTTAGTGGCTTTGAAATTAAGAAGAAAAAATTGCCTCCACCTCCCAGCTCATGAGCAGGTCTGGTAGATTTTGTAGCATAACAAGCCAAAAAGCTCTTTTCCCAGCATTGTTTTGAGTTAGTATTTATTAGGAAAAAAGGTTGCTTTTCTTTTATTGTTTCCATGCTGGCTCCACCCATAGGACTGAAATTCCACTATCCTCTCCTTTTGCTCACAATGAAAGTTGTACATAGAACACTCTTGGATTTGTAGGTGTCCAGATGCCAAGTGATCAGGAAAAATACTAAGACAGGCAAATGGAGAGAGATTCCATCAGCTTCCAGAAAAAACTCCTTTCTGAAATGAAGGACTACAGCTATATCAAAGCATCTTGCATGGCAAACAGGTGGCCAACGTGTTGGCTGGACCAAAAAGGAGCATAGGAAGTGTTGCAAGCCTGGTTATAATTATTTCCTTGCTCTTTCCTCCTTACCCTGTTTCACTTACGTATGGTTTAGCTTTCCAACCCTTCCTCTACCTGCTCAGCCTTGCACATTTATTTGGACCTAAGATGCAGAGTGTGATAATGCAATTCTACTTACAAACACACGGCCCCTAGAAAGTGCAGGAACTGCTCTGTGGGGATCTGGGTGCTCAGTTGCTTTGTCATCTTGAGCCACTAATCCCTCCCACTACTTGTTAAAGTAAAGGAAAAAAGTCAAATTTCAGTCATCTCTTTTCCTTATCGGATTCATGCACAAATTCCAGGTTTGCATGATTGCAGTGTTGAGGAAGAGATCTTTGGTGCAAAGTGATAAGGCTTTAGCCCATATTGAGGGGAGCAAGGCAGGCAAGATAAGGTCAGGAGGGGGAACTGAGCATAAACACCACAGTTACTGTTTCTGAAGCACTATTTGCCCAGATTAATACAATTTGTGAAATGACAATCCCTGTGGTGGCTTTGTCCCTGCAAACGTTTGCTTTTCAGATTAAGCCTCATTTGATTTTATTTTCTATTTCCTTCCCTAAGAGCCCCGTGCCCGTCTCCGAGTCCTGCCAATGGACACGGGGACTTTTTGTGCTGTTTATTCCTCACTGAGGTGGAACAGGGAGAATTGCATTTCTTTGCTTTTCCGCCTGCTATCCTGGAAGAGAAGAGCAGAAAGGGGGCTGGGGACAGACCTTTTCTCACACAGATATCAGTGGCCTTTACGGTCCTTTCTAGGTTATGGGAATTTGAAAAAAAGACCCTTATACCTATTGATTCTCTTTTTCCCGTATACATATACATACACATATACACTACATATGTATGTATTTAAATGAAGCACCTCTGTGAAAGATAAGTATATAAACACATTTTAATCTCAGTCTGATAAAGTGAGATGTGGGAATTTGTTCTTACAAAGCAGCAGCCCAAAAGAGTTCTTTGAAACTGTAAAAATATTCCTATGCCCCTCTCACATATCACTGTCCTTGTAAGATCTCTCTTCCCTTCCCCCTTCCCTGTAAAAATTTCTAGACTGGACATACCCAATCTTGTGAAGTGAGTTCGTCCTTCTATATGTATGACTCCCATCCATCCCTATGCATTTTCTTTTGCTTCATCGTTTGGGTGTCCCAAGTCTGACATACCATTTAAGACCGGTCCTTACCCCATTATTCCTATCTTATTCCCCTGGCTAGCTAGATTCATCCTAGCTCAGGTCTCTTCCCATCAGGCTATCTTGCTTTCAGGCTGGAAGCCCTACAGTAGTAGATAGTCAGAGAATTGCAGAGGATGATGGGGAAAGAAAAGGGGGGTTGCAGCACTAGCGAGGCTGTGCTGCTTGGTATGAATCAGGGGGGAAGAGATACATAACAAAACTTCTAATCTTTCCCCAAGTAGATCTTTTTCCTCTAGGAAGGACTTCAGGGACACTCTTTCCTCTTGCCCTGGCTTTACCCATGCCTGGAGGCTGATGCCACTTCCCTGCAGCCAGCACTGTTTCGCAGAGCTGTCTCAGGGAGGGCATCCATGCTGCTGTGCCAGCGAGGCTGCTTGCCCTGAACCCCTGCCCCAGCGAGGCTGCTGGGAGCTGGCATCCAGGACACAGGGCTCGGAGGCAGGGAGGAGAGAGCCGGGCGGCAATTTCTGCCCCATTAACTCCCCTCTCCCCGCAGTGAGGGTTTACGTAAGAGGGGATGGCGTCTGGCTGCACAGGGTGCAGGATGGGGAGGACATCTGGACTCCTCTGCCTCTCGAGTGGTATTGTTTTGAACAATGTAACCAGGTAAATGCCTTGATAGACTAGACCACATCGCCAAGATAGCATTACTAATTTGATTATGTCGCTGTGACATTATTAACCCACTCAACCATCCTTTGGATGCTTCGCTGCATCCAGAACTTGCGGTACTTTTCCTTCCCAATGACAGGCTAAGGGTTCTTTCTCCCTAATCTATTGTTCTACACGACTACTACTTTACACAATAATTTCTCGTAATACTCAGCTTTCCTACCAGCTAGCTAGCTCTCTGGCTTTTTCTTTTATATTTCTGCTAATTTGCCTCTTTCTGTCTTTCTCTGCCTGTCTAATCATACTGTCTTCTATAATAATTGCATAAAACATTTCTTTCTTATTTTGTAACCTTATACATAGGGTATGTTCTTGAAGAATAGCCCAGCCTCTCTTTCACTCTTTTTTTAAAAAATACATCTCTGAATATATTTTACATGAAATCAGCATTGGATAAAAGGCAAATGCATTAACTTTCCCACTCAAAGGTGTGCTCTCTAATCTCTGAGCTGTGGAGATATACCCCTGTCGCTCCCCTTTTTCTGCTGCATATATTCTTTCTGTCTTTTCTCACCAATTTCAGTGTTAGGTGGTAGAGTGTGCAACTCTCTGCCCTCTCTTATAGTGTTGCTTATGGCCTGGTGGAAAGGAACTTTTCCCAAGGGTTTGAGTCCCTTCAAGCCAAGAAAGGGACTCAGCAGAAATCTCCCATACAAGGGTGA
Source organism: Gymnogyps californianus (assembly GCF_018139145.2). Classification (NCBI taxonomy): domain Eukaryota; kingdom Metazoa; phylum Chordata; class Aves; order Accipitriformes; family Cathartidae; genus Gymnogyps; species Gymnogyps californianus. The sequence continues at coordinate 76,128,662 of NC_059500.1, read as the reverse complement.
TCATCTCATCCTTGTAACGGCTAAACTGTTTCAGCCTGAAGCAGATGATACCCTACCAGAAAGGTGTCCCTATGTTGTGTGTAGCAAAGGGATAGCCACTAAAGAGAAGGCTCTCAGGCAGCCTGAATCCGCAGCCTCAGTAATTGTGTTGTGCCTACGTCTGCTTTCTCTTCGAGTGTAAGCTGTTATGTGTTCTGGTGCAGTTTTTGAAAGCCGTGGTGTACACACAGAAGTAAGCGTCACTCGAGATAGTGAGACTCGAATGCATTTTTAAGTCTGTGCTAAATCAGGACCTCAGAGTGTTCCTGGGAGGGGATTTCTTCTCTAAGGCGTTGTGCAGAGCTGTCTCTTCGTATCACATGAATAACCGTGATATTGGGCTCTTAGTGTTAGAGATGCCTTCCTCTTTCAGTTGTGCTGAGGAATCATTTTACTGGGATCTTGGCTCCCCAGACATCTCCCTTTTGCTCTGTTTCTCTGCTTCACATCTACTTTTTGCAGCAGCAGTAACAATACTGTAGCAATAGCGGTAGTAGCACAGGATCTGAGATTCCACATAAGGACCTGGATCCTCCTGCATTGAGGGGGGTGTGGTGTGTGTGTCACAGACTAAACAATTCACTCCATCTGCAGTAGTTCCCTATGGCTTTTTGCATTGTAGTTTGGTCTTCTGGTGTCCTGCAGTATGTTTTCCCTGTGTTTGAATATTTGTCTTCTCTTGCTCATCCTGTGTTGACTCTCTAGTGCCCTAGTGCCCTCGTGCCTATGACATAAGATCTCAGTGCCTTTCCCTCAACAGGGGCATTGACACGGTCCCTCTGCTCAACCTCAGCCACCTGTTCAAAAACCAACCCCTCTTGGAAGCTGGTGCCACTTCGCCGCGTCTGGTTGGGATTGGGCAGGGGTTCAAGGCAGGCTGAGGGGAAGGGGAGAGAGCAGGGCACGCTCACACATGCAGCAGACCGGCAGATCATGCTGCTTTTCTGTATGGACTAAGGATAACCTCACCCCAAAGCATTTACAGCTTTCCTGTACAGGCAGAACTCTGTGTTACTGCTTGAGTGCAACAGCTTAGTGCCCTTGAAAGGTGGGAGAGGCTGGTCCTCTGTGGGGACACATGCTATGTCCCCTCCATGGCATTATCTGGCTGCTCATCTGGGCAAAATTAGCTCACTGAATTGACAAAAATTAACAGGACAACTGGGGGGAAAAAAAAAAAAAAGAGGTAATAGCTTTTCACAGGACTAACAGGTTGAACCGTCTCTGTGTCTTACAAGCATCAAAACGGGTTTAGGTGAGGGTGGCAGGACCACATGGCCACGGGGAGGTTGGCGGGGACAGGGACTAGCCTTGCCCGGTGGCAACAGGGAGCTGTTACATTGGCAGAGCCCCAGTGTGCAGCCGCACCCTAAAACAGAGAGGTTCAGGCACGAGAAGAAAAGCAAAGGAACAACACTGTGGCACGGACTGCCATGAAATTAGCACCTGAGTACACAGAGAGCCTCATCCCTGCGCTCTTTTCTGCCGTTAAGCTTTTGGGAGCTTTATGTTTAAGGAAATACAGTGCTGAAATGATCCCTGACTGGAGCACAATGCAAATATGAAACAATGATGACTAATATTAAAATGAAGCCGGACAAAGCACCGAGAAAGTAATCCAAGAGGGAATAATCTCGCATCAGTTCCTTGGAGCCCCAATGCAGCAACTTATTAGCTCTTTTATAGCTGGGGAAAAAAAAAGAAAAGGAAAGGAAAAAAAAATCAGAGATTCCCTTAGCCAATTTGACTAAGAAATAATTTAATAATAGTAACAATTATAAACATAGTGGTAGGAGTAATAAAAATAACAATACTAAGATGACTCCCAATAAAAAAGGAAATAGTTTCTCACACACTCCTTCAAACAACACCGCATATAAAGAGCAATATTTGTACCTTTGCATCTCTTTGTTCACTAGCAGCCACCTAGAAAAGTACCTGCTCTCACTGACCATAAGAAAGAGAAAGGAGACGCTGGAGAGGTCTGGCGATCCCAGCTTTTATTTTGAATTGCTGATTTCTGAAGCATGTTCAGCCTGAGCCCTCTCTCATTTGCAGGATGCTCTGAGGAATCAGCCCTAATGCATTCCTTGGCCTGGCCCATAACAATGCACAATGTGAAATAAAGGGGACTTTATATTATTTACAAAAATAAGCTAGTCTGTGTCAGGTGTTGGTGAGCACCTCAGTTGTTTCTGCAGGTGCTGCATTCTCTGCCAAGCTGCAGGGAAAGTCAGCAACGGGGCTGGATTTTTTTCACCCTTATTTTTCCCCCTCAATGCTGACAAGCGCTACAGGATCAGGCTGAATGTTACTGGTTCCCCCTCCCCACTCTCACTCTACTGCAGTGTGCTGTGACTGTCCAAAACAAGCGTATGTGCCCCCCCAACATTCATGCACGTGTAAATCACACGCTCCGCAGAAACATGAAACATGGGAGTGCTGATGCACGCACGATGCCTGCTGCACCGCAGAGCCAAGCCAGCACGGCTGTGTCCAGGATGGCCACGCAGGTACCATTTGCCTGAATAATTCACACCCCACCACAACACAGACACACTCCTGCTTTGTGCCACAGAGCCTGCAAACCACGAGGGATGCCTGCACACTCTCAATGTGCTTGGCAGCTATGTAGCTTACCACAGCACAACAAAAATAATACACACCACACCTACAACCGTTTCCCAAGACAACTTTCCACTGAAAATATTTGCTATTTCACAGGCAGGAGGCCACGGTACAGACATACCACTGCACTGTGCACACATGTACCTCAGCCACATAACCTCGAGATGTTCATGTAACCTGTGTGTGTGCAGACTCTTCACACAGCATGCACACGCGTGCACGTCCTACATGCTCCCTTGCTTACTTTTCCTTTGATCCATCAGGCCCCACACTAATCCACAACATGCCTGTACATACTGATATCTGCAGCACATGCCGTGGTCAAACAGGCAGTTTATATCATATCCATAACCTCAAGGGACAACAGACTGATATACCACACACCCTCTCAAAACCAACAAAAGCACAGGCACATACACCTATGAATAAGGAAAGAAAAGAAAAAAAGCAGTGCATTAGGAGGGAAATAACACTAACAAAGGCTAGATGATGAGGCATGTGCTCTCCTCTGCTTCCTGAAGGGCTTTCATCTGAAATCTTGGAAATGTTAATAAGAGTTAACCAGGTGAGACCGTCAACAGAAGGGACAGTGGCTGTGTTGGAAGCTGCTCCGAAACACCTGTCCCCTCTTACAGTGAGCACCGTTCGGCTGCTCGTAATTCCTCCTCCACCGGCAAGGGGAAAACCAGATTCCGGCACAGATTTTCCGTTTAATTGCTCTATAATGCCATCTTGTGGCTTTTTGACTCATGAATTCTGTTGATTGTTACATTCATCCCCAAATGAGATGATTACCCTGTAAAGACGAAGATGGAGAGGGAAAGAGGGAAAGGGAAAAGGAAAAGGAGCAAGTTATGAGCATCTACCGTGTGTTGGGGGCAAGGATGGCTGTGGCTGGTGGTTTTCTCCCCATACAATAACTTAAATTGTGAAGGGACCCAAGTAATGCTCTGAAACCACTGCATCCAGCTAACCTCAGCAGACTTCTCCGAAACAGTTTTCACATCACTTGGAGTACCAGGTGATATGTTAAAAAATACCACCATTTCCCATTAGTTTTGGCAAATGAAACCTCACATAAGCAATGGCTTTTTATGAGATTTGAGGCAGCAATGGTAGCAGAAATAACCATGTGGAAAGTTGGCTTTATTCAAGGGGAAAGGAGTCTTGAAAGGTGGCATTTGAGACAAATTCAACGAAAAGAGTATCAAGAGAACCCTCTCTCCTGAATAAGTCTCTGCATCTTCTTTATTTAAACCAAGCCCTTGATTCATCTCTGTTAATTACAAGAATATTGGATGAAAATAGATTAATTAAAGAGAGAAGAGAAACGCTGTAGTCTTTAGGCCTTAAATTCAAATTAACAGGGAAGACACAGTTTTTCACTATCCCAACATAAACCAAGAAGCGCTGCATTAGTTTCAAAGGTAAGTGTCTGGATTTTTATGGCAGTGGTTATGAGCAGTTTCCATCAAGGTAATTTTTTATTAACTGATTGTTGCAAGAATTGTCCCATTTGACCTGCAGTGGACTCCTTGCATCATCTCATTCAGTCATATCCATTTGTGTCAGATAACCTTCATACAAGTTGCACCTAAAAACAGTTAGAGTTTTGTTGTTTATTTTTTTATTTATATATATTTTTTAATTCATCTCACCTAACTTAACTGCCTACAGTGTAAATGTCTCTGTCTCAGTTACCTTGGGCTTTTACAGTGAGGGGAGAAAAATAGGTGTTTCTGGACTGTGATTCATCTGGCCTATTTTGGATGCCTCGTTAGGGTGAGATGATTCATAAGCGATGCTTAATTCTCCCCATTGAGTAGAAGGGGCCTTGCTCAGTTATAGGCATCTGCATTTGTTCAGATCACTCCCATTCTTCGTTCTGTTTTGGAAGGTTTTTCCACATCTCCGTCTCCTCTTCATTTCTAGCCTAAATTTAATCACCACCAGTCTGTACCCATTAGTTTAAACAGAGGCACTCTCACTCATTTTGGGCAGCCAAGGAGCTCCAGGCTGCTGTCAGCCTTTGTCAGCTTTGGGGCAGGTCAAGAGAGAAATGTTAGCAAACGCTTGGGAGAGACAACGGCAAAGGATAGGTGTCATTCCTGTGTGCTACATGTCAATATAACCTCATGCAATGCTTTATTGCCCAGGCTAGGTGCTTTGCTGTAAAAAAGTCCACAAGGTGGGGGACGTCATCCACTATGTCTAAAATGGGGAAAAAATGTGATGAGCCTTGTACCAAAGTGTAACCTCAGGACACAGGGGTTTTTTTGAACAGTTTCTGTTTTCTCATTGGTGCAAACCTGGCTTTCCCTAGCAAACTACCTGTGAATTACCTATGAACCAGCCAAAAAGCCTATTTACCACCTGTACCTAAACAAGTGGCAGGGAGTTGGCACCTCTCCAGTGAGAACAAATGTGAAGGACAAAATCATTTATAGGGTAGCTCTAGTCAGAGCTGTCTTGGTCTCTTGTTTGCAGCTGAGAGATTATACGGTGTTGAAACCAACACAGGCTGGGAAGTAATAGGCCTTGTTATCAGCAGCAGCAGAAGAAAGGGGTTTATTGTTGTTGTTGTTGGGTTGAGGTTTTTTTAAGTGTATTTCTCATGTAGATCTACTATGGGATTTATTGGAAACTGCTCAATCCTTCAAATTAAACGCAAGATAAACCAAAACAACTGTTCAAATGGAATAAAATAAAATACTATCCATGAAATAGTCTGAATGTAGTTTAGTATTTCTTTTCATTCAAAACCAGGCCTAGCATCACAGCCAGCAGACTGAAGCTGTCTGGTACAGTCACAGTAACTATAAAAGCTCCATTGCACTGGCTTATAAATGCTCCTTTACAAGGTGGAAGATAGGCTTATTCTCTGTGCTTATCTAATCCTTCTCCTGTGGTGTGCCTGCCAGCAGCAATACTGGTTATTAGTAAATGTGAGAATGACTTTGTCCTTTTAGGTACCTTGTCCATGAGGTCCTAGGAATGGCAATCAAACTCCTGCCTTTGGTACTGCAGAGTTATCAGGCAATGCAAAAATGGTGCCTTTATTTCTGGTCAATTTGTGGAGGCAGAGGAGGGAGAAGTGTGCAGAAGCCCTTCTTGGGACATGAAGATTCTGGACACTTGGCTCCAGGCTCTTCTTGACTGCCTTACGGTGGTCGTTCCTGGTATCTGCAGGTGCACAGTTTTGTGCCCTGAAGCCTAAGTGCTGCTTGCCTTTACGGCTGCTTCAGTTTGCACAGCTACAGCATCGGCTGTCATGCAGTTCCCTGACCGCATTGTCCACCTTGCTGATCTCCTGTGCAGTCAATCCATTCATTCAAAGGAGTCTTGCATTGTAAGCTGTACATTACTGCACTTAAATTCCACATTTCCGTTGTGGTTCCTCCTTTTCCGCAATGATTACGGTGAAAAAAGAGGCACTCCACAGGTGAAAGGACACACATAAAGCCTTTCCTGATTTTTTTAAACTCTGGTTAGAAGGGGATAGAGGAAGATGTATCACTTAGCCCTGCCCTATGTGTTGGCATCCTGCTGCATTCTCAGAGAGTTTTGGACTTGGTACTAGTCATATAGATTCAAAGTGGAGGTCTATTTTGGTTAGTCAGCACTACCAGGAAGCAGTTAGCCTTGAGGAATGATGGAGGACAGCATAGATTTCTGATGGGTCTGGCTGCAGCAGCAGGTATCAGGTAGGTTTTTATTGTAGGGTGCTGGTAGGATTGCCAGACAGTCTGATTAAGTCGATCTGATCCCAATTGGATTCATCCAGGGGAACAAGTAAGATGGTTTACCCCAATTTTAAGGACATATCATCTGGCACACTTAGCTCAGGTCGCACTGTCTGTGCGACTCGGACTTGCAGCAGCGACATGGTAGGGCCTGCTGGCTTCCCGCATGACTCATGTCCTCAGACAGAGCACCTCTTCAGGGGCTGATATGAATAATAAAGACATGGATCCTGCAAAGGCAGCATCCTGAGGGTGTTTTCCTTTTTTGAGACTGCTCTGGAAGTGCAGGATGTTCCCTCCATACCCTGAAGAGCACTGACTGCTTCTCCCCTCCTTCTTCCCTCTTAAATTTGTTCTGCTCCCCACTTACTGCATTTAGCATCCCGTGAAGTAGGCACTCCAGCACTGCCAATGAAATAAAACTGCCTGCCACCTGCCTACCTATCTGCAGGTCCATTTTTTTTCCCTTCTCGCTGCTGTAAATATGTTGGCCAGAATCAGAGCTGGCCCCTACCATCTGTATCAGGTTGTATTTCAGCATTGCCCAGGCTTGTTGCAGTGAGGGTTTCTGGCTTAGGGCTGAGAAGAACAATAACTCTGAGCTCCAGAGGAAGAAACATGAATCAGGATATCAGATATTCCTCTGTTCTTCTGGAACATGGGGCATGAAGAAAACAGTTTGCAGAGGCAGCTGGCTTAACTGGACAGGATTAGTAAAGCAACAGCTACACAGCTAAATCAAACAGGCCAGGACCTGTTCTCTGGACACAAGGGCAAGCGGCACAAAACAAAGCTCATCCATGTGGCTAAACTCTCTCCCTCCCAAAACAAAGCGGCCTCATCCAGACTTCATCTGGAACCATTCCCAGTCTAAGCTATCCCCCATATCAAAGCATTGTGTGGGAGAGCACTAGTTGGCATCAACTAAAAATCATGCAAGGATCATGCTAACAATAAAACCGGTTGGGTGCTCTCAGTGCAGGGCCTAAACCCATGCCCAGACCTATTTAGTCTACTGCTGGAGCTGTGGCGTCAGATACCAGACACCTCGGGAGAGGCTTTGTCTTAGAGCCAACATCACCAGCTTTGCTTCTGTTCTACTGAGAGTAAAGTCCAGACTACTCACATGTCTGTGCAGTCCCAGAATGCCCAGACAAAAATCTTGTGAGTCTAACATTTCCACTTAGCTCATTATTAGCTTGTTTTGAAACACTTGTGTGGGTTCAGAGCGAAGAGCTATTGGGGTAAAGTTTGAAGACCCATCAACTTGTCCAGGACTGAGAGGCAAAGTCTGCAGGACCTGTGACTCCACACCTCTCTGGAGCTTAAAACTATGGGCTCTGCTCTGCCCTTCTCAGGAGAATTTAGCCCAGAGGCTTGTCATGCTAAGTCAGCTAAGTCTGCGAGATCATGCCTCCTTTTAGAGCACAACAGGAATATCTTTAGCAAACCACGTGGGATTCACTTTTTCTCCCCTTTCATTTCATATTCCAGCACTGTGATTAAACCAATTTTCCTATGATAGACACCTCTTTGCTTCTTCTGTGCAGTATACCTATTTCATTGTGCAGTAGTATTATTTGCCAGCTTGAATCACACTGGGATGCTTATGTAAGCCACACAAATACAGCACGAGTGAGTTGTCTCTTTGTAAGCAGCTGGACCAGTAAGAAGTAAGGTACAGCTGCACACAACCCATCTGATCTCAGATGTAGGCTTCTATATCTAAGCAAGTCACCCCAGATTCCCTTTAGGGCTAGTGAGGGATTCATCTGACTTACTTAGAAGTCCACCATAAGATGAGACAAATCGCAAGCTGGGACTGCGTGTTTGCCTCCTTTGACTCTAAAGGGAGTCTGGAGTGGCTCTCCCTGATGGCAATGTCTGTGTCATAGATACCTGCTTTCATTCAGATTCATCCCACCGTCACAGTGTGAGCTAATGAGATGCAATTTTACAGCTCAAGATGAACTAAGGATCTGAACCTGTTCTTCTCTGCATGCACAAATGGTGGCAGATGTGAAGCAGTTTCCTCAGAAAGTCTCACCTGGCAGGACAAACCATGAGAAAAATAGAGTAGGAATCAAGGTGTGCTTTTTGACATGGGAGTGTCTGTGTGTGTAGGTGATTTCTGCAACCAGAACTCCTCAGAACTCCTGTGTTGCTCTGAGCCAGCCTGATTTCCAAGGGCTGCCTGTTGCTGAAGCAGACATCTCTGCCTGTGCTCCCCCATGGGGGACTTCACTTATTCAGTAGAGTAACAAGCAAAAAAATACTCAAGTGGGTATGGTCTGGTGAATGTGAGGAGCAGAGCGGAGAGGCACTTAGGTGCTTACAAGCCACGCAGGAGCATAGGATTTATTGAACCATGCTCCAAATCAGGGATAGAACACCACTGAGGAATACAGGGTTATACAGGGTTACCCCCGTAAGACGCCACAGTGACATGGTGAACTGCCTCCCTTTATAGTGGTTGAAGAACAAGTAAGTAATGGATTTGGCTTCCCTCAGCTGCTCTACGGAAGGTCACCATGCCCAGAATCTATACTCTGCTGAGTATGGGACACTGTTCTTCAGGCCTGATTACACAGACTGAACTCCCCTCAGACAAAAGCTGGAAGATGACCTGCTTTGCAGTAGCTTCAGAAAAATGAGAATAACCTTCGGCCAGTAAGACACCACCTGAGACTGAGGCCATAGTGCAGATAATAATATTGGGTCAGGCTTAGGTCAGTTTCATCCTAGTCCATCGTGGGGACAGCTGACATTTTGCAGGAATATTACATTATTCTGTCCGAGGCTTTCTGAGATGAGATGCCAGGGAATGGTCTTTTAAGAAGGCAGGGGTGAAATCTGAAACACATAGCTGCGGATCCGCATGCTTGTGTGGCACTTGTGCTTGTCTACAGGGCCAGCTTTGCTCCTTCCCAGAGACACTCACACAGCTAGCAGCGGGTTTGCTAGTACTTTGCTGCATGCAATTATCTCATTTTTCTCCTTATTTGCTTTTTCCCCCGTTGTTCTATTTCTTCTTTCCCTTATTTTTTGTCTTCTTCCTTTCTCCTTTTTTTCCCCGTCCTTCTCTTTTTCTCCTCCTCCTGGTTGATTCTCCCTCTCCGTTCCTTCATTCATTGTTTCCGCTCTTCTCTCATTTATTTGTTTAGAGCAAATTTTAAATCTATAAACCCATTACAGCAAAGAGACTGTGTTGAGGCAGCCTCTGAGCCTGCAGATGTGGTGGGTCCTGGATTCCAATAACAGAACTTATTTGGAAAAAAACATTATCTGTAATGTGGAAATGGTTTGGCTTGAGGGTAAAATTTATCATCATTACCCTAATATCATCTCAAGCCTCAGCTCTGGCAGCAGCTAAAGAAAACACCAAGGCTTAATTCAGTCAGTGCAAGGAAAAAGAGACAGAGGATGGAAAATATGATTTATGATGGAAATCAATGCAATCATAATACTTTATGCTTGTAAAATTGGGCTGTTCCAACAGTGCTCACGGATTGCATAGGCAGCTTTCCACCAAAAAATCATGGCAAGATAGAAACGCAATAGTATGACAGTGCAGCTGGCGCAAAGGGACCACATTCAGGGTTTGGGGTGTGAATGAGAACAGGTTTTGTTTTGCTGGGGTTTTGTTTTGCTTCCTTCTCCAGGGATCAGGCAACATCACTTACCCGAGGTCTATCTCCATAGGAGAATAGAAAGATGTTGTCCTGCAGCTCCCAGAGGGTGGAGAAGGGGGAAAGGGAAGGAAGGATGACAATCTGGAATATGAAGGGAACGCTGACTAGTTCTCCAAGTAAATGGTAAGATCCTGGCAGGAGCAGTATCCCCAGTGTAAAAGTGAAAGCAACAACGTGACTCATTCCTCTGCAGTGTGGAGTACCTCTCAGAGACCAGCTGAAGTATATTTACAAAAATTTGAATCAGGCTATTCACCTCAGCTAAAGACAGGCAGAAGTGATAAGGCTTGGACGTTTGTTTCTAATGCAGAAAACTACATCTGAACTTTCAAATTTGACCAAATCATGACTCCTTTCATCCAATAAATAAAATAAAAACTGCAGAGATCATGAACAAACTGCTGATGTAGAGTTAGTTCATCCGTAGTGTAAAGAACATGCCTTGTCGAAGTTGCTATATGCAATTTCCCTGAACAATACTTGAAGGATGTTTTGCACTTTGGTTGTATGGGTTTGGAATATACCCCTGCAGCATTGCCTGTCTCTGGACAAGCAGGACAGCTTAGCATCCCCAGCAGCCAGGATGAGGAAATACAGTTATTCTTAGCAAATGCAAAGAAAACCACTTATTTATTCATACATTCCGTCAAAGGTGAAGTACTTGATATCCAGGACTTGCAATTCAATGTAAGCTATGTCCAAAAGATGGTCAGAAGTGAGCATTTGCAATATTCTTTTTTAATGGAAAATATTTTCCAAACAAACCTAGCTTTAGTAAGATGCTTTTGAAATTCTTTTGATATTTCCTGATTTCTGGAGAAAGCTGTGTGTCTAAAAGTTGGAAAAATACTTTTTTGTGGATTCCTCCTTAAAAATAATCAAAATTTCCAAGTAACAACTTATGATTCTTCCCCTCTTCCTCTTCCTCTCCTCAGGGAGAGTGGATGCCTACAGTGGTTTAGATGATAGCCCATGCAGATTATGAACCTGTAACGCAACAGGTTTTGACCGTGGTAGTCCTGGTCTGGAGAATCGTATCTCACAATGCCAATATCCCTCAAGAAGTGACCAGATACATAAAACAAGCTCCTTCTTCTCCTCAGCCCAGCTACCCTGTTTCCTTAAGAAGATGCTGTTGAAGGCTGACACAGAGGAAATATGCTGTAATGTGTGGTTCTGAGCACCACGCTTATATAGAAAGAGGGAACATGCTGGAGCACACACCCCCCTAAGGCACCAGAAAACCCAAATGGGGTCAGGGCTTACAGTACAAACCCTTAGAAACCCAAGCTTCATTGTCTTCAGAGCTCACAGAAAGTTTTTTCTGTAAATGTTGTGGCTGGCCAGACAAGGCAGAGTCTCCCTGTCCCTTTCCAGCTCTGAGTAACTCCACAAGGGTTACACAGTGCCTACCAACATCTGCTACCTAGAACCAGCCGAGAGGATACGTTGTTTAGGATGACCCCGTCCCTGAACTTTCATCAGGCAAGCTGAAGTGCAGCTATTGTCACAGAGGGTTCCCGAAATACTCAGCTGCAGGCAGGTTTGCGTTCTCAGAAGGACCATCACAATGAAAGGTGAGCAGTGCACAAAAGTAATACAGTGCATCTTCCACTCCCAGGGCCAGAGCAAGACTTACCAAGGACTTTGTCTTGTGCTGCAGGGACGTCCCTAGCTGTAACTTTAAATGCTTAAAGCTTCCAAGCACTGCACGCTTTGCAGGAACGGATAAATAAATAAAAGGACAATGGAGCCTTTACTCTATTCTTCTCCATCTCATCCCACTGGTACCTACAAGGACATTGACAGATGAGGCTCTGTGGTGCCAGAAAACTTGTGTTCCTCTCTGAGCTGAGGTTTTCAAAACAAAACCAATAGGAGGCTGGTTTATGGCAGACACTGTGTCTTACTCTTTTGGACACCCTGTTATATCCCATCAGGATCTGGCTGTCATTTTCGTCACCTCCCACCCTAAAGCTTGCTAGTGAGTCCTCTTCTATGTCCCCTCCCCTGCCTCCATGGCTTCCCACCACTACCCCACATGTACACACACACACACAGTACACACACCTGTTTCCCAGAGATCTAGTTTGTGAAGCAGGGTGTTGTCTGATGGACTAATTTACCTGATGGATTAACAAATGTCTCTACCACTTTCTGTAATTCTGTCGCATTGTCCCCGCGCTCTTTCTTGCTTCTGGAAAAGTTTGACAGCAGTAGCAAGGGCCTGGAGAGCAAAAGGTCCACTGAATGAAACCGAATTAAAAGTCTTGGACACCTGCGGTGTCAGTGTTGGACAGCCATCTGTCCCTCATTTGAAAGCGCCGTTACTGTCTGCCATACCTAATGTTGCTTGTCCCAGACAAATGTTAAGATGCTGCATGGACTAGGTTGAAGTACAGGGCCTTGCTTTGCAAACCTGTCCTTTATTTTAAAGACAGAAGGAAAGATATTCCACTGGTTTGTCTTCCAGTACATTACCGAGATCAGAACAGTTACATTTTACATTAATTTCTTTTGCTGTCTAGGACTGTTACCACAATATAAACCTTCTTCTTTAACTCACACCACTCTGTATCTGCACATTGCTTAAAGTACAGAAACATCCAGACCAGATATGACAGTATTCCCTCTTCACACATACATGTCCTCTCCACAAATATGTATATATATACATATGTATATAAAATTACTTAAAATATGCTAGACTGATACATATGCATACCCTCACACATGCACACACATCCTTCACACGCATAAGTGATGAAATTTTTCATGAGACCAATGTGCTTGGAGCAAAAAAGAACACGAAAAAGCTTGTTTGATGCTAAATTCTTAAGCATACTGTCCATCCAAGAGTAGAAGAAATAGGTCTTTAAGGACCTGATGGGTCTGAAAATTTCCTCCACTAACAATGAAATAGCAGTTTAGCAAGAGAAAATCTTCAAGGTCCAGTAAAGGAAGCACAAATGGATAGCATTTAGGTTCTCCAATATTTTCCTTATTTAAAAAAAAAAAGATTATCCATCTCCTCCCAGACTTATTTTTCTGTATGATAGTTGAATTGGCAGAAGAACCACAGTTTTTGTGTAGGAGACACAGAAAATTGGATTCTCTTTGCCGGTGTGCTTGAGAACTGTCTTCTGCTACTCAAACTGATAATGTTTCTTGGTCTATGATGATATTGAAACCAAGATATCAAAAGCTAGGAGAAAAGGCTGTAATCAACCCAGTTGGAAATACTGTAGAGCCCTTGCTGGAAGCTGGAAAATACATGTTGCAGAGCCATTTACTAGTAGTCATTGTTTTTTTATTCAGAGGAATTACTATACTTCTGTAAACTTGCCCAAACAAAAATCAGAATCAGAGCAGGAATTAGTGGGGTCTTTACCATGTAAAAAGTCAAACTATGTAGATCCAGTCAATTTGACAAGTCAGTGCTACTGAGTCAAACCATGTTCTTGGTAAATAAATGCCCACATCATATAACCATCGCCATATTCAGCCTTCATCAGTGAGTCTTGTTTACTTCTAAGCACAATGGTTAAGATTGAATGTTCAGAGAAGCTGTTACATCTTTACATCCTTGGAGATTAATGCTCAGTTATGCCAGAAAGTGGAGGAACACTGGTCAATAGAAGACCACAGATGCTGTCAGTCTAACACATTTCTCTACTGAAGTAATGAAAATAGAGCTGATTTGAGTGGTTAATATTTCGTTTTATATCACTTCAGTTTTTAAAATTATTTTACAGCAGCTCAGGAATAGTTATCAATAAAACCAGAGATAAAGCGCCTCTTGCTACCACCACTGCCCTCGCAGGGACCTCTTGGGGAGGAAGCAGCAGCGGCGACATGGCTGAGCAAAGTGGAGAGTGACAATGTTTGGAGGAGATTTTCTAGGGAGGGGGTGTTTGGTTTTTTTTGTTGGTATAGACAGGAAGCTTAAGATGTTATCTGCAGGCTACATTGTGTGCCATTTTAAACACAGTGCTCTTAATAAATACCGACAGCAAATCAGGACAAGAACAGACGCAAGTTGTTTCAGGCGACTTCTGTCAAGTGAACAGTAATGCGCCAGGATTAGTGGCAATCCTCTCCATATTGCAGAGAGCAAGTTGCCTGCAGATGAAGTGCTCCAGGCATTGCAGTGGGTTTATCAAGGGGTCCTTGATATTCTGGAGCAGACGTGCAGGCTGCAACATTATCAGTAGCTTTTCAATTCAGCCATCTCTTGCTGAAAATTGGGTGGCAGTAGTGGTGGGAGTGGAAGGCAGCTGATTTTAATTCCAGAAGCATCTTAAGGAACCCACATCCTAGTGGTTCCCAGACTGCTCTCTTCACCCCTGTGACGCTCCTAATGCAACTGGACTTTCTCTTAACAACCAAAATGTTAATAGCACAATATTGGCAGGGCAACAGTTTGAACCAGTGAACCATTAACTTCCATTCCATCAGGTGCAATCAAAGTCAAAGTTCAGTGGGGCTCAAAAAAGCAATGGCAACTATCCCCAGTGTCAACATCCTCCCTTATACTGAGTGTTCCTTGAAAATGCCAGCTCAGAAGAGAACCCTTTCCAGTATCATTCTGTTAAATGAGTGCTAACATCTTAAGGTACATTATTCTTCTCTCCATCCTGAGAAAGGGAGTAGGTGTGTTACTGGGTTAGCTCTTTACATATAAAGAAGACACCTCTTGCATATTCCCAAATAAAGATCTCTCTGGACTGACAATGCCGAAGTGCTACCAGGCCCATTCTTCCTTTACCTTTCAGCAGCTTTATGCCACCCCACTAGATTAAGACTGCCTAAAAGCTAGAATTGACAAATATTATTGAGTTACCAAGTTCAGGGAATCCTCATAACAGAGCCAGTTGTGCTTTTTTTCTAATAGCACCATCAAGACTGGTTGCCGGAAGAACCTATCATCTGGTCACTGGCATCTGGTTTGAATTACTTTGCACATTAACACTGAGAGCTGACTCAGTCCCTGGGCACCTTAAATGCTGCTTTCAGGCACAGACTGGATTGCTTGGTAGATCCTTGTCCATAGCTGAGCATCTAAATTTATATTTCCAATTCAATTTAAAGGAAACATCCTGAGAAAAGTCTGTCCCTGTAAGACCTGTAGACTGGGAAATACTGAAAAGTCAGGAAATTAAGTTAAAAGCAGCATCTCACCTTCCGTGGAAGCCATTTCTAAAAAACTGTTACCACTTCTGGGATTTAGCTGTGCAGCACTTCTTGCTAAGAGTTTTAAAAGAAGTAATTAACAAAATACATATGATGGTCTCTTTGAAGCTGCATGGTGCAGTCTTGCTCTGATAACTTTCCCTGTGGAGCTCCCGTCTTGCCCCACCTCTATCTTGAGCTCAGGAAACATAAGTAAGGGGAAGCCAGTTTGGAAGTCCTCCCTAAGTGAACTTCTAGCACAGCAAGAGGGTTCATATGCACTTGTTAGTTTTTCCCCTGCTCATTCTGAATTTATACCTTACTAGAACTTTTCTTGCCTTTTTTTACCCCTTTTTTGGCCCCGTTAGCCTTCCAGCAAAAATGCTGCATTACACATGATTCTGAAACAGCCTGTATTCTCCACAGTTTTTATGTAGTATATAAAATAGCTTAATCAGACACATACCGAAAGAGGCATACACACACAGAGTGAGAGACAGCAGGCACACCTGAGACTGAAGTGCATCCTGTTCATAAAGGGAGATATAGTGCTGATGGCATTTCACACTGAGGTATCCAGGGACCATCACATGGCTTGATGAGACCAAGGAAGCTCAATAGACTTTCCAAACCTAATTAGTACTTAATGATCTGGAGAGACACGGATGTCCATCACCCCTGCTTCAGCCCCTCTGTTCTTCCTCAAATTCTTAATTAACCTTTAAGGAGATGATGTGCTGATGAGTTTCCTAGGATATTGCATTGATTTTTTTCACACACACACACATACACGCTCGTGCACATGCTCACCCACACCACACACTCCAGCACACATATTAAAGAAGCTCTGGTACAAATTCTCAGCTCCAATGCACTCCACACAAGGGCTCTGCTGATCAATGTTTATTAATGAAGCGCTGCCTCGAAAATTGTTAATTGATGGCAATGTACAGAATGTTGTCTGGAATTTAACCTTATTCATCATTTAAGTATGTTGGAAACTAGAGCGTGGTGTTAATTAATAGCATAAGAACAAAGTTGGATCGTTCTGCTGTGGATTTGAAAAACAAAATCATATGCGCAAAGAGAGGGAGAAAAAAGCTGTGATTAAATATAAAACCAGAGCAAAAAAGTGAGAGAAAATGGAGCCAAAGCCACTGTCATATTCAAGATGACTCACTTTGTGCCGATAATGAATAAAAATTTTCTCGTGCACTTATGTAATATTTTACTGTTGTGTCATATTTAATCAACTCCGAGTTTTAACAAGCTAAGTAGAAGGTGGGGGGAAGCTGCTACCAATGGAGTGAAAACAGATTAATAAGTTTTGAAAAGTTAATAGCCAAGTTTTCAGATTAAAAAAAAAAAAAAAGAAATCAATGTTGGTAGCTGAATTCACCAGGGGGAAAATGAGAAATGGAGAATGCCTTACTTAAAGTTCACTTAATAACAACCTAAATATGTGGTGATAATGTAGTATGCAATGCTAACAGCTGCACTCTTCCAGGCTTGTCTAGATGTTTTCAATGACTGTTTGTTCTCCAAGTCATGTGCTTGATTAATGAAAACCTATCTACCCAGATATTCATTTAACTGACTTACCACCATGGGGTCAACACACTGCGGTTTGAGTGCATGCAGCCCCTTAGTGACATTGCCTACTGCAGGACTGTTGCCCTTGCTGAGTAGGGGCACTCGAACCACTTGAGTCTGGGCTCAAAATTTCAGTGTACAGGCTTGTCGTGGTTTAACCCCAGCTGGCAACTAAGCACCACACAGCTGCTCACTCACTCCTCCCTGCCCCCCCGTGGGATGGGGAGGAGAATTGGAAAAAATTAAAACTCACGGGTTGAGATAAGAACAGTTTAATAATTGAAATAAAATTAAAAAATAAATTAAAATAAAATAATAATAAAATAGTAATGAAAAGGGAGATAACAAAAAGAGACAGAAATAAAACCCAAGAAAGACAAGTGATGTACAATGCAATTGCTCACCACCCACTGACCGATGCCCGAGCAGTGATCTGCCCCTCCCAGCCAGCTCCCCCCAGTTTATATACTGAGCATGATGTTCTATGGTATGGAATATCCCTTTGGCTAGTTCGGGTCAGCTGTCCTGGCTATGCTCCGTCCCAGCTTCTTGCGCACCTCCTCAATGGCAGAGCATGGGAAACTGAAAAATCTTTAACTTAGGATAAGCACTACATAGCAACAACTAAAACCATCAATGTGTTACCAACATTATTCTCATACTAAATCCAAAACACAGTACTGTACCGGCTACAAGGAAGAAAATTAACTCTATCCCAGCCGAAACCAGGACAAGGCTTCAGTCAGTTGTATCCAGGTAAGCGGACCACTGCTATAGACCAGTCGTCTGGTCCATGCAGGACTTTCTCTGCCTGGAAAGACACTTGGCTTGCCCCAGATCATACCAAGCATACAGGATAACAGGCAGACTGTGTGGACATCCCTGACTGTGCTGAACAGCTGTGGTACTGTGCCTTTATAGGCTAAAGCCCATTTTATGTCCATGATCACACAAAAAGTCTGTGTAGAGCAGGGACTGAAGCCATGCATCTCATTGGACCTGCCTTCTTGTGCAATTTCTGTGTTTACACCAATGTAGGGTCTTATCCCTAAATAGATATTTCAGTAACTCCTAGGTTTGAAAATGCTGCGGATGGTGTGAACACATGGTGTGCTCCACGCTCCAGAAATCCTGTCGTCTAAAGAGAGATGATGGTCTGGGGAAACAGAGGAAATGAAAGACAAATAACCTTTTTTTTTTTTTTTTTTTTTAAGAAAAATCATACCAAGGGAGAAGCAGAGGCAGAAGCACTGCCAGGTTTTCCTGAATTTCAGTGAAATTCTCTTCAGGGGTTAGTCCAGTCCTCTCCTTTCAGTTTAAAAGAAAAAACATGTCATGTCGAAACAAGGAAAAATTCCATCTGTTTTCTGTATTTCCAAAGGTCTTTTCTCCCTTATCTTACTGAAAGTATTCTGGATGTTGGCCAAATTTCTGACTTATTCAGATCCCCCTAAAACTTAATTTTCAATTGACTTTTCTGTTTATTGGAACATATTCCTTAATTTCTCTTTGGGAGGATAAGGCATGAAATGATAAAACGTGGAGCCACCCAGAGGTTGTCTAACCTATCTTCAGGCCCCCAAGGCAAGATTAGTTCTGCCTATGTCATTCCTTGAGCCTGTAACCCTTGAGTCACACAGCTATTGTTGTGATGGGGCTGGATAAACACATAAAGTCCAGAGGAGAATGGGAAATGGACAGCGTGGAAGGTACAGCACAAGAGAGGACAATTCAGAGCATAGCATCAGGGAACACAGAGGACGTCAGTGACTACCAGATGCCATGAGAAGGCAGAGATACTGGCTTGCCTAGATCTCTGAAAATGAGAAGAAAGGACCTGGCATTGCATGTGCAATTTGAATTAAGCTCAGATTTCCTCTGATGCAATTAGCGCCTGCTCGTGCGCAGCACACCCTAATGGGTGGTTGTGGGAAGGTATCCAAAGGGCACAGAAAGTTTCTGAGGTATCTGGACTATGTCAGTAGCAGGATGGAGTTTTGCAGAAAGCGCAAGAGAAGATTTCCTGTTCTGCACTTCATGATCTCTAGCTGAGGTCTGGTTTTCCTGATATCAATCTGCTGTGTGGTTTCCCTGAAAGCTGATTCATCCTTTATCCCCTCTTCATCCATCACATGGTTGGGGGAGAAAGGGGGGTGTAAAGGACCCCCCACTAATCGTGAAAGCTGACATGTAAATCAAGTCTTATAAGAGCAGATACCCCGGCTCTCAGTCAGCAGAAGTCTGGTGTAGGCTGCAGGAATGCTCTCTTATTAGTTGCTATTAAGTGAACCATTTATTATTTCAAAGTCATGTGACTTAATTGTTCTTCTGAGAGCAAAAAGCAAACAAATGTCCAAGAGACCAAGCTCCTTTCATTTCCTATCTTATGGGAAACCCTGACTACAGAACCTGGCAGCATCTGGACAAGTAGAGGAGAGCTATTTTCTCCATCTCTCTCAATTCCCTTTCTTCTACTACTTACTGAGAAGAAAGTTTTTTTCCAGGCTGTGAAAATTTGTTTAGATGAGCAACAAAAGGGAAAATATGTTGTCTAAAGCTAGGACAATGAGTGACCAATTAAAAAGAACAATGGTCTTATATTTAGGAAGAATGCTCAATGGCAGACCAGAGCAGCTTTTAGGTCTGGAAAATCAAATAAATAAAGAAAGAAACAAAAACTCAAACAAATAAATAAAAAGGAAAGAAACCCACCTCCCACTCTTTAGAAGCTCAGGGTTATTATAGAGTCAGGGGTGGCCATCTAGATCTCCAAAGGCAACCCAAAGCTGGCAGCTTAGTGACTGTGTTCTTAGCAATGCTTACACCCAGCCCTGGACATTAGAATCTGTTTAACTGAGCAAAATAAACATGTTAATCATGATCCTAGGGATTAGCTTGTAGTCTGCTTGAAAATCGCTGCAGCATTTTTGGCCACCAGAGTTGCTCTTTATCAGAGCTGGTTTCACGCAGAGATTAGGCATCAGCAGGGCTCTCCAAAGTGTACCCAGCATACTCCCAAGGGCTTTTGGCGTCAGTGGTGAAGTACCTTGCAAACAAGCTTCTGGCATGGGCATCTCAAAGAGGCCCATCCTGATCTAGCAGGGAGAGTGTTAAATTGCGGATCACTGTCCTTGGTTCAATTTCTTTCTTCACCCTGACGAGTGATAGGACTGTGAAGAGGTCTGTTGTATTCCCCATGCTTGTCCCCCTTCTCCCACCTATTGCCTATGTAGGTTAAAGACTTTTGCATCAATGTTTGTCTCTTGCATTTGACGCACAAGCCTTGGTATGGAGAAGGCACTACTTTGGTGGGAGTTTGTTCTTGGGGCACAAACATAATGCAGAGGCAGTCCACTGTCTTAGCTCCAGCATGGGTCAACCCCACCAGAAAGGCCCTGCAGAAGACAGTATTCAGCATCTGCCAGGAGCCAGAGGGCTACAGGCTAGCACAGTGGGTTTTCCTTGCCTTCTTAACCCTGAGACAGAAGTCCTCCCTATCTGTCCTAATTAACTTCTACACTACTAGTCCTTGCTTTCCATGGGGGAGAGTGAGAAGTGCCTTTTGATTCTGAAACCACATGAATTATCAATGATGATAGCAACATTCAGCCTACACTGGCTTGACTAAGGACCATGCCTTTACATGGCACAAGGTCAGCATCCATTCCCAAGTGACTTGAAGTAAGCAGCTAGTCTTGGAAAGACAGGACACTGAAGGCTTTGTTTGTCTCCTAGACCTAGGAAAGCTGTGCACAGGGGGGGATCATAGTGGAATCATTAAGCAGATGATTGCAGCTCCTGTTCTGTTTTGCTAACAAATACACTTTCATCAGGTAGCACCAGTGGTGGTGAGTGTAGCACTAGCTGTTCCATGCACAGTAGGATGCACTCAGCTCTCTAGGAGACATTCACATACTAGTTTGAGTATCATCTCACTTGTCGTTAGCAGGTACTTGCTGGGAAACAGGGCTTATTCCACACATTTTAGTTAGCTTTGCTAGAACACTGTCACGCACATAAGACATTCACTCCATCCTTCCTATTCCTTGGTGTCTTCCTACAGTGACTAAACTTCTGCACACCTATTAGCAAACAGCCTCAGCATCCCATTGTGCTAGTTGAATGACACCTCCGTAAAAGAAAAAACAAAACAAAACAAAACAAAAAGACCCAAACCTGACTGGGGTATCTGTCTCTTTAGGGAACTTTTCTCTGTCGTTCTGCCTTGACAAGTAATGTGTTGATTTCATTCCTTTCCTCCTCCTGCCGTTTCCATGCCTGCTTCCCCCTTTCTCCCTCCTTTCCTCCCCACTCATCCCTACAGGTATAAATAACAAAAAAAACCATGGAGCTAACCATGCTGTGTCAGTCCCTGCTGTGCCAATTTCCCATCTGCTGCCTCCTTGCCCCGTGCTGCAGGTTGAACACACACTCCTGTCACGCTGAGTTGAATAGGTTGTATGCCTGTGTTTGAAATTAAGCACATGCTGAATTCCTCTGCTGAATCTGGGACCTAGGTTGTGACATTGATGGTGTAAAGGCAATTGACCCTTTACAAGTGGGGACCAGAATCCATTTCACAATGCAAATGCTGAGTATTAATGAGACTAATAGACATAGGTGTGAAAGTCATCGAAATAGCAATGTCGAGAGCTGGCTGGTGACAATGTAGAAAGGGGTCTCTGCTTGATCTTCCTGTGACCAAGCTAAAGGCTGCTGGCTTTTATGAGCCCAAAATGCATGTTGATTCAATTCCCCATCTTTATCCTGGGGCTTCTTTGGAAATGGAGTATTTGCTGAAATGAAATAAAGCAGTCATTACAAATGCTAGTCATCAATGGCATGAACCTTCATATTCACCTGCCAAGACATTGGTAGCGACTCAGCAATGTTGTTCCCTGAGCACTGACTGTTGGGTTTTAATGACATTGTTCTATTAGAGCTGTTCAAATCAACCATTTGAGAGCTGTCTGGCTGCTGTAGTCAAAAAAATAATAACAATTTGACCTTGCCATCCTCTTCCATCTCTTTGTCCTAGTCCTCTTTGGAGGCAATTATTCATATGGTATATATCCTGTATATAGTCTGTCACTCTTCCTCCTGCAGTTCTTGTGGGATCAATGTAACTTTCCTGGGTGTGCAGAGTCCTTTGTGCTGCACTAACTAGTAACTTTACTCAGCACCTAAATACTGCTATTGTTATGGGTGCTTTGTAAATGCTTATATGATGGTGGTTCCTACTGTGGCTCTACAGCTGTGAGCATTGGGCCATCATGTGTGTTACCTCCTTCATGCTTTGTTACTTTGACTCTGTATGTCTTTAGTAGCACGCAACTAATAACACTTAAAATCTGTCTGCTCACCCATCTACTTGCTTGTAATCCAGTCTCCTAGTTGTCAAATGTAGAGACCTTCAGAAATGTCAGGATTAGTCCAACAGGACTGTGTAGCTCCCCTGTTATCAGAATAGGTCTGCTTTTCCCCTTTCCATCCCTAAGTCAGGGCTAATGAAAGGCAGATGGACAGGTTTTTAGAGGTAAAAAGACAAGTTCATGCTGGTCTGTTATGGCAGACCTCCCTGAGAAGTTACCATCTTCATCTTGGTTGGCCATCATCTTGACAGTTAATGATAGTGTCAAAGTTTTGAAAATGAAATGAAGATTTGAGTGGACTAATCCCCAAACCAAAAAAGATGGTTTTATAAGTAGAGATCAATTCTGTCATCAGTCTTCCAATCTATTGCAACTGGAAATTAAGTTCAAGTAAAGAAACAGCTTATTCCAACATTATCGCTTAACAAGGGTTTAAATACCACATCAGTAGCGACACAAATAGAGAGAAATTAGGTCTGTAGTAAAAATGTAAACAGTTCCATTTATGCTCCCTTTCCTCATAAAAAAAGTTGACAAAAACAATTATATGAGGTCCTTAAAATTGTCCATGGAATATTTTGATTCCATGGACAAATAATAAGTGAGTGCATAAATAAATATTTATCTTTGAAAAGGCCACCATGTTATGAATAGCAATTTGGGTAACTCACGCTTACACCTTCTTCCATAAACCATAATCCTAAATTAGACTACATGGATATGGTACGTATAATAGTCTCTAGTCTTAGTGGAAAAAGATAGTTCATCATGGGAACTTTTGCCTACAAAGTATCCTGAGAGGTTTGGTACATCTGGGGAAGCCATCTCGCAGCAGAGAATGATGGCAGCATAGGAAATGAAAACACACTTCCTCTGGCAGCATCTCCAGACTGAAATCTTTGGGGTGTTCAGGATTTGAAAAAAAAAAAAAAGATTCTCCATAGACACCACATTTGTTTCATTAAAAAAAAATAGAGCTCAAATCCTAAATTTCTCTGAAAATACAGCCTGATTTCACACTAAATGGTGATTAAGACCCAAGAGGAGATGCTTCCTCCAGAGTGCAGCCACCCCTCCCCCAGATTTCTTTAGCCAAAGAAGTGCTATGAGGTATAAGATTGTCCCGACCTTGTGCAGGAGTCTCAGTGGGATCCCTGGGATCTTTCTGTTCATCTCCAAGTCATATCCAGGAGCAATATCTTCCAGTTTCTTCCCCAGCCATACTCCCAAGAACCATCAGGGAGACCACAGGGAAAATTAGCATTTTGTACAACTTTTGCTGATGTCCAACATTAACATGTGGCATCCCCTTGTTACCAGAAAGGCAATCTATTTTTTCAATCATTACCAACTTGAATTTAATTCTGGGCAGTGCCCCTGAGGGGAGAAAAAAAAAAAATATACAACAAAAAAATCTATGCCTTTCCCATCACTATCCCTTTAGTTATCCTGTCCCCTACTGCAGCAAGAGACCTGCCACTAGCAATTTCCCAAACCACTCATTTATTTCCAGGGCTGTGCTGTGAAGCCTCATTCTTCAAACATAACGAATCCAGCAACTTCATGAGTTGGGCTATTGCAGATTGTTCCCTGTGACTGCAAATGGGAATGGTCTGCACAAATGAAAGCCCAGATCTCTGCTATTGCAAGTAAAAGAGTCCGGGTGAAATATCTACCGAGGAATATATTTTATGTGTTTTCTTTAACTGTCCATCCAAAAAGTGCTGAGTGATAGTCGGGTGCTGTTAGGAAGCACTGATAACTGCTTTACATTTATAAACTACCATCCATCTAGATGGACCCCCAAAGTACTTTATAAACTTTACTAATTGGTTGTTTCAACTCCACACATCACCTTACATCTATCTATCTGTTTACAGCTATAGCCATATAGAGAGCATTTCTCTCACCACTAAAGGGTGGCTATTTCGGATTTGGCATGTAACAGATGTTTAAGAGCTCACATCAATGTGGAGTAACAACTTCATGGCTTAGCCCTGCTTCTCTTCTGTAGCTCTGTTGACTTCGGCATGAATTAAAACTAGGGAGCATCCAACGAAGCCGCTAAGAAACCAGG
Source organism: Gymnogyps californianus (assembly GCF_018139145.2). Lineage (NCBI taxonomy): Eukaryota > Metazoa > Chordata > Aves > Accipitriformes > Cathartidae > Gymnogyps > Gymnogyps californianus. The sequence continues at coordinate 76,104,346 of NC_059500.1, read as the reverse complement.
TCAAAAAGACAAGGAGGTGATTTTTCATGTAACAAAGCAGATTTAGGCATCTCATTGCCACCAGCTGCTGTAGATGTTAAAAGTTTACATAGATATGTGGAGAACTTCACAAGGTCATGGAAAATCTTGGTTCCACACCCAGCTCTGCCACGGAGATTTCCAGTGGCTCTGGGAAGATTACTTTTGGCAGACCTAGTCCCCCTTACATCACAGCTAGATTTTAGGTGTCTGTGGAAGTTTTCCTATTGCAATTTCCACACAGAGGACCCAGCAGAAGGGCCTCTTGGTTGGGCAGTGGCATGCAAATGCACATCAGGGGATGTTGGCTCTGTAATCTCTCACTGACTTATTACAAGGCTAATTTGTCCAGTTTTTAATCCCTCTTTACTACCTGTACTGCTGTAAAGTCCTGAGTTGAAGCTACCATTACACTGATACAGAATCACGAGATGGTAGTTGGGCCAACCAGTTTGCAGTTAAAATACCTAACCAGTGACTAGTAAAGATAAAGACATGCTGAAGGGAGAAGGAGGTGGTGAGGAGCGTGCTGTGAGCCCCAGGGGACAGGTGTACTGCTCCTCTCCCCAGGTGAAATGGAAAAGGTTTACTCAGTGCTTCTTCGTCCCAGAATTTTTTTAAATAAGAAGCACATGTGTCACTTTAAACAGTCATTTGACAGTTTGTTTCACATTTGTTTTGGGTTTAGATCAAAATTGGATTCTGTTAAGTTCCAGTTTGTATTTTGCTGTAGGAGGCATTTAGATTAGACAGCCTCTGCTCTCCTGAAATATACCCAAACATCTGACATGATTGTCTGTGGTCAGACTATGATTTCTTTTTTTCTTTTTTGTCCAGAGGATATGTCCAGACAGCAATCTATATTTGTGTGAAATTAGGATCCATTCAGCACCCTGTAAAAAATCTAAACTAAAAGATTGTTAGCCATGATTACCATATTATTTATTATTATTGTGTGATGTTGAGACTATGTTTGGAATGGGAATCCAGTTAGCTTAGTTCTGCCTTTGTCCATTGGATGAGACATTAATTTCAGGGCCACTCTCCACCTTGTCTGAATAGCTACAAGAAAAGAAATATGCTCATGGACCTTCGTGTTTTTGAGACGGTTTGTCACATATAATTTGTTTTCTCATGAAAGGACACTACTGGCTGCTAAGCAACACAGTAGCTGTGTTTACGTGTACATTTATATATGCACATATACATACATATGCAGACACACAGAGTATTTACTCAAGGACAAGAGTCCTCATCAGACTGGCTTTCAACTCAGAGTAATTCTATTAATTAGGGCTGCAGTTACTGTCCCCCTTCAGCTTCCCCCACCTTACCCCTCTTCTTCTTTCTTCTGTTGCAACTATTACTATTTTTAATTAACGTGCCAAAATATTCACTCCTAACTATAACAAGAAAAGAGAAAGACAAAAGGGCAGAAGAGAGGACAGGAGTTCTGGTGAGAAAGACAACTTGTTTAGCTAACTGTCGTGGTTTAACCCCAGCCAGCAGCCAAGCACCACGTAGCCGCTTCCCCTCCCCCCTCCCAGTGGGATGGGGAGGAGGAAAAAAAAAAGGGAAAACTCGTGGGTTGAGATAAGAACAGTTTAATAATTAAAGTAAAATAAAATATAATACTACTACTAATAATAATAATAATTGTAATGAAAAGGAATATAACAAAAAAAAAAAACCGCCCAAGAAAAGACAAGTGATGCACAATGCAGTTGCTCACCACCTGCTGACCGATGCCAGAGCCGCAATCCGTGCCTCCCGACCAACTCCCCCCTGTTTATATACTGGACATGACGTTCCATGGTATGGAATACCCCTTTGGCTAGTTCGGGTCAGCTGCCCCAGCTATGCTCCCTCCCAGCTTCTTGCACACCTGCTTGCTGGCAGAGCATGGGAAACTAAAAAGTCCTTGGCTTAAGATAAGCGCTACTTAGCAACAACTAAAACATCAGAGTGTTATCAACAACATTCTCACACTAAATCCAAAACCCAGCACTGTACCAGCTACTAAGAGGAGAGTTAACTCTGTCCCAGCCGAAACCAGGACAATATCCACCCCTTATTCTATACCATTTACGTTATGCCCAGATCCCACACTTTCTGATACATTTTCAATTAATCACCATCACTTTTCCTGTCTTTTAATATATACACACAGATATCATTCCCACGGTCTATGGGCCATCTCTATCAAATGTCTGTTGAGTTCATGCAGTCCATGACTTTGGGCTCCATCTATCGTAACAGTCTGTCTGGGCAGGAGGGATGGTGCAAAGTCCGCTCAGTCGGCAGAACAGGATTGGGCTTTGGTGTGATGTGGCAGGCAGGTGACATTGGGCGCAGCAGGCAGATGGTGTGTGGTGTTGGATTGTTGCATGCTGAAGTCAGTCCTGGTTCCATCACTACTGCACTTCACTCAGTTTTGTCAAAGTTCATTCTTCATTAATCTAAGTAATTCTTACTGTAATACCAGTAATATAGCACATAACAGTTATAATAATGATGACATACAGTGGCAAGATTATATAGCAATTAATATCATACAATTTAATCTATTGGCTGTTCTCACCTAAAATCAAATCCCCTTGAGGCACACATCGGACTTCCCCATCCTTCCGCATCACCCACCAAGTGCACCCAGGTCCTTGAGCAAAAGCAATCCCACGAATGGGTTTGCCTTTGCCTGAGGCAGGAGTGACCCAAACTGTTTTTCCTAGCATATTTTTTATGTGCACCACAGGAACTTTATCCCCTTCTACAGTACGTAAAAATTCTGATTGGGCAGGGCCAGCTCGATTGACAGATCCTCTAGTGTTGACTAACCAGGTGGCCTTTGCTAGATGTGTATCCCAATGTTTGAAGGTCCCACCACCCATTGCTCTCAATGTAGTCTTTAACAATCCATTGTATCGCTCGATTTTCCCACAGGCTGGTGCATGATAGGGGATGTGATACACCCACTCAATGCCATGCTCTTTGGCCCAGGTGTCTATGAGATTGTTCCGGAAATGAGTCCCATTGTCTGACTCAATTCTTTCTGGGGTTCCATGTCGCCATAAGATTTGCTTCTCAAGGCCCAGGACAGCGTTCTGGGTGGTGGCATGGGGCACGGGATATGTTTCCAGCCAGCCGGTGGTTGCTTCCACCATTGTAAGCACATAGCGCTTGCCTTGACGGGTTTGTGGGAGTGTGATCTAGTCAATCTGCCAGGCCTCTCCATATTTGTATTTCAGCCATTGTCCCTCATAGCAAAGAGGCTTTAACCGCTTGGCTTGCTTGATTGCAGCGCATGTTTCACATTCATGGATAACCTGTGCGATAGTGTCCATGGTCAGGTCCACCCCTCGATCACGAGCCCATCTATATGTTGCATCTCTTCCCTGATGGCCTGAGGTGTCATGGGCCCACCGAGCCAGATATAATTCACCCTTATGCTGCCAATCCACATCTACCTGAGCTACTTCAATCCTAGCAGCCTTGTCTACCTGTTGATTGTTTTGATGTTCTTCAGTGGCCCGGCTCTTGGGTACGTGGGCATCTACATGATGTACTTTCACAACCAGGTTCTCTAGCCGGGCAGCAATATCTTGCCACAATGGGGCAGCCCAGATGGGTTTACCTCTGCGTTGCCAATTACTCCGCTTCCATTGCTGCAACCACCCCCACAGAGCATTTGCCACCATCCATGAGTCAGTATAGAGATAAAGTATTGGCCATTTTTCTCGTTCAGCAATGTCTAAAGCCAGCTGGATGGCTTTCACCTCTGCAAACTGACTCGATTCACCTTCTCCTTCTGCAGTTTCTGCAACTTGTTGCATAGGACTCCATACAGCCGCCTTCCACCTTCGATGCTTTCCTACAATGCGACAGGACCCATCAGTGAACAGGGCATATTGCCTCTCATGTTCTGGCAGTTTATTATACAGTGGGGCCTCTTCAGCACGCGTTACCTCCTCCTCTGGCGATATTCCAACATCTTTGCCTTCTGGCCAGTCTGTGATCACCTCCAAAATTCCTGGGCGACTGGGGTTTCCTATTCGACTTCATTGTGTGATCAGTGCAACCCACTTACTCCATGTAGCATCGGTTGCATGATGTGTAGAAGGGACCTTCCCTTTGAACATGCAGCCCAGCACGGGCAGTCGGGGTGCCAACAGGAGCTGTGTTTCAGTACCAACCACTTCTGAAGCAGCTTGAACTCCTTCATATGCTGCTAATATCTCCTTTTCAGTTGGAGTATAGCGGGCCTCAGATCCCCGATATCCCCGACTCCAAAACCCTAGGGGTTGACCTCGGGTCTCCCCTGGTGCTTTCTGCCAGAGACTCCAGGTAGGGCCATTCTCCCCGGCTGCGGTGTAGAGCACATTTTGAACATCTGGTCCTGCCCGGACTGGCCCAAGGGCTACTGCATGAACTATCTCCCGTTTAATCTGTTCAAAGGCTTGTTGTTGCTCAGGGCCCCATTTAAAATCGTTCTTCTTCCGGGTCACTTGATAGAGAGGGCTTACAATCAGACTATAATTTGGAATATGCATTCTCCAAAAACCTACAACCCCTAAGAAAGCTTGTGTTTCCTTTTTCTTAGATGGTGGAGACATAGCTGCTATTTTGATGATCACATCCATTGGGATGTGATGACGTCCATCTTGCCATTTTATTCCTAAAAACTGAATCTCCTGTGCGGGTCCCTTCACCTTACTCTGTTTTATGGCAAAACCAGCTTTCAGAAGGATTTGGATTATTTTCTTCCCTTTCTCAAAAACTTCTTCTGCTGTGTTGCCCCATACGATGATGTCATCAATGTATTGCAGGTGTTCTGGAGCTCCACTTTTTTCCAGTGCAGTCTGGATTAGTCCATGGCAAATGGTGGGGCTGTGTTTCCACCCCTGGGGCAGTCGATTCCAGGTGTACTGGACGCCCCTCCAAGTGAAAGCAAACTGTGGCCGGCACTCTGCTGCCAAAGGGATTGAGAAAAATGCATTAGCGATATCAATTGTGGCGTACCACTTGGCTGCCTTTGACTCCAGTTCATATTGAAGTTCTAGCATGTCTGGCACGGCAGCACTCAGCGGTGGTGTGACTTCATTCAGGCCACGATAGTCTACTGTTAGTCTCCATTCTCCATTAGACTTTCGCACTGGCCAAATGGGGCTGTTAAAGGGTGAGTGAGTCCTGCTGATCACTCCTTGGCTCTCCAGTCGACGAATCAGCGTATGGATGGGAATCAGGGAGTCTCGGTTGGTGCGATATTGCCGCCGGTGCACCCTTGTGGTAGCGATTGGCACCTGTTGTTCTTCGACCCTCAGCAACCCCACAACCAAAGGGTCCTCAGAGAGTCCAGGCAAGGTGGACAACTGTTCAATTCCCTCTGTCTCCAAGGCAGCTATACCAAAGGCCCACCGATACCCCTTTGGGTCCTTGAAATACCATCTCCTGAGACAGTCTATGCCAAGAATGCGTGGGGCCTCTGGGCCAGTCACAATGGGGTGTTTTTGCCACTCATTCCCAGTTAGGCTTACTTCAGCCTCCAATACAGTTAGCTGTTGAGATCCCCCTGTCACACCAGAGATACAAATGGGTTCTGCCCCTTTATAGCTTGATGGCATTAGAGTACACTGTGCACCGGTGTCCACTACAGCTTTATACTCCTGTGGGTCTGATGTGCCAGGCCATCAGATCCACACAGTCCAGTAAACCCGGTTGTCCCTCTCCTCCGCCTGGCTGGAGGCAGGGCCCCTCTAGTCCCGGTCATAGGATTCTCCACTCACTTGTTGTAAAAGCGGATTAGAATTCCTTTTCATAGAATCAGGAGTATGATCAGCCCTTCCACTCTGTCGGCCACACCGCTCGCAGTGCTCACTGGAGGCTGAAGCAGCAATTTTCCTGGAAGAACCCTCATTTGTGATTGTTTTTTCTCGCAATTCACGTACCCGTGCATCTGGGACCGAGGTAGGTTTTCCATCCCACTTCCTCATATCCTCTCCGTGGTCAAGCAGGTAAAACCACAGGGTACCCCGTGGTATATACCTTCTCTCTCCTCTCTCTTGCCCAGAAGAATACCTTCTCCTAATAGCTGAGGTACTGGTCCGTACAGGTGGGCGGCCAAACTTATCCTCAAATCGCTGGAACTCTTGGGACCATTTTGGCTAGTATGTCTGGCAGTTTCTCCACAGCCGCGACGAGGGAGGAAGAGAGACTTTCTTCGTATTGCCGAAGTCGGTGAGCCAATTCATCTACTGTTGGTCCCTCCTCGTCTTTCCAGTCCATTACTGCCAATGCATTGGCATACGACGATGGTGCGCTTCATACAAACTTCCGCCACATGGGTCATGTGCAGTGGACTTCATCTGGATCTCTGCATAACCACCCATCGTCTGGGTCATAATAAACCATCTCCTGCACAGCTAATTCCCTCAGGTACTGGATACCTCTCTCCATGGTGGTCCACTTGCCTGGGTGACATACAACATCTTCCTTGAAGGGGTACCTTTCCCTCACGCCCAATAGAAGTCGCCTCCAGAGGCTGAGGGCTTGTGTCTTTTTTCCAATTGCCTTGTCAATGCCCCCTTCCCTAGGAAGGGATCCCAATTGCTTGGCTTCCTTACCCTCTAATTCCAAGCTACTTGCCCCATTATCCCAGCATCGGAGCAGCCAGGTGATAATGTGCTCGCCTGGACTATGGCTGAAGTCTTTTTGCATATCTTGCAGCTCACTCGGGGATAGGGATCGGGTGATTATCTCTGGTTCTGCCTCTTCCTCCTGTTCTTGTGATGGCCCTGCTTCACCTTCATCCTTCGCTAAGCGAACTGATTTTTTTGAGTATTTCTTCTTCTGTATAGGGGCAATTGATATTGGCACCGGTTGATCCTCTAGTTCAGCTGCATCATCCATCGCCAAGGTTTGAGTTGCCACAGTGCCTGTTGCTGGGGTTTGAGTAGCCACAGTGCTTGTCATAGGGATTAGAGTAGCTGCAGTAGCTGTCACCAGAGTTTGAGTAGCCACACTGCTTGTCGCTGGGGTTTGAGTAGCTGCAGTGCCTGTTGCCAGAGTTTGAGTAGCTGCAGTGCCTGTCACTAGGGTTGGAGTAGCTGCAGTCGTGGGAGCTGATCTCTGGGTGGTATTTTTAAATAGTTGTTTAACCCTAGACAAGATCTGAATCACGTTCAGGAACAGGCTGATTCCTAGCAATAGGACCATGCTGAGTTCAACATCCCAAGGATATTCAAAATTTACAAACTCCTTCAATGCTATTGTAATTAACCTGGCAGAGAAAAGGAAGATGTGGGAAGATGTCTCCCCAATAGGTTGGCTCCCCGAGGAGAAAAGGTAGAAAGTGCAATTGTTAATATTCTCTAGGAGATAGCACCCGAAGTACGGAGATCTCTCCTCCATAGATTGGCTCCCAGAGGAGAAAAGGTAAAAGGTACAATTATTAATAGTCTCCCATAGGTGGCTCCCGAAGTACAGAGGTGACAACAATGCTGAGTACAAACACCCGATTAATTTCACGGCCTGCACTTCTATCATATCATAGGCCAGTGTTACAAACAACAATGTGATAACTCTAGCCCGGTTCCCACCGATGATAAACAGCACAACAGGGAGCATATACTGCAAGTAGGGCATTACATAATGCAACTTCAAGAACCACAACACCAACTTTGAGAGCAAACGAACCCACATTGTAACCAGTAACTATCAAACCAATACAAAGAATACTTATAACAAGTTTGTTTTAACACACTCTGATCAGCTCCGTCGTTATCTCAACTCTTCGAGCCCCACGTTGGGCGCCAAAAGGGCTGTCGTGGTTTAACCCCAGCCAGCAACTCAGCACCACGCAGCCGTTTCCCCCTCCCCCCTCCCAGTGGGGTGAGGAGGAGGAAAGGAAAAAAAAAAAAGTAAAACTCGTGGGTTGAGATAAGAACAGTTTACTAACTAAAGTAAAATATAATACTAACAATAGTAATAATGAAATATAATAATAATAGTAATGAAAAGGAATATAACAAAAAAAGGAAAGGGGGGGGGAAAGAAAAAAAAAACAGTGATGCACAATGCAACTGCTCACCACCCGCTGACCAATGCCCAGTTAGTTCCCGAGCCGCGATCAGTGCCGCCCGGCCAACTCCCCCCAGTTTATATACTGGGCATGACGTTCCATGGTATGGAATATCCCTTTGGCTAGTTCGGGTCAGCTGCCCTGGCCATGCTCCCTCCCAGCTTCTTGCACACCTGCTTGCTGGCAGAGCATGGGAAACTGAAAAGTCCTTGGCTTAAGATAAGCGCTACTTAGCAACAACTAAAACATCAGCATGTTATCAACATTATTCTCACACTAAATCCAAAACCCAGCACTGTACCAGCTACTAAAACGAAAGTTAACTCTGTCCCAGCTGAAACCAGGACAGCAGCATTTCTCCTTTTGCCTGGTTTTTTCTAATGCTGAAAATAGTGGACAGTTTCTCAGCTGATGGGTACTGTTTCCTTTTACTTGAGTATCTAATGACAGCAGTTGAGGAGGAAGGGGGGTGTTGGGCAGAAGGAAGTTAATTAATTTCAGGGTTTTTAATCTCTTTTCTTTTGTACCAAACCATAACACAAAAATTGTTTGGGAGCCAGAACATGTACCTCCAGTAATCGAAAGAGAGGCAAGGATCTGACTAATAGATATTACATTCCATTATATGGTCTTGAAGTCAATAAACATTAGGTTACCTTCATGCAGTGAAAAAAGACCAAATTTATTAAAAAATCTTATCTGGAGGGTTTCATTTCAATAAGATATGAATTTGCATATTTTAACAATAACCTCCCATCATTCTGTCTGATCTGTGCTCAGTTGGCCATACAGATCACTTTATCTTGAATAGATTATCACCGGTTTAATAAATCCTTCATAATATGCAGGTATAACAATGGTACTTCATTGGATAAAGGAGGTATTAAAGTTCTTTTTCTGGAAATAGGGGTGGCCCAGCTAGTGATTAACTTTATACCTCTGTACATCCCTGTGCTGAATACGTGATTGAAGGAGAGTATTCCCATTATTCACATTCAAAACGGACCAGCTCTTCAGAGCGCCTGTTAACTCCTCATTGCCCATGGCAGCTGTGCAGACATGGGAGTCAACAAAGCCAAGGCTGCCAGGGATGTTATCTCCAGCAGTGGCCAATACCTGACACGTCAGGAAAAGGCAACACTTTTCCCCCAAGCCGAGTCCCTCTCTGTGTACAGAGTGTGATCAGTGCCGAGCTGTTTCATATAGGAGGCACTTTCTCCATGCTAGATGGAAGTAGGGTCAACACACTGCTCAGCAAAGAGCCAAAAAGGCTTCTAGGCATATAGCTTAGATATCCCGTTTTCAACGAAAAAGCAGAATTATTCTCCCTTGTCTCCTCTCCCAGGCTTTGACTTACTCTCTGCTTCTACTTTCCACACAGAAGCTCATTTTCCACTGGTTGCCCTTTACAAGAGATGAGTCCATCCCACAACTCCTGTGTCCTGTCTTGTCATCTCAAAACATTTGGTTGGGAGCAGCACGCTCAGACCCTCCGCAGGAGCAAAACAAGTCTCTGCCAAATCACAGGGCTGGCTTTTGCCTCCTGCAGTCTCCACGGGGACAGACTGTTATTTACACATGCCTGCCGTTCGAGGCTCCTTACCACTTTTCTCATGAGACACAGGGCAGAGCATTAGTAGCAGTGCACTAGTGACGGGGGCAAATATAATTTTTATGTTGTCCTGCAATTTTTGATTTCTGCATTTTTGTTTCTTTATTTATATTTGCACCCTGACTTGAAAAAAACCTGATACTCTTCCTCTCTTGGGTACCCAATACAGAGCAGGCAGCTGTGAGCATTAACTGTCTACACACAAAGCCTGACAACCTGCAGGCTACTGTGGCATTAAGCCCAAGCTTGTAGACCTTAATGAGAGATAATGTTCGCTCAGGACCAGCTCTGTGGTCACACAGATCTGGACTGCCTCACATCTGACCAGCTGGGAGCACAGGAATAATGAATTTTGGGGCTGAGTGTGCATGCATGTATGAGAAAGAGAGAGTATGTCACACACACGTTCCCCAAGATACACTTAAGAGCAACTAAAACTTTTCATACTCTCTCCCTCTTTTGTTTTCTTTTTCTCTGCTCAAGCTGTGTTCGTGCTTGTTTTTCCAAAGCTCCCATCATGAGCTTTTTGCTTTTCCAGAGCCAACATGTCGGTGTGCTGCTTGACAGTGGGAGCACAGCAAGGCTAGTGAATAATGGAAAGTTATTGACCTATAATAACCTGGCATTATTGACCATAAATGATTTAGTTAAAACACACGTGCACACACCATCTCATGTGAAGCAGCTGAATTTTGAATTCCCTTTGTCCAGCACTCGCTTAATGGAGCTTTTTGGCCCGGCATGAAATTAATGTTAATCAAAACAACATTTCTGATGATACTCTAATAAGATTCTTGTGGGGAATGAGCACAATACCTGGAGCCACAAGCAAATTGTCCTGAGTCTTTACTCAAAGCTCCATGAGGGCACAAACCTTTTCTGAGCTTTAGCAAAGTTCACAGATTTTAAGGCTGAGGAGGACAGTTTTCATCAAGCAGCCTGACCCCTGCTGTAAGGTAGGCTAGAGACTAATGAATACCAGGACCAATAACCTGTCATCGAACCGGAGTACAACATTTAGGGAGAAGGAAAAACATCTGGTTTTGATGTCAGACTTCCCACTCTCCTATTATTTTTCATTTCTGCTGAGCCAGCTCTTCCCCTCCAAAGTGGAAGCTTTGACATCAGCTCCTTTGGAGCCACAAAATGTTGGTCGCCCTGCTGGAAAGCCTCCTTAGGGCTCATGCCTGGCCTCAGGTCCCCATCGTCTGGTTGGATCTGCAGGGTCAGGCATCCCTATCTCCGATGAAACCCCAACAACTTCCTGTGTCTGAATGGAGCCCTGTAGAAGTGCAGATGCCTGGACTGGTGAGCTTGGCTGGGTCAGATAAAGATGTGAGTGAGTAACTGTTTAATTGAGCCAGATTTCTGAATGAGATATAATCCCAGCCACTAGCACAACTGCCATATGCCCTCCTAAGCTGGCTGTGTTTGTGTCAGGACCTGAATTTTGTGGCTGGCACCTATTATGGAAAGTTTCTGCCCAGCTTTTGACAGATAAAACTTTGCAGCTTGGACCTGTTCCTGATTATCTATCAGTGCTCAACAAACAGCCGTAAAAGCTTCTCATTAGCTTTGTGGGTGCTGTTCTTTATATACAAAATAGCCAGGCTAGCTGTGCCTGGTGTACTTTGTTTTTCAGGGTCAGATGGACGAAAGAAAGGATTGCTTTGTTTTCAGATTTGCCTGACTTGGAGCTCTTGAGAGATGATGCAAGAACAAAATTTTAACTCTCAGTGGTGCTGACCTGTGGTACGGAAGCAGCTATGAATTAGCATTTACAGCACAGAAAAGTGTCAAGATGGAGGGATTAATTCCCTTGCTTTTCCAAGTTCAGGGCAGATTTTTCCTACTGACTCCAGCAGGCAGTGGAAGCGCCTGGAGCCGCTCCCACAGTCCAAAATCACTGCAGACAATCGCTGGAGTCAAAGGTGCGATCCAGTCTGTGTACTGAAGTAACTAACTCTTGAGTACATTTTAAGTAACTAACGAAGCAGGCTTCCCAGAGTAAATCCTTAATTTCTCCATCTAGGAAATTGAGTCTGCATAATTTAGTTGTCTAAATTCAGGCAGCCAAGAGCTCCCTCTGGAGGTCTCCAAGCAGACAGTTTCTCTGCATGGGCACGGCCAGGCGCTTACTTCAGAAAGGCAATTTCATGAGCTATCTGAGATTTAAGTACAAGCTAAGTCTTTTCATTAAGCAGATAGGATCTCTCCCAAAATTTCCAATTTTCCTTCCAGTATTAGAGCTAAACTAGGGGGTAAGGCCAGCTGGAAAGAAACAATTTAGTTTCTCTCTAAGGTCAGGTAAGGGGCATGATAACCTAGGATATAGCCTCCCTGTCTCTAAAAAAATCACTGGGAGCAGTGGGAGAAGCACAGTGTCTCATCTGTATGTGCACACCGTTGTTCATTTGTGCATACTCCTGAGAACAGCACAAAATACCTGACTATAGCGGTATATGACACCGATGTCCAAGATGGCTTCCAGCTCTGTCCTTCCTTCCTCTCTGTATAACTGACTATTATACTGGCATTATCTGTGCCTTGATACCTTGGATTTATGGAGCTTCTAACAAATATAAGTTCCCCTTTGCACACACCCCATTTAATCAAAACCCTGCTGGTTTAAGCAGTCTGTTTTATTAAATTACCAACCTATGAAGCCATTAACTCAATTAGAAGCAGCAGTTCTGTAGTCTTGAACAACCAAGGGGTAATATTGCAGTGGTATATGTTATGCAGAGTATGGCACGTTATAATAACACTGAGAGCTTATATAGCATTTTAGAAATTTACAATTTTGTAGGAATAATATCTAATTAATCCTCACAATGGGCCCTGAAGGTAAAGATTACTGTGTAACCCCTTTTTCCATGGAGGAAACTAAGTGGGGAAGAAGATGATAGGTAATAGACTTCGAAAAAGAGTTCAAGGCCGTATCTTTCCACACTCTGCATTAAGTAGACTTCACACTTTCCAAATTGCTCCTTTCCTTCTGAGAAAATCAACATCAAGTGACCATTATCTCCCTTTCCTGTTTCCATATTGTAATGTGTAATGGGCTGAGTTTATTTTAAAACATCTCTTCCTTTTTGGGGAGTGGGGGGGGACAGGGAGGGAGACCCCAAAGGGACATAGAAATCTTACAAGAGTAGATTACACCCATTACACATAAGCACCTTTGGTAACTGCCTTTAGTGCTTGCTGTGGTTGTCTTGTGCTTCTGGGTGCTTTTGGGAATCAAACACGCATGGTTTCAAAATCAGCGCCAATTCATGACCATCATTTCCCACAACTGTGTTAACCCAAGAAATTTTACTTTTCACTGTCAGGGTAGAAAAACCCACAAGTTTACCTGTGTCACCTCAGTTACATGATCTGACAGCAAATAACGAGGATGGTCAGAGGAGCTCATCTATGAGCTGGGTACCTATGATCTTTCATGCAGAGACTGCAAAGATAAAAGGGTTCAGATGGGAAAAGTCATTGTATATAGGGCACAAGAATTATGGTTAGAAGTATCTTGGTAACAAAGTAAATGGCAAAGATATTCTTGCAGAGCAATATCCAACACTAAAAACAGACCTGTTGATCTCAAATGATTGTTACCATGAGGTATTATGTTTCCTTGCTAAGTAAACTAAACAAAGTGCCAGGTCCATCATACAGAAGCAACAATGAGCTGCTGACAATAAGAGCAGATCCTAAATGTAAGAATTTTGTCTAAAGATTTATGTATGTACATTTTTGTTCTATAAAATTTAGTAAAAGAATTTTTGTTTTCTTTAGTTTTCAGAAGAAAAAGGTTTTTGGGACAGCTTTTTATATTTTTACTAGGTTTTGAAAAGTAAATAATGCAGAAGTAGAGGCAATGAATAGGAACAGGAACTGGACTTGATTTGAATTTGAAAAAGAAGGTGACAGATTTAGGATCAGTATCTGCTTTAAGCAAAGTACAGAGAGGAAAGAAACAGCTTAAAACAGTGAAAAGCAAATAATGCTTCTATTAATTAACATTGCCTACTGTAAAGATGCATCAATCATAAATTATCTCAAGCAATTATGTATGATATGATAATATAAATGAGAGACTTTATTTTTACGTATTCATTTTCTTTGAGCTATATTTTGAGCATTAAGTATTTTCTTTTATTCTGGAATTAAAATTCTTGTTAAAAAGTTGCTCGGGTACAGAAGTTGAGGATTTAAGGAAAGAACCATATGTCAGGAGACTGATGGTAAAGCCCTAAAAGCTAGAAACACTGGCAGTGCTTGTAAGCAGGGCTAGATCAGGGTTACCTTTAAATACAGAGAGGTTAGCATTATACCTTAGTTCAAAGAATTAATGAGTAGTTTATTTAAAGTAGATGATCTAAAAAAAACCCCATGATTGTTCTCAGTGGTCATGGCTCCAATTTATCTCATTTCATATTTACACCATGTAGCACCCAATTCACACTGCAGAGAGAGAAAGTACAATCTGGCTGAAATTTTCAAATATGCTCAGCACCCAGTGGACCAAAATCTTTTAATTATCTGTCTGTGTATTTGAGAACATCCTGCCTTTGAAACAGAAGGTTCCTTAAGTAGTGTGATTTCTTGCTCAATTTCCCTCTCTGTGGTTTTTTTACTCTCAGCATCACATCTTGAGAATATTTCTCTGCTGTGATTTTGGAAGGATGCTGCTAGAAAGCAGCAAGCCTTGTTCTCCTCTGCGCTGGTTCAAACATTTCAATGCTGCTTAGGCTTGCTACCGATCCACACAGAAGCATCAGGCCCTGGGAGTTCAGACACATACTGTAAAAAGGTTAATTGCTAATACCGCCAGAAAAGTTTATAGCTGAACTTCTAGTGGCTCTGATCAATGCTCCTTCTTTAATCAAATGCCACAGCACAAGAAGGGGAAGGAGGGAGGAAAATGCAGTTGGATGAGTTGTCTCTTCTCGATGAGGCGTCTCTGGTTTGCCTCTTCCATCTTTATCCAAGCTGAACACACTATGCAAGAAAGCGAGGGGGTCAAGCTCGCAAGCAAGTGAAAAGCAAATGGGTGTGAGGAGGAAGGGAGTAAATAACTTGGAGCTATATCGGCTGTGATGCCAGAGGTGGCATGCTGCTTCTGGCCACTAACAGATGTGGACAGGTGAACCTTTACACCAAATTAATCATCATATTTATTCTAATTGTATTGTAATAGTCCCCCAGGAGCTCAGTTCAAATGAGCTTGACATTATTAAAATTTTAATGCCCAGTTTTCATAGCTGAATGAATATTTAAATGGTATGTCCCAGACTTAAGTTATGATGATGAAGAAATTAATGGAATGTCTTGTTTAATGCTTTGGTACATGTTGATGCAAAAAAAAAGAAAAAAAAAGTGGTTGTTCAGGGTGGAAGAGAAAGAAAGGCAATGTTTAGGCATAATTAGAGGAGGAAAGCATCAGCGATGCATTAGTATCAGACATTGCTCTTGTTGGATAGCTCTCAGCAGAGAGGAAATATTTATCATTCGGGAGGGGGGAACCAGGGTGCGGTCAGGGACCAGAAGAGAAGGAGCTCCACATGAATGACAGATCAGAAACGAATCCCTGGGAGTCTCCGACCACATCCCTACACGGTGGAATGAGATTGCTAGCCTTTGCTGGCTGGAACAGACACAGAAAACCACCTCTGTTACTCAACCAGGGTGTTTGTTTATTGTAAGTACTCAGATCAACTTTGAAGGATGGCATAATTAATCAGCGATACTCATCAGTCTGGTAATTATGTTAGATAATTGTCAAAACATAGGACGACATGATTACCAGTTATACATGGATGGGGGTGAGGGGTAGCTCCTTTTGCATTGGAGGGCCTGATTCTGTATGGGCTGAAACCAGCACAGGGAATTGCATTGACTCTGAGGATCTGGAATACTGGAAAGATTGTGGGGTTTGGTTTTGGTTTTTAAGCCTTCCATGCTTTCCCCAACTCAGGAAATGTTTGGGAAGCTAAGGATTTTTGTTTTCTTCTCTTTTTGAAGGCTATACTAATATTTGCAAGGTTCCTGCTTGTGCTTATTCATTTGCTGTTAGGAACAGAGGACTAACTTTGGCAGCTGGATGGGCTTAAAATCCCCCCAATATGCATTTCCTAGCTGTGAAAGAGCACTGAAGAAAAAGTTAATGCTCTAAGCCCTTTCACAGAAGATTTTCTTTAAAGGGGCACTGTCAAGATTAAGATAATCTTATTCTTTCTCTGAGTCTTTCCTTGTTTGTTTTTTTTTAATTATTTTTTGTTATTTTCCTTTTGCCAGCCCCTTCAGGAACTGCAGCCCTGATCCAGTGCACAGCTAAGGGGTTTATCTTTAGGCAAGGTTTTCACACATCTAATTTGAGGTGTGATTTCAAATCAGTTTAGACAGACCAGTGGAGAAGGTAGCATGGCTGCTGGTTTTTTTCTGCTCAAATGGGGCTTATTTCAGGTAATCTTAAAATAATTAGACTATATTTGTTCATTAATAGAACTGAAAGGAGAGCACAACCATACCACGTGTATAATGTTAGGGATATGCCTTGAGAAGGAAGACCCCATACTTCAGAAATGCCACAGCGTCCTACTTGGAATAGATTTAGGTCTGGTCCTCCTGGGGTGCAGGACTGAGGTAATGGACTGCTATCTGTTATACTGCAGCAAGCTTACCCCACAGATGACCTTAACCCTTGGGAGAAGAGAAATTAGGGTGGGAGGAAGAGAGTGAACACATCACCCTTGACAGCAGGACCAGTGTTGGGGGGAAAATCACTTTCTGGCTCAGAGTGGATCTAGTCCAGTCTAGTTTACCAAGGAAAACCCCGATTGCAACTTTAACCCTGTGATAGCCTCTTCCAGTTCCTGGGGAGGCTATGCTTTAATTCAGGCCCTGAGGCTACCTGCACATTTATATCAGTAAGAGAGCCTTTATTTCATGATTCTGTGTGGTGGGTTGACCCTGGCTGGATGCCAGGTGCCCACCAAAGCCGCTCTATCACTCCCCCTCCTCAACTGGACAGGGGAGAGAAAATATAACGAAAGGCTCATAGGTCGAGATAAGGGCAGTTTAATAAAGCAAAAGCAAAGGTCGCACGCGAAAGCAAAGGAAAACAAAAGATTTTATTCTCTACTTCCCATCAGCAGGCGATGTTCGGCCACTTCCCGGGAAGCAGGGCTTCAGTACGCGAAGTGGTTATTCCGGAAGACAAACATAAATAACGAATGCCCCCCCTTCCTCCTCCTTCTCCTAGCTTTTATGCTGAGCAGACATCTTATGGTATGGAATACCCCTTTGGTCAGTTTGGGTCAGCTGTCCTGGCTCTGTCCCCTCCCAAGATCTTGCCCACCCCCAGCCTACTGGTGTGTGGGGGGCAATGTTGGAGAGACAGCCTTGATGCTGTGGGAGCACTGCTCAGCAGTAGCCAAAACACTGGTGTGTTATCAACACTGTTCTAGCTACCAATACAGAGCACAGCACTATGAGGGCTGCTATGGGGAAAATTAACTCCATCTCAGCTAGACCCAATACATTCTGGCAGTGGGTGAAAGCAGCTAGTTAATTTACACAGCTTACTCAGTTGTTTGTTAAATGGCAGTGCTGTGGAAAGCATTTGTCCATGGGCAAAAGGGCTGGCTGTGCTTCTTATCTTTGTGGCCAGGCATACAAAGCCACAAGCACAGAAGGTCTAATCTTCTTGGATGGATGGTGGCCAAGCTCCTTTTGCACTCAAAGCACTGAATTCAGTGGAGCTTGGCCTTGCCTATAGTCTGCAGAGTCAAGCCAAGCAAACATTAGTGGCAAAGGCAGCATTTGGATCTTGCTTCAGAAGAAGAGATAAAGCCTAGAGAATGAAGAGCACAGCAGGGAAGTGCCAACAGCCGGAGGTCATGGGCTCAGGATAAGGAAAAGATGAGAAGAGATGTTCATCTCTAAGTGAGGGGTCAGGGGTTATGTCTATAATACCTTGAGTAATACATCTCTGGCCTGCTTGCTTGCCTCACTCACATCTACACTGAAGAGGCCTCTGACCTCTATGCAGTGCGCCCAACATGCACAAAACCATGACATGCCCCATATGCAGAGAACACCCTACCTTTCCCCTTATCTGCACTTCCTCACCAAGGCAGCTCCTGAGCGTACTCCAAACTGTGCCTCTGCCTGGGTGAGCACCAGCTGCAGGCAGGGCTGGGCAACATCAGACCAGACGAACACAGAGTAAGTGTGAGACAACTCAGAAGGTCTGAGAGCAAGTTTTCAACTAGGCAGTGCAGGCACGGATAAACCTACAACTGCAAACACCCGAGCTGAATACACATTGCAAAACTGATCTAGGAACTGTCCTGGTTTCGGCTGGGATAGAGATAATTTTCTTCCTAGTTGTGGTTTAACCCCAGCCAGCAACTAAGCACCACGCAGCCACTTCCCCCTCCCCCCTCCCAGTGGGGTGGGGAGGAGGATCAGGAAAAAAAAAAAAGGAAAACTCATGGGTTGAGATAACAACAGTTTAATAACTAAAGTAAAATAAAATACACTACTAACTAATAATAATAATAATATAATAATAATTGTAATGAAAAGGAATATAACAAAAAAAGAAATAACACCCAAGAAAAGACAAGTGATGCACAATGCAATTGCTCACCACCCGCTGACTGATGCCCAAGCACCGATCCGTGCCCCTGGCCAACTCCCCCCTGTTTATATACTGGGCATGACGTTCCATGGTATGGAATACCCCTTTGGCTAGTTCGGGTCAGCTGCCCCGGCCATGCTCCCTCCCAGCTTCTTGCACACCTGCTTGCTGGCAGAGCAGGGGAAGCTGAAAAGTCCTTGGCTTAAGATAAGCGCTACTTAGCAACAACTAAAACATCAGGGTGTTATCAACAACATTCTCACACTAAATCCAAAACACAGCACTGTACCAGCTACTAAGAAGAGAGTTAACTCTATCCCAGCTGAAACCAGGACACTAGTAGCTGGTATAGTGCTGTGTTTTGGATTTAGTAGGAAAATAATGTTGATAACACACTGATGTTTTTAGTTGTTGCTAAGTAGTGTTTATACTAAGTCAAGGATTTTTCAGCTTCTCATGCCCAGCCAGCAAGAAGGCTGGAAGGGCACAAGAAGTTGGGAGGGGACACAGCCAGGACAGCTGACCCAAACTGGCCAAAGGGATATTCCATACCATATGACATCTTGCCCAGTATATAAACTGGGGGGAGTTGGATGGGAGGAGCGGATCGCTGCTCGGGAACTAACTGGGCATTGGTCGGCGAGTGGTGAGCAATTGCATTGTGCATTGCTTGTTTTGTATAGTCTAATTCTTTTAGTATTATTATTGTCATATTATCATTATCATTATTTTTCATTCCTTTCTGTCCTATTAAACTGTCTTTATCTCAACCCACAAGGTTTTTGTTTTGGGGGTTTTTTGGGTTTTTTTCGATTCTCTCCTCCATCCCACTGGGTGGGGGGAGTGAGCGAGCGGCTGCGTGGTGCTTAGCTGCCGGCTGGGGTTAAACCACGACAGTCCTTTTTGGCGCCCAACATGGGGCTCGACGGGTTGAGATAATGACAAATCTGACTGGAATGTGTTAGAACAAATTTGTTATAAACATACATTATATTAGTTCAATAGTCGCTGGTCACAATGTTGATGTATTTGCTCTCAAAGTTGGTGCGCTTGTTCTTAAAGGTGCGTTATGTAATACCTTACTTGCAGTATATGCTCCCTGTTGTGCTGTTTATCACCCGTGGGAACTGGGCCAGAGTTATCATGTTGTTGTACTTTGTAACAGTGGCTTATGATACGATAGAATTGCTGGTCGTGAAACTAATCTGGTATTTGTACTCAGCATTGCTGTCACCTCCGTACTTCGGGAGCCGTCTATCAGAAACTATTAATAATTACACCTTGTACCTTTTCTCCTCGGAGAGCCAAGCCACGGGGGAGACACATTTCTTCAGCTTCCCCTTCTCCTCCAGGCAAATTACAGTAGCTCTTGAGAATTTTGAATATCCTTGGGATGTTCAAACCAGCATGTTCCTATTGTTATGTCTCCTGAATGTGTTCCAGGCCTTGTTTAAGGTTAAACAACTGTTTAAGAATACCCCTCGGAAATCTGCCCCGAGGCTGGATAGTCATGGGTGGCATAGCATGTGGGAGAATATGGGCAGGTATCTAGAGAACTTCTCACCTCCAATGGTTTGGAACTTCACCCCCAAACAACTACAGGACCCTGATAAAGTGATAGAATATTTGAAAGGAAAATGCTGTGGCTATTCCAAAGAGGCACAACTTACTGCACTGTGCTGGGCCTGGCCAGTATCTACCAAACACTGCTCGATACTGTGCAGCACCCTCAGGGGGAAGGGAGGGAAAACAGACTGACAGGCACTGCAGCTACTTCAACCCCATTGACAGGCACAGCAGCTACTCCGACCCCCACAACAGCCACTGCGGCTACTCCAACCCCTGCAACAGACACTGCGGCTACTCCAACCCCTGCGACAGGCGCTGTGGCTGAACCAGAGAACCAACCTGTGCCAGTATCAGTTGCCCCTATACAGAAGAAGAAATACTCAAAAAAATCAGTTCACTTAGCGAAGGATGAAGATGAACCAGGGTCATCACGAGAACAGGAGGAAGAGGCAGAACCAGAGATAATCACCCAATCCCTATCCTTGAGTGAGCTGCGGGATATGCGAAAAGATTTCAGCCGTCGTCCAGGTGAGCACATTATCACCTGGCTGCTCCGTTGCTGAGACAATGGGGCTAGTAGCCTGGAATTAGAGGGTAAGGAAGCCAAGCAGTTGGGATCACTTGCTAGGGAAGGGGGCATTGACAAGGCCATTGGAAAAGGGACACAAGCCCTCAGCCTCTGGAGGCGACTCCTGTCAAGCGTGAAGGAAAGGTACTCCTTCAAGGAAGATGTTATATGTCAACCAGGCAAGTGGACCACCATGGAGAGAGGTATCCAGTACCTGAGGGAATTAGCCATGCTAGAGATGATTTATTATGACCCGGACAGTTCACAATTACCCAGAGATCCAGATGAAGTTCAATGCACACGACCCATGTGGCGGAAGTTTGTACGGAGCGCACCATCATCGTATGCCAACCCATTGGCAGTACTAACCTGGAAAGACAAAGAGGCACCGACAGTGGATGAAATGGCTTGCCAACTCTGGCAATATGAAGAAAATCTCTCTTCATCCCTACGAGCCTGTGTCTCGGCTGTGGAAAAACTGTCCGAAAAGTCCGAAAAACTGATCAAACTGATCAAAAAGTCCTACTCCCCACCTGTACAGACCAATATCTCAGCTATTAGGAGTGAGCATTCCTCTGATCAAGAGAGAGAATATAGAAGGTATACACCACGGGGTACCCTGTGGTTTTACCTGCGTGACCACGGAGAGGACATGGGGAAATGGGATGGAAAACCTACCTCGGTCCTAGATGCACGATTATGTGAGTTGAAAGGAAAAACAACCACAAAAGGGGATTCTTCCAGGAAAGATGCCACTCCGGTTTCCAGCAAGCAATTCCCCAGACAGAGTAGAAGGGCTTCTGACCCTCTTGAAGGGACCTCTAAGCCATTTTTACAAGAAGTGAGTGGAGAATCCTATGACCGGGACTAGAGGGGCCCTGCCTCCAGCCAGGGGGAAGAAAGGGACAACCGGGTTTATTGGACTGTGTGGATTCGATGGCCTGGCACATCAGACCCACAGGAGTATAAAGCTCTAGTAGACACCAGTGCACAGTGTACTCTAATGCCATCAAGTTATAAAGGGGCAGAACCCATCTATTTCTGGTGTGACAGGGGGATCCCAACAGCTAACTGTATTGGAGGCTGAAGTGAGCCTAACTGGGAATGAGTGGCAAAAACACCCCATTGTGACTGGTCCAGAGGCCCCATGCATTCTTGGCATAGACTGTCTCAGGAGAGGGTATTTCAAGGACCCAAAGGGGTACCGGTGGGCCTTTGGTATAGCTGCCTTGGAGACAGAGGGAATTGAACAGTTGTCCACCTTGCCTGGACTCTCTGAAGACCCTTTGGTTGTGGGGTTGCTGAGGGTCAAAGAACAACAGGTGCCAATCGCTACCACAAGGGTGCACCGGCGGCAATATCGCACCAACCGAGACTCCCTGATTCCCATCCATACGCTGATTCGTCGACTGGAGAGCCAAGGAGTAATCAGCAGGACTCACTCACCCTTTAACAGCCCCATTTGGCCAGTGCGAAAGTCTAATGGAGAATGGAGACTAACAGTAGACTATCGTGGCCTGAATGAAGTCACGCCACCGCTGAGTGCTGCTGTGCCAGACATGCTAGAACTTCAATATGAACTGGAGTCAAAAGCAGCCAAGTGGTACGCCACAATTGATATCGCTAATGCATTTTTCTCAATCCCTTTGGCAGCAGAGTGCCGGCCACAGTTTGCTTTCACTTGGAGGGGCGTCCAGTACACCTGGAATCGACTGCCCCAGGGGTGGAAACACAGCCCCACCATTTGCCATGGACTAATCCAGACTGCACTGGAAAAAGGTGGAGCTCCAGAACACCTGCAATACATTGATGACATCATTGTATGGGGCAACACAGCAGCAGAAGTTTTTGAGAAAGGGGAGAAAATAATCCAAATCCTTCTGAAAGCTGGTTTTGCCATAAAACAGAGTAAGGTGAAGGGACCCGCACAGGAGATTCAGTTTTTAGGAATAAAATGGCAAGATGGACGTCGTCACATCCCAATGGATGTGATCAACAAAATAGCAGCTATGTCTCCACCATCTAAGAAAAAGGAAACGCAAGCTTTCTTAGGGGTTGTGGGTTTTTGGAGAATGCATATTCCAAATTATAGTCTGATTGTAAGCCCTCTCTATCAAGTGACCCGGAAGAAGAACGATTTTAAATGGGGCCCTGAGCAACAACAAGCCTTTGAACAGATTAAACGGGAGATAGTTCATGCAGTAGCCCTTGGGCCAGTCCGGGCAGGACCAGATGTTCAAAATGTGCTCTACACCACAGCCGGGGAGAATGGCCCTACCTGGAGTCTCTGGCAGAAAGCACCAGGGGAGACCCGAGGTCGACCCCTAGGGTTTTGGAGTCGGGGATATCGGGGATCTGAGGCCCGCTATACTCCAACTGAAAAGGAGATATTAGCAGCATATGAAGGAGTTCAAGCTGCTTCAGAAGTGGTTGGTACTGAAACACAGCTCCTGTTGGCACCCCGACTGCCGGTGCTGGGCTGCATGTTCAAAGGGAAGGTCCCTTCTACACATCATGCAACCGATGCTACATGGAGTAAGTGGGTTGCACTGATCACACAATGAAGTCGAATAGGAAACCCCAGTCGCCCAGGAATTTTGGAGGTGATCACGGACTGGCCAGGAGGCAAAGATGTTGGAATATCGCCAGAGGAGGAGGTAACGCGTGCTGAAGAGGCCCCACTGTATAATAAACTGCCAGAACATGAGAGGCAATATGCCCTGTTCACTGATGGGTCCTGTCGCATTGTAGGAAAGCATCGAAGGTGGAAGGCTGCTGTATGGAGTCCTATGCAACAAGTTGCAGAAACTGCAGAAGGAGAAGGTGAATCGAGTCAGTTTGCAGAGGTGAAAGCCATCCAGCTGGCTTTAGACATTGCTGAACGAGAAAAATGGCCAATACTTTATCTCTATACTGACTCATGGATGGTGGCAAATGCTCTGTGGTTGCATCTATATGGACTACCTTCATATGTGTGGATTATGCTGTTGCTCTGCCCTGAAAGAGTTTGGGATTACAGTTATCTAGGCTACAAGATAATGTGGTTGCTTTCTACTAAATGCATGCAGAGTTGGCTAATAGAAAATGCCAGGGATAGAGAATTATTTTAGATAAATGTGGTTTGGGCACGTTTTAAAATTGGATGTAAATTATCTTGAAATAAACTCAAGTGTGAAATTAGGAGAGGTGAGATTGTGGAAAAGCTTATCCTTACTGATATTAGAGAAGAAGGGAGGAAAGGACAGCAGAAGATGGTTTTATATTAGAATTTGATGTGTTTATAAACAGAATTTTACATTGTGATTGCTCATGGTAGCAGCAGGGAATTAGATTTAATGAGCAGGGTGTCCCTTCAAAACTTATACCTCTACTGTCAGGATGCACAGACAAATAGACCCTTTTATATAGCTTATCATCACCAGTGGGCCAATCTTGGGGCTCTACATGCTTGAGTATACTCACTAAATGTCCAGGGACTTCTCACATATGCAAGGGGTCTGGGACTACAGACACATTTCCCAAGCTAAAGTCAGCATCCACCAGGCCCCCTTCTTTCCTAGGATAGAAAGGTCAAGCGTACA
Organism: Gymnogyps californianus; assembly: GCF_018139145.2. Taxonomy (NCBI): domain Eukaryota; kingdom Metazoa; phylum Chordata; class Aves; order Accipitriformes; family Cathartidae; genus Gymnogyps; species Gymnogyps californianus. The sequence continues at coordinate 76,080,280 of NC_059500.1, read as the reverse complement.
AGCCAGGCAAGATCCGTGAGTGCAAATAAATACCCATCTGGATGATCAGGGCACCAGTACCTTAGGGCACGCTCTGTGTGTGGTGGCACAGTCTAGCAGGTAAAAGTAGACCTATCGAACATCATTTTTACTCTGTGACTGCCAAAGCTTTAAGGGGATCTCCTGCTGTCTCTTTCACATGCAGATTCGCATATGAAACAGTACTTATAAGATATAAATACTAAAAAAAAATAAGCAGTGCTGTCTCTCTTGTTTTGGAAAATAAGGCTTTGCTGTTCCAAGCATCCTGTGTTTTGTTCCTCTTACTGTCCTTAAACCTGCCAAAGACTGAGTTCCCCCTTTACCCCTCCCCACTTCATTTAAAACCAGAGGCACCGTGAGGTTGAGTACTACATGCTCAACTTCCCCAAGTACAAACCAAAGGATTTGTTGTATTGGAAACGTTTTATTTTGCTATTAACAAGATCAGCAGTTTCTTCAAACTCAAGCCCAAACTGTTCTGCAGGAAGAAAGTTTTGGATTTGAAGCCATACGCTTCTGCGTGAGAGCCTGAACTGAACTTAAGCCTCCTCTAGGTTCATCTATATACACGACACAACTGGAAAGATGAATCGATAGTTAGACGGATGGATTGTAATGTGTTTTATATGTGTCCTGGTTTCGGCTGGGACAGAGTTAACTCTCTTCTTAGTAGCTGGTACAGTGCTGTGTTTTGGATTTAGTGTGAGAATGATGTTGATAACACTCCGATGTTTTAGTTGTTGCTAAGTAGCGCTTATCTTAAGCCAAGGACTTTTCAGTTTCCCCTGCTCTGCCAGCAAGCAGGTGTGCAAGAAGCTGGGAGGGAGCATGGCCGGGGCAGCTGACCCGAACTAGCCAAAGGGGTATTCCATACCATGGAACGTCATGCCCAGTATATAAACAGGGGGAGTTGGCCGGGCGGCACCGATCGCGGCTCGGGAACTAACTGGGGAAAAGGGGGGGGGGGGGGAACCAGTGATGCACAATGCAATTGCTCACCACCCGCTGACCGATGCCCAGTTAGTTCCCGAGCCACGATCCGCACCTCCCGGCCAACTCCCCCAGTTTATATACTGGGCATGACATTCCATGGTATGGAATACCCCTTTGGCTAGTTCAGGTCAGCTGCCCTGGCTGTGCTCCCTCCCAGCTTCTTGCACACCTGCTTGCTGGCAGAGCATGGGAAACTGAAAAGTCCTTGGCTTAAGATAAGCGCTACTTAGCAACAACTAAAACATCAGCGTGTTATCAACATTATTTTCCTACTAAATCCAAAACCCAGCACTGTACCAGCTACTAAAAAGAAAGTTAACTCTGTCCCAGCCGAAACCAGGACAATATGATATACAGAAAATACTCTCAGAGTGCAGGGATGGCCGGTAGCAATCATTCTCAGGGGTAGGCACCAGAGCATTGACTGATTTGTAAAGGTCAGACCCTTCAAGATATTTCAAGATTTTTTTTTTTCATATCTCATACGTTTCCATTTCAGGTCTTCTCATCTATTTGTGTACATGTCTATGACACATCTCATCAGGTAGGGAAGAGGGTGGTAGGGAGGAATTAAGAGTCCACTACCCAGATAAGGTTTAGGGATAGAGTCATTTCAGATGCAATGCATTACTAGTGAGTGCTTCCCACAAGGCAAGCCAGTGTGATTTTTTTTTCACCGACCTTTCTAAAATATTTCTTCTCCCTACTCTTTCATTAATCCAACATTGTATCAATTTGCATTGCCCACACAAAAGTACGCTTAAGGTGTAATCACACGGCAATTCATGCAACTACAGCACTTACCTCTCTTCCCATGGGGGCAGGTTTTTGCTCTATGCCTTACAGCTGCAATATACAAATACAGAAGGCTGGTTGTGTAGCTAACCTATGTTGAAGCAGCTTTCCTGATTCTATAACATTCACAGAAATTTCCCTGAGCTGAGAACCTGGGCCCAGACTTTGTTTTTTTCTTCAGAGAGAGATTGCTTTGGATTCACTCTTATGGCTATCTAGTTTATATCACTGTAATTCAATTACATCACTCAGAATCAGGTACAGAGTGATTTACTTGAACTTTGCAATTACACACACACAATTCAATTGTAGGTGATTTTCTTGGCCTTTCCAACTTTGACACTAATATACTTTGCATTTCCTTAGGGTCTTCAATCACAGCAGATTTTGCTCAATGCTTTAAAAGTTATGGCCCACTCCTACAAACACATTCCTGCCAGTACCTTTACTCACATAAATAGCTGTGTTGACTTCAGAGGAATTACTATTGTGTACAAGGCAGACCCCCAAAAAGTTCGCAGAAGTAGTAAAATAAAATTCCTCTTAGTGTTTTGGGGGAGATTTTGAACAGAGATACTTTTCCCACTGAAGAAATAAGGAGTAACCATATTTTCTGGAAATTTCAGGGCAGTTATTAAACTATTCATACCTCCAATTAACATCTGAGCTATGTCATGATATCACCAAGAAACTGCATGGCATCTTTAGGAAGTAAGTTTTTCTGGGATGGGATTTTCTTCCATGAGGCTAGCCAGCATCTACAGAGCTGCAGTAGTGCCCAATAAGCTAGATCACATCAGTATCTTATCCTTTGTGATTAGGTCACAGCAGTGTTTCATCATTGATTTAGAGGGCTGATGCCTGAACAATACCAAACACAACAGAATATCACTGAGCAAGAAGAGTTTGTTATTTGCCATTATATCTATCCACATAATTCAGGCATAGAAATGACTGGATGTTTGTTTAACACCAGCATTTAGATACATTTTTTTCATCAACCACCTTCGTGGTACATTAGGGTATCTTTATCTTCATTGTACAGAAGAGAAAGTTGACAAAGAGGCAGATGAGAAAGAGACAGATGTAATGATATGTCCAAATTCATCCAGAAGGCTAGCGTAGAGCTGGAAACAGGCCTTGTCAGAGGTTAACACCTCTACTTTTTACACTGTACCAGAGTGGCTCTTTGGGAACTTCAGGAAACATGAACAATAGAATACCTTTCCTCACAGTTTTTGATACAAAGCCTTAATCGCACACACCCCCATCTTTTCTCAGGGAGTGTTCAAATTTCTTAAGCCCTCTAAGGAGGGGTGGAAAGACTATTATTAGATAGATGATCACTGTGGTCATCTTCCATGGTCTTATAGATCATACAAGCTCTAGAATCACTTTTTGTCTCCTGAAGTGACTTCTTCCTTAAGCACAACCAGCAGATTATCTCCAACACAACTCTCTTCTGTCTTGGACATGATCTTCCTAACTATTAGTGGCATTTCAGTGATCTTCAGTAGTCTCTTCTTCTCACTTTTCCTTCTTTTCTCAGATCACATTTGAAGCTATTCAGGGTGTCTCCATCCTTTTTTATTTTTTCCTTTTCTTCTTCTTTTTATCTCTGCATTTGTCCATTCTCAAGCCTGCTGGAGCCTTAGTCCTGGCTAGAAACACCAGGTATATTGACTAATGAAAAAGTGAGACAAGAAAGGAAAGGGTAGTAGGAACAGTGAGAGGAAGAAAGATGGAGACAGTGAGAAATCAGCTGTCTCTGCTTCCTACTCTTCTTTCCCAGGTGATCCCTCTACCTGCTCTAAATTAATATTAAAGCTAGAGGGAGCAGAAAAAGGTTGGTGGGGGAGAAAATGACAACCTTAGGAAAAGAAAAATCATGATGCAGAAAAGTGTCTGTCCCCTGTCTAATTCCTGCAGGGGCCTGTAGCTGATGGTGCTGAGAAAAATACAGCAGCAAGCTCTGACATTTCATTTCTGTGGAGAATTGAAAAAGGGCTTGCTGTAATTCATCGCTGCTTGTAACTCAAACCCTTTTTGACAGGAGTACCTGCGCTGTCTTTTAACAGTGGCACCACGGTGGCTGTAATTGGACATGAAAAATGATGTCATGTTTCTACTTGCAGGGAGGATTGGGATAGGGGTAGGTGGGGCAAGTGGCAAGTTGGTGTGAGAGGATGACATCTGGTGTTATTTGAATGGGTTGGTTTTAGGCAAAAGGAAGGAAAAGCCAAAATGAAGGGTATGAAGTGTAACAAGTATGATCATCTTGTCCAAGATGTGCAAAGGTGATAGTAAAGGTGTTTTTCAGCAGAGATGAACGTGCAAAGGATCAAAGGAAAATGAGAAGTGTGATGCACCTGAAGTTCTAACTCCTCCATCAACCCAAGCGCTTATGGCATTTGTGGAATAAGGACATGTAACCTCTCTTCCTGAAATGGGGCCGATTCACAGCTGTAGTGGTACCCAGTGCCCATAGTTCCCAATACAGACAGGGAATCCGAGACACAGGTTTTTTCTGAGGCCACACTGGGAACACAGTTGTGAACAAAACTCTGGTTTGCCATCTGCTTGCCACCCCTTTGAAAATTAGTTCTGTCATATGTAACCAGAAACCCAAATTAAATTTTTTGGCTCTTGCCTAAATCCCTTTTGTGCCTCAGTGGTCCTCAGCACACCTCTGTTATAGCATTGCTGTTGAGTGAGGCACTTCAAAGTAAATCTGTGGCCAAATTGGACTCTGAATCATGAATGAGGATAAACATATTGTCCTGATTTATAATGGTTTTATGACTATTAGGCATTCTGGTACCATAATGTCAGGAATCTTCACAGTTTATATAGAGAATAAAAATTTTTAGTCAGGTCCTAAAGGATAGGAGGGAGGCTAAAGAGGAGATAAACTCTTTCTGGGTTAACTAATGGTAAAACAGTATACTTCTTTCACTGTGGCAGACCAACAGGGATAATATAGAATAAGGAACCATGATCATATTTCAAAGGAGAGCACAAAGAACATCCATGGGCAGAGGAAAGAAGGACCATTGCAATGGACATCCTAGAGGAGAGCCTAACAGAGTTCATCCAGTCCATCTGTCAGTTCAAATGCTGGATCAGCCTACCTAGGTCTTTTCCCATGTTGCCAAATATCTTTTGAAGACTTCTAGTGATAGGGATCAATAAAACCTCACAGCCACATCTGTAGTTCCTATGATCCCATGTGGATTCCCATGATATTAATCAGATTTGCTGACTGGCAAATCTTTCTCCTGTCATACTCTCAGGGTCCACCAAGACAGAACAGATATTAAAGATGTCCATATCAGTATTCCCCCAAATACTATTCAGAAGACTGCAGTTTGGAGTATAAACTTTGGTTTCTTTGCATTAAACCCATGACAATTCCCAGCTGAAGAATAAGCAGAGAGCTTGAGCCTCTGAATTCCCTTCTCCCCAAGAAGGCATTTCCCCAGACTGGGGAAGGTACATCTTTCTGCCATTTTATTTCCCCACTTAGCCCTTTTCTGCTCCCCATGCCAGCTCCTTGCTCCCAGAATGTTTGTGTAAAAAAAAAAGTTCCATAGATGGAGAGAGGAAACTTAATTATTTTCCTCTCAGTGTTTCTCCCTATAATTGGTTTCTTTCATGTCAAGATGATCTCAATTTGTATTATGGGCTCCATGCAGGCAGAACTTTCTCTTTGGTCTATAAAGAAATTGTCAAGTGTATAAATCATAGTGTACATTAAATTACACTAGCTTTTTACTTATTAACTTCCCCAGTTTTTCTTCCTCTATTGGATGCTCATTCCCTCCCTCTTTTTTTCCCCTTTCTTGGGGATTGTCTTCTTTTTCTCATGCCCCAATCTCAAAAAAAAAACCAAAAACCAACCCCCAAACAAATATTAGTCTCCTCTCATTTTTGCTAAAGGGTCTGATGATCTTCTCTGCCTTTTGCAAATTGACAACATCCAACTCAACAAGTAGGAAGAGCTCTATCTAGTTTTTCTAAAGGCTGGATCCAAAGCTTACTTGAGTTCAATGGGGATTTTCATGGCCTTTAGCAGGCTTCAGATCAGTACCTATGTTGGCAGATTTATGGAGTGTTCTGCATTGCAAGGCTGTGTCCATTTTGGACTCCAGACATTGCCTCTCAGGGCTGTATGCAGCACACCTATAAATTTCTGCCTACTGTGACTATTTCTCTTACTGACTGCTTGGGATGCAGGTTCTAGCTGCCTTGGAGTGAGCACCAGGGACCTCTGACCACCCTCCTCTGACCATTGGAGTTAGATTAGCCATTGTGTCCACATTAGGAACCCATAATATATAGTGTGAGTGCTACTGTCAAAAGTTAACAGCTCTCAAGTCAGACCTTGGTACCTGGATGGTGTCAACACCAACCTATTGTAAACGCAAACCAATCACAGTGGTTGAGCAGCGGGGGGAACTTAAAGCACAGTAACTAGGCAGTTTAGCTTCATTATCCTGCGCATGAGAACCAAGATGGGGTTCATCTCACCTAACTCTAACTGCATAGACTACCTTTATGATCACTGTAGAGGAACAGGCACTGCAGAAGACCATTCATCCTTTTCATCTCAGAAACCAAGCTTAAGAGTGACTTAAAATTACACTTTTTAGACATTTAGAGTTATATGACATAAATTACCCTCCTTACCTGTGTGATGTCAGATCTTTAAATGTCTGTAACAGCTAGCTTCTCACATGTGGTTACAGGAGCCCTATAGCAGGATGTCCATCCTGCTGCTGCTAAATATATTGCCTCCGGCCCTGCTAATATCTTGTGATACGTGTGTGAGCGACAGGTCTTTACAGCTGCAGAAGCAGGGGCTGATACAAGGTTTATCTAGTACCAGATTCTTTGTTGGTTTTAGCACTTCAACTGTCTGGAGTTTGTTGGATGATATAGGCATACAGGAGAGCAGAAATTGCTCAGTAGCATCTGGAGCCATTGATCCTTCTCTTCCCAAGTGCGAGTCTAACTGTAGTCAGTTTATGGCTAAGTACATTTTCCTCTTGAGACAACAATGCAGCAGGATCTGCTAGGCTCTCCATCATCTTAACCTACTTGTCAGCCAGCTTGATAACTTTTTATTACTAAATATGTGTGTAGAGCAATTAAAATAAATCTAAATGATTATGAACTACTTTCAAAAAAAAGGGAAATGAGGGGAAAAAAAAAAAAGAAAACTAACAGCCTTGCTGCCCAACTGTGATTAGCCACAAATAAGAGAGGGACAGTATCACCTGAAGGCATCCTGTGACACTTATCAGCCAATTTGTGGTCTGACTTTATTGGGAAGCAATATGTTGGGAGATTCCCATTGCCTTCAGACTTCCTGCTCCTTGTGATGCCTGTTTGCACTTTCTTTGGTTGCCAAATCTAAAGGATAATTTCATTCCATTCAGGGGTGATCACACACAGAAAGATATTTTGAATAGTCCATCTGCATAGTGTATGGCTTGCTTTAAGTGACATGGAGGAAGAGGCAGGGAAGGGCTTTCAGATGAAAATCTCAGCTGGTTCTGATCCAATCTGCATCTCCAGCTATTAACAGGAGGGGTATATCCTCACCCCTGTTCATCAGACACCCACATCATGTTAGGCACTACCAGTAAAGATAATTGTGGACATCTGTTGCCCTCTCTCCTGGGTGTGAGCAGCTCTGGGGATAATGATGGTCCCCAATGCTTTTGTTGAGAGAGGGATAAGTTGGAGAAGAGAAATCCTATTCACAGCATGATGGCAAGCTTTTTATACTTGCTTATGTTCTGATGTGAGAAAGGAAAAAGATGTTTGAAAAAAGCAAGAGGGAGAAGTTTTGACTCATATCCTACCCTCCCCCCCCCCAAAAAAAAAAATCTCAATAGCCAGCACCCCTGCAGCACGTGGACAAACCAGATCCAAATCCCATTCCCCAAGTATGAAATGGAGTCTGCTGTGTTACAGGTGATTATCCTACTGAGCTAACAGTGGAGGTGGAATTCACTTTTCCATTTTCTTTTCATCATGCCAATCTCAAGAAATCTTTGCAATTAGTTTCACTGATCCCGATGTTCTGACAAAGCATTTCTGCTCTGACACAGTAGTGTTTCCAGAGGAAACTATTAGAAATTTAAAAAGTTATGTTTAAAATTTCATGACCTGTGTGAAATGAGTCAGATCCCTCTCCCAATGTGATTCAACAGAGCCCCTGTCAGGTAAATGGGGTGACACTGATTTACCTCAGACCAAGAAGCAGCCTGTACTCTGTGGTTACTTCTTTGCTTAGTAATTGCTTTTTCCCCCTCGTGGAGTAAATTCTGGTACTAACTATGATGCATGGTAAAAAAACAAAGCAAGCCTCTGTATATGAATGTTTGATTCCACCATTAATTATGTGTCTCTCTCTTTGCTCTTTCTTACAGATGAACAGACCAATCCAGGTGAAACCAGCAGACAGCGAAAGCCGAGGAGGTAGTTGACTGCCTTGCTTTCAGCCACAGTGCTAAGTATAATTGTTGTCTCTGGCTTCTCTCAGGCAATGTGCTGATCAATTAGTAAAGTAATCACTGCCAAAGAAATTCCCTCTGCAGCAAAGATTCTCTTTATTAAATCTCCTTTACTTCATCTTGCTTTCCTCATATTCAATTATTATTTGATTTTAAAAGGCAGGCAGGTGCCAGCAATTGCCTGGGAAATAAATAACTGCCTCGTTATGAAGTGAAGCATCAGGTGCTGACTTAACAAAGTTTTACAGTGGTGACAGCAATGTAGGTTTTTCAGACCTACGTTGGGCTGAGCTGCAGAGGTGTTTAATTTGGTTAGGATAAAGCAGATATTTTATGGTTTCTCTGACCATGTTGCTTCTGCTTGGACTGAAGCAATTCTACTTTTGGAAAAAGCAAATTCTGAGGTAGCAGAGTTTTCTGCACCTGTATCAGCTTATCTGGATAAACCTGTTGTGGAAACTGAAGACTTCTCTATGTCCCAGGGAGTTATTCAGGATTTGCACAGGTGTAGCTGAAATCAGGAGCTGGTCTTTTGCTTTTCCATCCTGCACAGTGGATTTGGAAAGCTTTGCTAAGTGACCGTTCAATAGATCACCAGTGATAAGGTGTTTCCTGTAAAAGGTTTTCTACCAGAACTGATGTGGTGATACTTCACCGTACTCTTTTAATAGGGGCCTGTTTGTCAGATTAAACACAGAGCTCACTGAGAAAGTGTGAGATGGTCCATTATGCTGGATAAATTACCATTCTGCTTTTTTCTTGTATCTGTACATTTTTATATATATACATGCATATATATAATGGCATGGTGCTTCCTTCCTCTCTATCCCTATCTCTTTGGGGAAAAAATAGAGAGGCTTTTGCCAATATATGCAGTAAAAACACTAGTGCTTATGTATCATATAAATGTGGGAGTAGGTTTTGTCATTTAGTAATGATGTGGCTCTTAGATGTGTGAAAACTCTTTAATTTCCACCATAGACGTAAACTCTTTGTCATTTATGGGATGACTAATTTTGTGCTGGCATTAGTGGAAATCTCCAGCAACAACTACTTAAAAGGAGTAAAATGCCTCACAGAAAAAAAGGCACTGAAATTGTGGGTTTTTTTCAGTTGAAAGCCTTGGATTCCAGAGGCTTTGACTGCGTCAGTGTGAGGCTGAAACTCTCCAGTGATTCAAGTCATTAGAGGTCTTTGTACGTAGCTTGTAGTTAAAGGGCTGGTGTTACAGAGTGGTGAAACTGGCAGGTCGACAGAGGCTCTGTAAGGAAGGTCTGTGGTGCTGTGTAATTGTAGAGCAGGAGAAGAGCGGAGCGCTGGAAAAATGCCAGAAAGCTCAGGGATAAATATTGCACTTTTAGAGTCTCTGTAAAGTAAATTCGAGGGAATTTGGCCAACACTGGGCAGAAAGTATTTGATGGGCTCTGCGATGGCAAGTTCTGCTATCAAGGGCCACGGCACATTTCTAACCTGCAACAAAGCCATGTCACATCATACAGCATCGTCCGGTGTTTTTTTAACAGAACCAGGTCAATTTACCCCCTTTCCCTCTGTCATGGTTTAACCCCAGCTGGCAACTAAGCACCACACAGCCACTTGCTCACTCCCCCCCAGTGGGATGGGAAAGAGAATCAGAAGAGTAAAAGTGAGAAAACTTGTGGGTTGAGATAAAGACAGTTTAATCGGTAAAGCAAAAGCTGCACATGCAAGCAAAGCAAAACAAGGAATTCATTCGCTACTTCCCACTGGCAGGCAGGTGTTCAGCCATCTCCAGGAAAGCTGCCTGACGATCTGGCTCCGTGTCTGAGTAGGAGTGGATAAGCCATGGGCAGTTGTCAACGCCAATCTCCTAGGGGAAAAGGGAAAGGCTCAGCTGCCTGGGCAAATGAGGAGACATTATGTGCATTCCAGGGGAGCTCCTGCCGACAGCAAGAGTGAAGGGAGGGCCTTTTGTCTATTTAATTAGACATACTAAAAAATAATAATTAGGCTGGCTAATTTGCTTAGTGCACCTACAGGCTATGTAGCTCCCAATCACTCTTTTTTTTTTTTTAATGCAAATCACTAATAGAGAACACATGCCTGGCTTTCTGCGAAAGGTTTTTCAAACTCTTTTGTTAAGAGCAGCTGCTTTCAGGAGGGGTGGTTTGAACTGCAAAGGGCTCCTGTGGTGGTTTGATTCCACATTATCCGTCATACCAGTGGTTCCCTCCCCATTGTGTTTTAGTTAATTATTTCCCCAACACACACAAACCTCATCTTTTCTCATCCGCTCTGCTCCCATATTGCTCCTATCGGTGGTGATCATAATGCAGGGGCCAATTGGGTGGACTCATCATTGGCATGAAAGACACATTGTCCTAATTCCCCACTGACAAGCTGCTTCTGGGCTGGTGATGTTTCAGGATGGCATGACTCAAGGGCAACTATGGGAGAAAAGAACAATTGGCACCCAAGGGAGGCATTGTATGAAAACTTACATTCTTTATGAGCCCACAGGTTAAAGCAGGCACGGCAAACAGAATGCTAAAAAGGAGGCCATGTATCTTAGGAGCACATGAAATAACTTCATTAGGGCTGCAAGATAAAGGTCAACTTCAACAACAAAGAAACTTAAATTGTAGCTTATTATACCCTGTCCGTGTATTGGGATGGGACGTGAGGGAAGAAGGGGTCTTGGAAGATGAAGCAGCTTTTCTGCACAGCACAAGTCTTCAGTCTGCCCAAAGCCTGTGCTCTGAATACACCTCTATCTTCTGGCTTATGGGGAATTTTGGTGCCAGGAAAAGGTATTAAAGAAAGAATGCAGTGCTGTTTGAAACTGTAGTTTGCAAGGAGGCTTTTACTGGAAATGGTAAGCAGTATTCTTGAGGAAGTGAAATTGTGTTTTATATAGGGACAAATACCTGCATTTTGCTAAAACACGAATCTTTGACTTTTCCAGTAAGTTCTCCCACAATCCAAAGCTGATGGGAGTCCAAAATTTACTCTCTCCCCAACCAGATTCTGCTCAGCATTTTTTCCTGTTGTTCTGGACTCTGGATTTTGTTGGTCTTTAACCCTTCCTGTGTCTTGATTCTCAGTTGAACCAAAAGTGGATGTGTTAGTATTTAGTGTGTGTGAGTGAGAATTTAGACTATCAGACCATCTAGGTTTGGGGAAGAATTCAAAATATTGCTTGACACAAATTACACTCAACCCAACAAAATGGAAATGCTGAGAGCCCGTTATTAGTTTTGCTGGTTTTATTATTTTGTTTGTTAATCCCCACATTGGACTAGGGGCAAGACAGAGAGTGCAATCCTTTTCAATAAAAACTGGCATTATTTACATTTGCCTAATCTCACAGGAACTAGAAATGAATGTATTCTCAGTACATTTCTCTTGGGAAACAGTCTAAATTAATGGGAAAATTTTGCATCTTCCGTTCCTGCCTGTTTGTGCATGTGTGTATAGTCAAGCTACAAAATGTTATATAGGGGTATTCCTTCTACGAAATGCTTCATGAAGCTTCAAATACCTGATAGGAAGATCAGAGTCCTTTAACATTTTATAGAGACTTTAGCAGTGATGGAATTGATAGAATGTGATAAAAAGGCAACAATTATGTGTTTCATTCTGAAAAATCAGAGTATAACTCCAGCTCTATTAAGGCTATCTTAAAAACTCTCATTGGACTTTGTGTTGTCCAAATTTTAGCATGACTATACAGAAACTACTTTGCCATAGATTAGGTAGTCCAATATGTTTTTAGGGATGTAAGCTATAACTCCACGTTAAATTCTGAACATGACAAATCTCAATTAAACTGATAGAATTTTCTATTATTTTCATCCTGTTGTTGATGATCTTTCTTGGTTCCTTGTCTCATTCAGCTCTAAAAATAGTCTGTAGATATCAGTGACTTAAAGTTTTGCAAACTTAGGGAAAAATTTCAAGTCTCTTTTGTGGTTTGGGGCAAAAGTTTGGAGCCATTTCTTATTTTATCCACAATATCTCTAGCTCTCACTAGACAAGTCTCGCTGCAGCTGGCAGGGTTAACCTATGATAAATGCAGCCCCGATGTCCCACTAGTTTGTACTGGGAGTAACATTTTTTAAAAGGAAAGGACTCTCCTGCTACTATAGTTGCACTCCATTAGTGATGCTTAGATGAGCCATTGCTCCCACATTCCTCTCAAAGGACAGAGGAAGGTCCGTAAAGGAAGGTATGCAAAGATGCTCACAGAGTGCTACCCAGGCCCAGTGTTAATGTCTCTACCAAGAAACACTTCACAGTGCTTTCTGGGTCCTCTTGCATTTTATGGAAGAGATACAGAAGTTTCCTGGACTAAAGAAAATAAAAAGGCACGGTCCAAAGTGGTTTAGAGTTGAAAGGCTGCAATGTCCTGCAGAGAGGGTGTTGAGAGATTTACAGGAGAGTCTGCAGTTCATCACATTGCAGTGTTTTCTGCATGCAAGACTTCGCAAATCTTCTAAAGCTTCTGTCTGTGTTTGTGCTTTCAAGTAAATTTGTTTGTGTATGTTTGGGGGAGGCATGTGCTGTTTGGGGGACGTGATAGCAGCAGCTGGAAGGTTTGGACTTCATATTTCAACTGACTTGCATCATTTCTCTACCCGTTACTCAATGTGCAGTCTCTGAAATTATCTGCTTATTTATGGTTTATTCCAGCTTCAGAGCAAAATGTCCAAGCACTCATTTACAGTAAACAGCAAAACAGTGGTGCATTGCTCATGCACTGTTATCTGTTTCTTTTTATTCCCTTCCATCAGCTCAGCAATGATGACGGGGCCAGAATGGCCTCTCCATGGTTTCTAAGCCCTATTTTCCTTTGGGACAAAAGTCTGGATCTATTTCTTATTTCATGCAGGCTATTTCTAACTCTCATTAGCTCTCTGCTTCAGCTGGCAGGGTTTATCTTTGACAAACACAGCTCAAGGTCCCAGTAACTATTTGGCATTTAGATGTTTTCCATTTAACTGATCAGAATTCTGTGCTTGTGCTGATGGCCAAAACCTCACAGGAAGCTTCCCATCCAGGTACTAGCCAGATCCAGGCCTGTTTAGGTGCCTAAATCAAGCAAGACTGGTTGCCTTCAGCTTGATTTGGCTTCACAGTGATATGACAATGATGTCACATGGAATGATTTCCTTCTTTCTTGGAAGTACTTTGCAAAGAGTAGGTTTGGTTGCTCAGACCTTCAGACCGGAAAGGTCTGAAGGAGAGAGTTAAGGATAAGTAAGGAGATGGCAATCTTGACAGAGCTCAGCATTTCCTCTCCTGCACTGCTGGAGGTTAGGCTATGTCTGCATGCAAGAAGTCCTGAAGTCTGGGACTATGCACGCATCAGAGTTACCTTTGTAATTCTCATCTCTTCCTTATCTCTTAGCCACATGTGTTGCTTGGCACCTCAAGCTCTGTGGAAGCCACTTTACCAGCAATTTCCTATCTTGTACCTTTTGTGGGCTTCTTTAAAAGACTTCCCACCCCAGAAGCTGGAGAGCAGGCTGAGGAAATGTCCTGTTTCCAGATGCTGATCCATACAACCTACCTTTATGTGGCCTGCCACAGCTTTTTCTTCAACTGCTCATCTCTTTTTCTTTTATGGTCCCCACACTCATTCAGCAGGAGCAGGCAGATGGCACTGGCAAATACCCCAGGGAGACAGATAATGTTCTCCCTTCTCACAGTTGGGGGAAAAGATCCAAGCTTATTTCTCCATGAACACATCCCCATTAACTCTTTCATCACCATAAGCCCAGTAGGACTCACCCTAATCTTTTATAGCTCGGGTAGACAAGGCACAGACTGAGACTTGCAAAGGTCATGCAATACATGTGTGCCAGCCTTTGCTGTGACCATTGCACTTGCAAGGCTAACACTACTAGTTGGACAGTAACAGCTCCTGTCTTCACATTTTATGAGGTCTGGACTCAAAACTTCTGGACAAATCATTTACCATACCCGGGGCCTCATATTCCCCTTTCTTTCCCTTGGTGCCCACAACAGTTTAAACAACATCTCTCTCCCTCTTTATCTTCCCTTGCATTTTGAAGGGAGATTTCCAGCTCCATGCCAAATCCTCCTCCTAAGTCTCATACATCCCCTCTTCCTGAGATTTGCCCCAAACGTGTTTAATCAGCTGGTTTTGACTTTTCTTGCAGGAGGAATTAAAAACAAACAAACCAACCAACCAAAAAATAACCCCACACTCAAATCTAAATATCTTTTCTCTATTAATTACATATCCAATATTAAACAGCACACTGGTGCTGAGTTGCAGTATCTCTGTCTGAAGGGTAAAGAGAAGGAATGACTGTTTAAAAATAATCTAATATTCTGTTAAAAAATCCACTGGGAGAGGAGATGAGCTCATGAGTCAAAGGAAAAAAAGAAAAATCAAGAATCTAACCAAAAGATCTTGATATTAAACTGGGAGGCAGCTTTCTTGCCTCAGAGGCTGGGGAAGTGTCAGGACCAACAGAAAACCTTGGTGTCATTGACAGGGTGGGCTCCTGAGGAATAGCTGTCGGAGATGCTATAGTATTGGGAGGGAGACATGTCAGTACCTTGAAGTGCATTCACCTCTCTGTCTAGTCAAGGGCTGGGGAAGGAGCTGGGCCTAGAACCACGAAGGCTACCTTAGATATCTGAGTCTTGAGCATCGCTCTGGCCCCTTCTGGCCTATATGTCCTGGTTTTTCTCCCCATGTGAACAGGGACGCATCGAGTCCAGGGCAGAATAAAGAAACTCACCCATATTTGGACATTATTCCTTTCTCTCAGTTCAGAAGAAGCCACAGTCTTTGAAAGGCAGAGCCGAGTACACCCCATTGTGTGTGATGGAGCCTTCTACAGCAATGCTCAAAGCCACTGGGTTCAAAGGGAACCTGTCCATTGGATTTTATTCCAGGTCTGAATATCTGTTAAAATCTGTAATATTTTTCCTTTAGCCCTAAGATAAACCTGATCTAGAAAGAGCATTTTAGTACTCATGGAAATCTCCTCTTTCTAGCTGTGGCTTGTTGTGGGACTGATTACAGTCAATGGGAAATGAAAATCTCCTGGTTCATTGTGGAAATTCAGGATTGCATGACTCTACTGACAGCTGACACACTGTTGTCCTCACAGGGCTGTATATTCAAGCAGGCAAAATGTACCAGCATGCAAATGGATCAGTTAATTTAAAGTGGCCCTGGATGACCCCATTCATGCTCTCCACTGTCTAGTAAAACTTAAATCTGGGGGAGAAGAAAGGCTCCGGTGGATCCTCATGTGTAGTGGTTTATATTTGATGACTCTGCTGAAGGCTGATGTGCTCCATTCCACACTCACCTGCTGAAAGAATATAAGGGGCATCAAGCTTTTGTTCACGTCTGGCCTTTCCATCATGATTGAAATCGATGGAAGAGTGCCCATCAATAGGAACTGGAAAAGATCCACAGGACATTGTGTTCTAGCACATGTACTAAGGACAACCTTTTAAAATCAAGTATTAAGGGAATAAAAGAAAAAATATGTTGCACATTTTTCATAAAGCATCTGTAACCTAATAGTTTACTGACAAGAAGGAGGAGAGTCTAGAGCAGAGCCTGGGGAGAGGCTGAGGAGCTCATCGCCTTGAGGTTTTGATATCAGTTCTTTTCTCTGCTACCACGCTACTTTTGATCAATTGTGTAACTTCGATTCCCTTCTTCTTCTCACCCTTCCTGCATTGCCTGCTTATGTTGTGATATGCTTTTATTTGCTCATTTCTTGTGGTTAGTGCCTTTGGCATTCATGCATGTCAGGCAGTAAGTCTCATAGGGTTAAGACACCAGTGAAAGCCTGTAGCTGTGCCCAAAATCATATGCACCGGACCAAAAATCAAGTATGGTGGATGATCGAGGGCCCTCACACTGCAGAGTGATATTTGGAGGTTTTTCAACAACAGGGCAAAAATGGAAGAAGTGGTGGGAGGAGGAGAGTGGAGGAAATAAAAATTGTAATCCTATAAAGAATTCCACCTTTGTAAATACAGCTTAACCTCCTAGGTGAACTCAGGGACATGTTACAATTCTAGTAGCTTTTTTTTAACGTAAAGGTTGCTTGTCAATGGGTTTTTATAATAATACATTTATAGATATGCTCCACAATTAATTGCAAAGCATTTATGGCACTGAACAGTTAGAATGCATTATGATACTAACTCCTCGTGCATTGACTTTATTGTAAAGGTTTTGCTGATCATTATAATTGGCTTGTTATGACACAGGGATATAACACCTCTCTGTATAGTAGTTTATAGCACATCAATAGCAAATGCATTCCCTTTATTGGAAGCAATGTGCATTTTATTAGAATGGAGCTGAATAAGTGCAATCCATGTAGACAAATGAAGTTTCTAATGAACTGTCTCACAAAAGCGTAGAAATAACAAGCCATTTATTATGTATTTTTCTATTGATGAACTTGTAGTTATGATTACATGGGCATTTCTTTAAAAAATGGAAGGCATGTTTTGCTGTTCTTTCGGAGAAGTGTTTGGGGAAAAGGGAACATATAGGCCATTTTTCTGCCTGATGTTGAATAAAGTAAGGGTGATTGATGCTCACACCTTACAGATTTCATTTGCTTGTTGAGATTTTCCAAGCTTCTTTCTTGTGTGTTTGGTCTGACATTCACAAAGGATCAAAATGTTCTCACACTGAGTCCAAGGCCAGCTCCTGGAGCAGTGATGCACCAACATCCCCTATGCAGTCAGCAACGTTTTAGGTATGAGGGGCTTGGTGTTGTCCTTACTCCTATTGTGTGGGTTCTTTTTCTGTATTTTACCAAGTGATACTTTAATGAAAACGCACAAGCAGTCCCTGGGCAAGGCCTGTAGTGCATAACATCCAGTCTCTCTCCCCATGTCAAAATGCCATTGTTGCTGATTGCTGTACCAGGAAGGCAGAGGTCTCAGAAGAGGTCTGGTGCAAAATGTGATGTAAGGAGGAATGCCAAAGAGAAGAATTAGTACAAAGGAAACTGAGGCATCTGGCAGAAAACTCACTGGTTGCAGGTCACTTCTTAGAATTGGGATAAAAAGAGGCATGTTTTATAGTTAACAACAAAAAATGCAATAAGGTATCCAAAGTTATTCCCCTGCCTGCCATCATTACTCTAGGTCTGAATTTCAATTCTTTCTGGCAACTTACAGTTGCATGCATCTGACATACACATGTAATTAATATGTATTTGTTTATTCATCTAACCCCAACTGTAATCAATGTCAATCAAGTACCTAAACATTTTAAAAACCCTGGATCTAGATAAATAAGTTTGTTGTTTCCAGACCTGGTACAGTTCATACAGTTATACTGCTGCCTAAAGTATTGCCAGGGTATAAACTGAGTCCAGGGTTCAGCACATAATGCTGTGTGCCTGTTTCTTCATGACTGTCACTTGTTTATTGCATGCTTGCAAAAACCTTTGACTTTAGAGTAATCCAGGGTCTTTCTGGAAAGTGAGTTTTAGTGTGATGTAGGAGCTAGGAAATGTCTGGACTATAGTCAGTACCCTCAGCTGTTGGCACACAGAGATTACAATTGAGCAATTTAAAATAAGACTGGCTCAACCCTGCAGTTTCGATGCAGACTGAAGTCACTCTTCTCTGACTGGGAATTTCAGTGAGAAGGGTTTTGCCCCTTGCCTGCTGAGATCCCAGATTATAGTACCACAGCTTGCAAGAAGTTTCAAGACTCAGGAGATACTGGAGGTCAAGAAAACTTTTCTCCATGGCATACACAGCATTTTCCAATTGCTATATATACTTTGCAGTATGTACGTGAAATCAGTTTGGGAGGTAGAAAATCCCTATGTAAATAATTTAGCTGTCTGAGTAAAATGTATCTAGTGCTTTTACCCAGAAACTGGGCCTCTTAGGAGCCTTGGACTTAGGGACAGAAGAAATTTTAAATAGGGCTTCTATGCCACTTTCCTTAAAATGTTATTTCAGGCAGGATTCACTTTGTCTAGCTTTAGCGCCTAAATATTAGGCATGTAGTCTAAGTTAGTCACCCAGGCTCCTCCTATGGACAGTGGAGGGAGAGAGGTGCTTCCAAACTGTGATTCACCCCATCCTAAGACAAATTGGATAAATGGTGCTCGGAAGTTTCCCCTCTCTCTCTCCACTGAATCTGGAATGAACCTATGGCAATTAACTCAGATTTAGATATCTCACTTTTAGACACCTGAAGAGAGGTAAGATGAATCGCAACTTTCACCTTTGCATGCCACAGTTTTCCATCTGTATCATATGAATGATGATACTTGACTTTTCTGAAACCCTAGTTAATATCTATGAATAAAAATTGCTATATAAAACCTATGGATTGTAGGAGATGCTGGGGTTTTGTCCTAAAAAGGGAAGGCATCTTTCTCCATTAATGTGTTTGCTTCATAATGTCAGGGGAAGGATAGGAGGGGCTGCATCCCAATCAGCCTGAGCAATAGAGATAATCTGATCAATTTTAATTCCTCTTTAAAGTCAATTTCCATTTTTCGTATTTGGGTTTGCTACCACTCCCATTCTCATGGTAGAAAGTGAACTCAAAAAAAAAAAAAAGCTTCAAATTAAAAGCAGTGCGTAACATCAGTGTCTTTAAAATGTGTTTTCATAACTAAGAAAAATATTTTTATCTTTAAAACCAGCTTGTTTTGGAATCTCTGATGGAAAATGAATATGGCCCCTTGTAATATCATTTGTTGAGAGGTAATTTTCAAGGCAGCACTGCACTGAAACATTTTCCCCCAGGGAGGATAAACAGTTGGCTTCAATTAGTGAGGGACTGTTTCCTTTCTTTTCTATTTTAAGGGCAGTCTTGCAGCCTGATCCTGGACAGAGGAAGAGAAAGCTCTACACAGGGCAATAGACTGCAGCTTGGAAGACTGAGGCTTAACTTATTGCCTTACCACAGATTTTCTCCTTGACCTTGAAGAGGTTACTTAGGGTCAGGCTATTATTCTCACTATCTGGTGACTAATATTATCTTAGACTATCTGAATATATACATAAAATTGGCTGAACATCTTGCTCTGATTCCAGTTTCCTTCTATAAAATAGCATTGGTGCTGCAAGGATACATGCATTAAAGATTATTAGGTGCTCAGGTTCTCTAATCATTAGTTCCACAGAAGTAACTTGGTTAGATAGAGATGTTAAAAAGTGTCAAATGTATTTCACTGCTCAAATCTCACATAAAGTCAACGGGTCTTGAAAAATCTCCCCAAATAATGATGTTCTTCCAAATAGTTGGAGCCAACTTTGTGGAGCCGATTCCTTGCACTTTTACAGGGAGTCAGTTCAGACTCGCTCCTGTAGGAGACGCTGCCTGCTCATGCTTGTGGGAATTGCAGCAGGACACGTCCCATGCCAGGGCAGGTTTGTTTCATAACACAAGTTGAGATTGCCCAAGGAACAGGACTAGAAGAGTGTTAAAAATAAGGGATAAGTAACTCAAATGTATTAGGACTGGCCTTAGTGGAGGGATGCTTTGTTGTAGCATCAAACCTAGTATGCAGGAATTCATAGCTAGTAAAATACTTCCTGCCCATGAACTGCCATATGAATGGTAATTAATTCCCCCAAATCTTTATTTTATCCATCTCTTGATTTGTTGATGACAGGCCAGATGCATTGATTATAAACAACAAAATACCAACAGTTCCAAGCAGTCATCCAATTAACATGAAATTATGTTGCCACAGTGTAAGGTACATTGGATGAGTTGCTTTCTTGGATATTTTTTTTTTTCCAAAATGACTATGGCTATTATTATAAATAGCTAATGAAGAAGAGATGTGGGAGAATGGGCCAGAACCTCAGGCAAGGGGGAATGAAGATAGTATGAGTTTAATGACTTTAGAGACTGGACTGAACCAAAGCAGTCTCTCCACTCCCTAGATCAGAAATCTCATTATTTACTATCTATCTTGCGGCAGTGCCTGGGAGACCAGTTATGAACCATGACACCAGGTTCATTTTACAATAGAGAACAGACAGAGGCCCTCTTTTCCTTAAGAGCTTACTCTCTAAAGATAAGACCAGATACAGTGTCTGGATGCAGACCTGTCATATAGCGTCTTCCCAGATGCGAGAAAAAGCATTGTGCTGGGTTGCACAACTGGGAGTAAAACTAATACGTCAGGCCAGGGCCTGTGGAGTTAGAGTCTACCTGGGGAAAGGAAACATTAAGGATGACCTTCAAGCAAAACTGCTTTTGGGGACACGTCCTCTGAGACAAAGCAAGTGACATCCTGAATAACATACACAAGACCTTAAGCTAATAGCATGGCCTCCTTCTTGACAAGGACCCTCCTCCTGCACATTCACACCACATGATCCTGGTTGGCGTATTTGGTCACAGCTAAGGCCAAGCAGCTGTCTTTGGTGTACAAATTTGCTAGTGGAAAAGAAACTGAGGTTCAGCAGATGCCTGAGGGACACACTGCACTGACAGGGAGCCCATTATGCCACCGTGCCACTTGCTATAGGGGAGGCAAGTCCATGGGTACTGTGGGAGAAACAAGGGTGCAGGAGGAAACTGGGATATAGTGGTCCCTGTCTCTTTACAGGGAACTCTTCAAAGGGACCAGAGCTGCCTAGATTAAAAGGAAATGATTAGGGTTTAGATCTAGAAGGAATCATTAGATCTCATTTAACCTCTTGCATAAACTGATTGTAAAATTTCACCCAGATGTTCTGTGCTGAGACTGCTGACTTGCATTTGACTGAAGAATAAAGAAATTTAGCCAGAGAATGACTCTTTTGAGGCTTCAGCACAACTTTGATATCAAACAGGTTGGAATTGCAGAGATGAACTTTCTGAAAAGCTGTTAATCATTTTGAAAATCAGTTCAATTAGTAAGGATATATTTTTGTGATCAATTATGTGTAACAACTAGAGACAGTAGGATATATTTTCCAATCAAAACAATTTGGATAGAAACTTGCTTCTTGACCTAAATACACACGTCTCCCCCCGCCTCCCGCACACAAAACCATGAGGGGCAATGTTTTCCTGGGGCAAAGTTTTCCAGGTTTTTCTAAAGAGACCCTAGAAAAGGCACAGCAGGTTGATAATCCTGAAGCTGAACAAGTGAAAATCTTCATTGTGTCTATGGACACAATGGAGTTCATTCAGAGCACTGAGAGGGAAGCTTCCTGGAAAGCGGATATTCACATGCAGAGGAAGCAATTTGCATGACTCCTTCTATATGGTCCCAGATGAGCAGTGCTGTCATTTCCCTTTTACCACATTTCCATACCAACACAAATGTTTCTTCTGCTTGAGTTTCTAGCTTCCTAGTCTCACCATGTGCCAAACAGGTGAGATATTTCCAGTGCTTTTCAGAAGGTTATGATGTCCCTATCTCAAAAGGAATATCTCGCCTGCCTTAGCCAGTGCCCACAGAAATGGGTCTTATTGCATGTCACCAGACATTTTAGAGTGACAGAATTTCCATGGGCAAATAATCAGGGTAAAATACTCCATTTTGTAGATCTTAGTAACATGCTGACCTTTAACAACATCGCAAGCCTTCAATCTCTCTTTAAAGTATTATATCCGTCCTTAGGGGGAAAAACTTGTAGCTAAGGATTGAAATCAGCAGTGAATCATAATGGTGGCTGTGCTATTCAATTGCCCTGCTGTATTTAGGATCCATTTATTTCTAGCTATTTTTTTCTGTCTTGAATCTAAAAAAAGAAGTGACCAGGCTGGCAGTGACATGTGATTAATAGATTGCACCTTTAGAAAAGAGTTAGCAGAAGGAGATTAGCATTGCAGCCTATTATTTATTAATTAAATGCAGACACCCTGTTTATACCTATGCTGATGACATTAGTTCATGTCCATGCTTTGGGACTGCATTATCCATCCGGTCTCCTAGCATAGTAATGATTGTTATTAAGCCAGTGGATGTTGCTGGGCTCCTTCTGTCACTTGCTTCTGTTATGAGCAGAAAAGGACATCCCAGAAGTTAAAGGGCCAACCTGAACTTTTTGTTCAAGTGTCTGCTCTGTCTCTGACAGCCTGGCTTACCTTGGCCATATCTCTTGGCTTCTTTGGGACATCACTGCTTTCTTTGGAGCAAGGGAGATCTGTACCTCCTATAGCTCGGGGTGCAGTGAAGATTAAGTGTGCAAGGCAGTATGCTGTGTGAGACCTTTTCCATTGCTTACAGGAGAAAGGATTACATTAGTGGACATATATGTACCTGCTGCTGCTATTTCAATTAGCAGAATGGGAAAGAGCCATCACAAGTGTTGTCATTTAGCAGTGCCAGGGTAGAATATTATACTTCACATGACTCTCATTTTGATAAGCTGGTCCTCCTGCCTGCAAAGTGTTCAAAGGAAAGTCCTGAAGCCAATCTGACCGTGAGGTTTCCATTATTCCTAGTAGCTCTTTTCAAGATCCTGCCATTAAATGCAGGAAAACCAGCAAATAGGTTGCAGGACTCTGATCCCACCTCACAGTGGCTCAGGGAAACCCATGGGCTGCTCTACCAGACATGAAGCTTGGGACAAGCAGCTTGGTATAAGACTGTCCTCTCCTGCACCCTTGAAAAAGAGAAAGACATGTTGATCCAGGACACAATTCTGCTGGTTTTATATCAGGAAATAGTTCTTTACCAGCTCCAGACAGATCATAAACAAATACATGGCCCTTGGTTGTACCCACTGCGATCACATGAGCCAGCAGAGCTCATAGACCACATACGTTTTGCCTTCAGAGTAAAGATGGAAATCCAGGGAAATCCTCACATTCATCAGTTGATGTCCTTGAAAAATTACAGTTCGGGTATCCACAATCCAAATACTCAATTATCCCTGCAGAAGCATGTCATAAATGCTTAGATTTGGTAGGGTTTCTTGACAGGGTGTAATGTGCACTCTCTTCTGTGACTGTGTCAGACTTTTTCCATGCATTAAAAGACAGGTAAAATGCATGAACTAGTCTCTTAACGGTATCTTCTCCATGTAAGCAACTGCTTTCACTGTCAGCAGGACTTTCTGCAGCCAGGGCAGGCAGTCTGGTCCTGAATGGGGGTAAGGTTTTCTCTCTACTCTGTCAAAATTCATAAGTCTCCAGAGGTACAGAGATGAGATCTGAAACCAGTGTGTACTCATGAAACTATTTAGGATTTGGTCCAAAGACCACTCAGACTCCAGTGGCCTTTGGACCAAGGCCTCCATGGAAGGTTTCCTCGAGAACAGTCCAAGTAACTGAGCCTTAAACATCCTCTTGCCATAAATTTGGTGTTTGCTTATTTGAATTTTCTTCAGCAATCACGTTCCCTCTCTCAAAGCTGAACATTGTAACAGCCAACAATTAAAAGCAAATATTGAAGAGTCTTTCAGCATTATCTACACCATGATACAATCTGAACACATGCAAAAGACATTCAAAAGATTAATGAAGAGAGTGAATGGGCTGATTTAACCTGGACTGTTTCTCACGGTGTGAAGTCTGCCTTTCACAGCCTCATGAAGTGCAGAGACAGTTAGTGGATTTGCTACCAGGAAGGACACACATTAGTTTCCCCTCCTGCAAATGTATTTAGAGCTGAGATGTGAGCATAGGAAAAATTACAGCCAAAAAAGCAACCACTGAAAATGCAAACGATGGTTTATTTTGGCAAGTTGGTGTTAAAAAGAATAGGTTGAGGGTTGCAGAAACTGGCATAGAAATTTTGCAGAAGGGTTTCTCCCTGTGTGTGTATGCTTCCGACTGTTTTTTCGTTTTTTTCTTTTTCTGTCCTCCCGTTCTTGTAGCTTTCCACAGTTAGACATTGCTTCCTACAGACATGCCTCAAATACTAAGCCAGTTGTGAACACATCCATTCCTGACCAAAGAAAAGAACAGAGTGGGGTGCAAAGTGAAACTGCAGGTCCTTCCTCTCCCCATTGCTGTACCAGCAATGTAAAGCTCCTCACCTTTACCCACAAAGTGAAGAAGGGCAGAAAGATGGTTTTAAAATGGATGCTGCTCTGCTGGATGATGTAGATAATACTTAGGCCTTCTGCAGCTCTGTCAGTGGCTCTCAAAGCCTCTTTCAGATGAAATCAGCCTCTTTGCCTTGCTCAGTGTATGGACAAGGAAACTGAGGAACAGTGAGTCATTGTGGTTTGGGAGCAGCACCTCATTACACAGCTTGGAGCAGAAGTCATGTCTTCTAAATCCTACTCAGTGCCTTACTTAAATTTTGCCTTCTTTATTCATTTTGTCCTCTTTCCCCACCTCAGCTTTGCATGAATCTTCTCTGGGCTTTTGGAAGTGTGCTAGAAAGTGAATCAGAGAGCATAGGGGGTGTATCTGTGGGGAGTTTGGAGGGGAG
The DNA here is from genome assembly GCF_018139145.2 of Gymnogyps californianus. Classification (NCBI taxonomy): domain Eukaryota; kingdom Metazoa; phylum Chordata; class Aves; order Accipitriformes; family Cathartidae; genus Gymnogyps; species Gymnogyps californianus. Next base: position 76,055,583 of record NC_059500.1, on the reverse strand, counting down.
TTCCCTCTGGGCCCAGCCTGTCAGGACCTTAGCACCCACCCATGTGCATCTTCCCTGTGGATGGGGAACATCTTGCTGCTGGCATTGCAGGAAAAAAGGAAAAGATGGTGCTATCATACTGGAGAGGATGTAGCCCCATTCCTGACCTCCCTGCATCTTCTGTGCTGTAGGAATCCGTCATCACTAGCCTGTCAGTTATAGTATCTCCTGCGTGCAGCTGTGCAAACATGCAGTAAAACACGTACAAATGTCTGGTCACAAAAGGCTCAGCAACAGCACTGTCCAAATAAAATCCCCCAAACAGAGAGTGAGTTAGGATATTGTCCTTTTAAAACTCCTTTGAAGGTCTGATTGCCCCCCCTTTTAACGTAAATCTGTTCTCCCTACACCACCCAAATGCCAGGAAATCTTAGAACAGTAAATACCCCTGCAGCACAAACAAAATCATGCTTCAGAGAAATTGTTCAGCTTCTCAAATCCATGGCCTTGCCCTTTAAAATGAAGGGCATGCTTCTGAAAAGCTCTCCTCTTCTAGACCTTTGCTTTCAGCACACTTGCACCTGTAACACCTTCATCAGTGATAGTATCATAGCTGCTCAAGCTCAGTAAGGACACTAGGCCCAGGGAGGCATTAAAATGACATCTTCAAAATCCAGAAGGTGCTTTGCCACTGAGTTGTCATTAAAGCAACATCTTAAGAAGGCAATAGGAGGCAATTCGCTGTAAGTTATCCCATCTATTGGCTGGGACCAATAAAACCCCTGCTCCTTCTTTCCAAAGGAAATCAGACTTGTACAATCAAGCTGTTTGTAAGTGTGTGCCTGGGCCCATCTATCAGTCTGTTGTGGTTTAACCCCAGCCAGCAACTAAGCACCACGCAGCTGCTCCCTCACTCCCCCCCACTCCCAGTGGGATGGGAAGGAGAATCGGGAAAGAAGGTAAAACTCATGGGTTGAGATAAGAACAGTTTAATAACTAAAGTAAAATATAATACTAACAGTAATAATAATGAAATATAATAATAATAATAATAGTAATGAAAAGGAATATAACCAAAAAAAAGGAAAAAAAAAAGAAAAAAAAACCCAGTGAGGCACAATGCAATTGCTCACCACCCACTGACTGATGCCAGAGCCGCGATCCACCCCTCCCAGCCAACCCCCCCAATTTATATACTGGGCATGACATCATATGGTATGGAATATCCCTTTGGCTAGTTCGGGTCAGCTGTCCTGGCCATGCTCCCTCCCAGCTTCTTGCACACCTGCTTGCTGGCAGAGCATGGGAAACTGAAAAAATCCTTGGCTTAAGATAAGCGCTACTTAGCAACAACTAAAACATCAGTGTGTTATCAACATTATTCTCACACTAAATCCAAAACACAGCACTGTACCAGCTACTAAAAAGAAAATTAACTCTATCCCAGCTGAAACCAGGACACAGTCAATCTGTCAAGGGCTCCTCCTTTGAGCTTTGAACCCACTGAGTAAATTAACCTATTGTTATGGGGGTGGAAGAGGTCCCAAAGCTATTGTGTTCCTATAAATTTCATTAAAATAGGCAGTCATTCAGCGCAGAGAGTTCTCATTGTTGCTCATAAGCCCGTCTTTTATTAGACATCAATGAACTCATAGGGGGTAGGGACATTGGAAGAGGGGTTACACATTCGGCTGCCCATGAAGCAACTTGTTTCACTGTGTGCACTCTGATACCTTGTCAAGAGGCCTCCTGTAGTAACAGTTTCTTGGTTCTAACAGGATATCAGACAGATTGCTTAGTTCTTCTGCTGATTTCAACAGTGCTTCACACAGCAGAAAAGTCAGCCTGCTTGTTGCATTTTCCTTCCTTCCCTAGCCAAAGCCACCGGGGAGAGTTCCTGTGCTTTGTTTAACAAATAGCACATCAGAGATGTCTGCTTTTCAGTGAGGAGTACTTGAAGGTAACAGGAAAAACAGCACAGGCTTACAAAATGGTTCTGGTATATCTGGTATCTGTTATTCAGTCACATCTTCAGGTTGTCTAGATGGACTTCAGGGTTAAGAAAGGTGTATGAACAAATCTTTTTTTCTTTTGACATGGTCCAGCCTCTATCAGTTCTTCTCCCAAATCCTTTTGCATTAGTAGTGTTGAATTTCATCTGTTTGTCATGGGGAATAAACAAACCTGATCTGTTACTCAAAGCATCTCTGTTCATCATGAAGTGCAGGAAAGCACACTCTGAAGCAGACCTCCAAAGACCCAGATGTGTGGCAATATATCTAGATGCAAGAGAGATGGTGCTTCAGCTTTAGTTCTGAAATCCCTGTACTTTCCTGGATGGAAGTCAAATCTCTGGGCATTATCCAAGCATAGCTCTGGACACAGGTATGCAGATGGAGATGTTCACAGTATATGGTTTAGGGTACTACAGGCAACCTATAGGCAAAGCTCTCTAGCAAAGACTTTTGATGTAGAGTTGATATACCTTGGCTACAAAGTGCAAGGAATCAGTGGAATTAAAAACCATATATATAAAACTATTATTGCAAGGACAGCATCGAAGAACAACTGGAATATACCCCCAGCTGGTACCAGTCATATGGCAACCTGTATTTCAAAGAAAGGCTACTTGAAATCAACGTCATATCAGATTTACTGATTTTCATGAGCATCGCAAAATGCTCCCTCCCCTTATTTCTTTAGATTAAGATTTTTTTAAGTGTATACTTACATTATTTGTTCTCATTGCAGCATTCTGGGAAAAGAAAAGTCAGTTTAATTCCTCCTTTCAAAGAAAATCACATTAATTTGAATATGTGGATTTGCACATAACTAGGTATTATGTGGGCTCTGTGTGCATATGCATTGTTGAGGTCCTATGTCTTTTTAGATTTTTTAAAAGTCAGTGGCAATTTTACAGAAAAATTATTGGTTTTATTTTGAATTTGTCAAAGTATTTTTTTTTTTAGAATTCATTCCTATATTCTTTTTACTGGAAGTAGGAATGTCTTATTTTCTTTCTTACCTTCTTTATTTCTTTCTTTTTTTTCTTTCTTCCTTTCTTTCTTCCTTTCTTTCTTCTGCCTGCCTGCCTCTTTCTTAGGTAATATCACCATAATTTCTAGAAGCTATAGAAAGCAGGTGAAAGAATAGGATCAAGTTTTCTTCTTTTTAAATGGCAGTGACTAAGCAGTAACTCCACAAAAGTTCTTAAAAGTCAGTTTGATTTACTGTGGGGTACATTAGAGCAGGCTTTGGTATACATTATCCTGCCAGAGGAGTTGTTTATATGTATGGAAGACCAACAGGACGAAACTGCAAAAAAAGCTGGTTTCTATCCCTTCTCAATGAATAGAAACAGAAAAGGGGGGAAGCGAGGAGACAGGGGGAGGCACAAGGGAAGCAATTCCACCTGGTGTCAAGGAGGGCATTTCTGGCGGCAAGGATTCTGCAGGGTGCTCTTGTACGCCATGGACCACCCTCTTTATAGCTGGATGTGTGCAGTGATGAACCAGACAAGAGCAGGCAATTTGCCAGTGGGAGGTGTTGCCAACATGGCCTTTGCAGAAGCTGAGGTTTATTTGCTGAAGGTAGGCCACTTTCTGTGGCCATCACTCACCCCTGCCCTCACAATTAGATTATTTGGTCCAGCTAATCTCATTTTCTTCACTCGAAACATCAAGCTAGGAATTATGTGAGGAATGTCTGTCTCAAGTATGTCTAGCGCTTCCTGACTGTATGAAGAAGCAAGTCAGGAGGAGGACAGAGGTTTGCAGAGTTACTTCTAGTTACCTAAACCTTATGATTATCCCTTTTAGCTTAGCCTCAATGGAGGGAGAACAACCTCAGAGCAATATTCCCGCCAAGCAGAACTGGATTATAGCCTTTGCCATCTAGTAGCACAGCCAACACAAGGGAGAATGACCTTTGCACTCAGCTGATGTTAAAACAGTAATATTACTTGCCTTGTTCTTTGATATGCTGCAAGGATAATGTCCACCAACCCCTGTGACATGTTCTGTGGTAAAGGGACAGAACCATAAAGGCACCTGGATCCATACAGCAGATGAAATCTCTACGCTGTCCAGTACCTGGCAGAGCTCTCTGAAATTACAGGGAAAAAAATGGCTGGGGACTTGGGAGAGTTTTGTAGAGCTTCTTTACACATTTCATGCAAGTCCCTCTTCCCAGTTCCCAGTCTTACAGTGAGCCTTTGAACACATCGCTGAGCTAGGAAACCAGGGGCAATACTCCAGCAACCAGATTCCCTCAGACCATGCTTGGCTATACCTGTTCTGATGATGGATCAAGCACATCATCGTTTAGTGGGAATACATATTTCCCAAGATTGATTGCCCAGTAATTGAGACTAGATATCTACAGGTCAGACTTTAACTCAAACTGTGCATGGTCTTAGTCTCCAAGAAATATTATTGAGATGGCTTGAACAACTCCCTATAGTTATTATTTTTTCACTCCTGGCAGTAGCCCTGCAGAAGTAGTTTGTTCTTTAACTTGAGTAGTAGAAGTCCTGGCTTGCAGTCCCAGAGCCTCTGTACTCCTCCATGGTGACCTGTAATGGGCATCTTTGCACCTGAAGGTTATGCCCATCTCCAGGTCTCTTGCTTCATTAAGGATGAAATTCAGATGGGACTTGGAAGCAATTCATCCTCTCACTTGACTTTTGTTGGGTTTGCTCAGACTCACTAGTAAGGTCTGGAACCAGTGAGCACTTTGAATCTGGGATAGGCAACATTTCTTGATTTGGATGGCTCAATTGCTTTTTACCTTCTGGAGATTTAAACCATGAGTTAAACAGAGACAGAAATTTCTGGATTGATATATCCTAGTTATGATCTTTATTTCCTTATTTTTGAATGTAAAAAGCATAGTTCCCTCCCCCCCAATTGAACAATTTCTATAATTCACTAAAAAAAGATTCCATCCATGGGCTGAGGTTTTTTCCCACTTGCCAGAATCAGGCTTCAATGTTTAATTTTTTAATTTTATGAGTGAGGATGTAAAAACAAACCTGAAGATCTCATTCGACAGTCAGTACTGTTCACATTAACACCACTGTAGATATCAGTGACTCTGTATCAAGCCCGAAAAGATTGACAAAATGTCTGGGTGGACACATGCCTGTTGGAGTTGAAGGGATACTCCTGGGCAATTTTGATCCTGTTATTGATAAAATGCAATAAATTCTTATTACTGAAGTGGAATCCTCTCAACTGTCAGAGAAGTTGTTAATAAAGAGGTTGCTAATGATTAATGTCTATGTATGTGTGAGTGTGTATCAAGGTGAATAATAATAAGCACTTTAGTCAGGTGCTCTTTTTAGACCTTTTATGTGAGCTGTTCTGTAGGTTTTAATATTTTTTTCCCTTCAGGGGATATTTGAGTATGAGGCACTGTTAGCTAAAAATAAGGAAAACAAATGCAAAAACAAATATAACTTGAAAACGGCATTCCTTCTCAATGGGTTGTGGTGCCTGGAATTTACCTAGCTTTTCTGTGTGTCTTCAATTATTATTATTTTGTAGAATTTAAACAAGGACATTCGCTCCAAGAAAAAATAATAACAAAGATGATCCTCTCATTTGTTCATAGGAAATATCTTAATCCTCATTTCCTGCAAGGAGGAAATAAGGGTCTGAGAGCCACCGAGTTTGGATGATCTGGATAAAAATATTGAATCCTTTCTCCTTCCATTCTCTTCTACTCCTTTCCCTTCTTCCCTTCCCACACACTCAACTACTGCAATCCATAAAAAAAAATTGAAAGTGTGATTCTGTCTGGGTTTCGAGCCACACTCAGCCCTGAACCTAGCTTAATCTTGCTGAGGGAACATCATCAGGACTGTGTATTTCCAGTTTCTGCAGACTTCCCCCCCCTTCGCGCCCCCAAGACCAATTTCTTTTTGTTTTAAACAAAACAGCTACAAGTGAATGGTTTTCCAACAATGTGAATTCCAGTTTTGTCTCTGTAGTTCACCAGAAGTTGCATCCCAGATCTGGAAGTGTTGACTGGACACAAAACATACCCCATGGGCAAAATAGAGACTGCTGGTCAATATATGATTGCTGGCTAGAGGGTTAACCCATGCCCGAGGGAGCCATCTAGTGAAGGGAAAGTTTCAGTTTCACCTCTTCCCCACATAAATTTTATTCTTTCATGTATGGGAGCTAATCAGTCCGAGAGAGAGACTTTAGTCAATGAAACAGCTTTCTGAAGAAATCTTCAAGTTGTTTAAAAATTGGCTGGACAATGAACTGCACGAATATAAGGATTCATTTTGCTCTGTCCAAGGAGAAGAGCGAGTGTGTGGGATAGATGAACTAATATGTCTTTTCTGTTGCTAATTGCTGTAATTCTGAGAAAGAAAATGGGATGAGACCACTGCAGCAGGAGAGCTGGGAGACCCCCGGACCGGAGGGGTTAACACTTGTCATTCTTAATCATACAGTTAGGGTCTTGTGACAAGAGGACTGCACAGGGTACGAACACAAATGCTATCAGTCAAAGCCAGAGAATTTTTATAAATACAAATTTATTCAAAATCCCTTTTCTTTTTTCAAAATTTTCTAATAATCACTGAAAAGGAAAAGGAAAAGGGAAAAGAAAAGCTCTACCTTCTTCATTTATCCTTTGTTTTGGAGAGGAGGAGGGATTTTATCTTGAATTTCAGGAGACAGTGAGAATGCATAGGAAGGATTCTTTCTAAAGAAAGACAAACACAAATCATAAAGGAAAGATAATCAGGGCTAATAAAAGACCAAAAAAAATTATATTTTTTGGTAATGAGCTATATGTGTTGGTTAGGTCCAAATATGCCCCTCCAAAACATCTGCCTAAAAGTAATTGGCAGAATGTCACATAAAAAGGCTTTGGCAGAGCAGTCTTGTTTAAGCTCTGTTTTAATAAAGGAAGTAATGTTAATAAGATATCAAATGACCAGCCATAAAAAAGTATAAGCAGAGACACAAAAAGTGTAAGTATGTGAGGAAGGGCAGGATCAAAAGCAACTTCCACCCATGCCAAAACAACCCTATTACAAACAAAAAGGACATTAGGCAGAGATTATTAAAAAATAATCCATTGTTCAGTAATGGCAAACATTTCACACCTCACATGGCAGGAGCAACAAATCCCATTGATTCCTCCAAGACAATTTACAATTAAACATTGACATGCAAATAAATAAATAAAGGCAGAATTCATTGTGGCACCTTACACTGCCAAATCAAAGGAATTGGAGTGGAATTGAGAATAATTACCAGATGTGTTGCTTTGTGCTTAAAACGGCATCCGTTATTTACAACTACCAATGATGTTCCTTATTTATTCCTCCTGCTGGTCTAATGACTATTCAGTGTTCTTTTATTTAATCATCAACATCCAAATAAAGAAGTATCTTTTTTTTCCCCCTCCCTCTTCTTTTTTTTTTTCTTTTGGCAGTAGCAGGGAGGGAGAAGTTTCCTAAACCCCAACAATAGCAAATTGCTCTGCAGCAATGCATCATTTTTTCAGCTGACCTACAATGTAATTATGAGCATTGCCTTCAATTTATTGGCCTTTTACAGATGTGCAATCCAAATGGATGCTACTCCTGGAGTAATGAATATTTGTTTTCTCCTTTCCTATTTCACGTCTTTTCTATGGAGGATGTTTCTGGATGGAAATTGACTGGCGGTCATAAGCATTAAGAGAGTTTGAAGCTCCCCAGGGGAACCCAGTGCAGTCATAAAGTTGCAGTACATGTAGCCATGCACACACAAAAAGAAAAGTGTGTATGAAGAGACTCCTGGGACGAGGATTTTTTTTTTCCTTCATTCTTCTGTTTGTTTCAATCCCATTTGCAGGCAGGGTGCTCTCCAAGCTCATTCTAGGTAAGGACAAAGGGCAAATATTCCTTGTGGGATGAAGAAATGAAAAGGTAGATATTAGCAGACAATTATATAATCTGGCCCTTAATATACTATGTCCTGAATGGGCCATTTCATGAGTGTCCCCACACTTTTTCTAGGATGTATTTACATAGACCTCTCTATTGACGTAGAGAAGGAATTCTGAAGGAATAGATGAAGCTGTGCTGAATTGTCCCAACTGCAGGGTGTCCTATAAAATGTCCCTCTTCTATTGTCACCTCATCATTTCTAGAGGTAAAACTTTTGGGACACCCCTTTTCCCCCCCACAGTTTAGTGATTGAACATTATTTCTTCTTATATACCTTTTCCTCTCTTTTTTGCTTTTCAGAATGGGTCCTAGTGATTATATAAGGGTTGGCATACTTGCTGGCCCTTATACACATTTAGATCAAATCACATCTGAAATGATGATGAGCTTTTATCATTGTTAGTTGTCTCCAGGGAGCTCCCCAGGAGAAGCAAGTCCAGACAGGTCTGACTCGACAGGGAGACTGAATGAATACATGGCACAAGGGCACAAGAGGAAAACCTTTTGTTCTTCATTTCAGGTGGAATCTGATAGGTTCTCCCCTCTCCATCCACCCCTGGAGTCAGTCACTGCACTTCCACTGTAAGGCAAGTATTACCACAATACACCTGCAAAGGCTTTCACGCAGTACTGCAGTAAAAGGGTTAACCTCGTACAGGGTAAACTGGAAGCCAGACAATATTGGAGAAAGAAACCAGGTTGTAGAAACTAATGGTACTTCTGCCACTTCCATTTTTCTGCCAGGAACACTGAAAGTGGAAAGAGTATGAAAGACATTTTGTAGGTACTAGGGATTACAAGGCATCACAGAAGGGCCACAGAAAAGCACACACTTGAGCAGCACTGATACATCCCCATTAGTGTCCAAATTCTGCATGATGGGCTCTCTGAAGAGCTAAGGATGCAGACCATAAGATCTGTGCCCTTTGATAGTCTGTTATATGTGTAAAAGGTTATGGAAGCAGGGCATTCACTAAGAAATGTACAGCAAGTTTCAGCATACACACACACAAATTCCTGAATGGCTCAAAATTTCCTGTCAGTTGGGTACTCTCAGTGAAGACAGACATCGCAGGTCCTTGTTCTATGCCTTTAATCTTCCGTTTTGCTCATTCTGCTCTTTAATCATCAGACGACTCATGACAGTAATTGTGGATGTCCCTGGATAGCTCAGTAATAAATGTATCCTGAGCAAACATGCCTGTCAGACTCTATTTAGCCTAGAGCATCAAGTTTATGACCTCAGGAAAGAGAATCTTTCTTAAGTTCTCTAAACAACTCCCAAAGTTAATCTCTACTTATCATAAACATTAACTATTTTTTGCTATTTTCCTCAAGAATTCAGGATAGGACACTGAAAATAACGTAGGTGCCAAACTCTCTAGGTTTACGTAGGACTTTGGACCCCAGATAACACCTCTGGGTCTAGGTCTTAATGTCTGGACCATTGCATTCTGCCTCTTCAAATCCGCCTTTTGGGCAGAGCAATAGCAGCAGAACAATATTGCAGGATATTGTTAATAAAAGTATACTTCTCCCCCCAAAGATTACTGCAGTGGCATGGAAGACAAGCTCTATTGCTTTATTCAGCTTTGAGCATAGTACATTTGCTGTGAGAGTTTCCTGGAGTAAAGTGGCATGGGAGAGGGATTTCTTTGGTAGTTAATTATGTGTGCTTCTGGTCTAGTGACCCAAACTATATTTAGCTCCCCATCAAAACCAAAACCTGAAAATTAAATGGACTGGAATGGAAAGGTGGTCTCTGTGTCGCTCTCTGAATTCTGTTTCACAAGATGCAATCTTCCTCGATTTCCAAAACCAATTTTCTCCCATCATCTTATGAAAATAGAGGTCATCCTGTGAAATGTGATATCTCACCAGTTTTTATAAAGGAATGTGCCCTTCCCCACAAAAGGAGGGTTCATTAAATCATGCAGCTGATCAGATTGCTGAAGCCTTGATTGGCCGACACCCAGAGTGAAGAAATCCATGGGGAAGAGGCACATGGCACCATCCAAATAGGCTGGACCTGAACTAGGGTATTTTAATCACAGTGTTATAGGGAGGAAAGGGGAATCTCAAAGAAGGGCAGTATGGGAGCTTTATTGACTTTTAGGGTCAACAGAAGACAGGAAATAATCAGCCAGCCACATCAGCATTCCATAGTTTAGCGTTTATTGCCAGGCACCACTTTACTGCTAATCAGAGTTCAAAAATAATTCATGACCCACCTCTGCCCTTGTTGCATGCCTTCTCTCCACAGTGTCCTTACAGAAGCTGGCAGACTGCTGCTTGTAGCCAGTACCAAAAGGCAGCTACTTCTGGAGTAGGTCACAGCAACGATGCAAAACATTTGCTGCAGGACAGAAAACCCAGTAAGTTCTGAGAGCAGGTCCATGGTCTGAGACAAGCTTCAGGCAAAATGATGCCTAGCAGATGAGACAAAAAACCCTGTGCTAGGTAGAATATGAAAAAGTGTGCAGGAATGAGTGCAATTAGGAAGGTATAGCTTGTGTTCACGCTGGACATCAGGTGTTTTTAAAGACTTAGAGCGAGTGTTGTCTTGAGTTACGGGGTTCATTTGTTCCCCAAACTCCATGCGGAATAAAAATGGACCGGATTTAGGCAATACCCTATTTTCCTTTGAAAGGTGGTCAAACTCTTCTGACAGTCATGCTTTAAAGGATCACAAGGCACCAGGTTCTGCAAACATAGATAGCACTTTACGAAGGCAAACACTTCACTGGGGACAGGCAAGCTAAGTTGATGCAGCACAAGCACAAACTATTCAGATGCAGCAGACTCACTGGGAGGGCTATAACCTTGCCTACCTTGCTGGGACTTTCTGATGAGTCTTACACTGCAGATTTTACAACAAGAAATGGCTGGATTAGTTTATACCTCCCTTATCATCAATGCACGTGTCCACCCCGGCCTTACAGGAAGAATGTGGTTGCAGAATTGCAGCTAACATATTTCCAGTGGCAAAGATCTCCACCATAAGGTGACAAAAGCTCATTTTGTATTTTATCTCAAAGTTGGTGAGAGGGCTCTGAAAGACCAGGTGGTAGGGACCACATTGGTAAAACTTGCAGGCAGAGCCCTCGTTTTGTGTATTTGGGAAGTCAGCACT